>NC_048221.1:6601227-6729773 GCF_002007445.2 Ailuropoda melanoleuca
GGAGCCTGCTTCTTCCTCTCCCACTCCCCCTGCTTGTGTTCCCTCTCTCGCTGGCTGTCTCTCTCTGTCAAATAAATAAATAAAATCTTTAAAAATAAATAAATAATAAAATAAAAATAAAAAATACAGTCCAGAAAAACAGTTACCAAAAGAGAGCTAATATCAGGGGAAGAAAAAAAAGACTTTAAGTCAAAACTGTTAAAATAAACAAAGCAAGCAAGATGGAAAATAGATAAATAGATACACAGAAATAGAGATTAAAAGATCAATAATCAAAACAATATAACAATTATAAACCTATATACACCAAACAACAGAGCCTCAAAATACATGAAACAAACATGACAGAAGTAAGTAAGAAATACACATTTCCGCATTTATACTTGAGACTTCAATACATCACATTCCACAGTGCTTAGTGCCCCTGGATAGATCGACAAGAAATAATGAACTTGAAAAACAGTATAAACAAACAAAACCTAACAGATACATGTGAACACTCTATCCAACAACAGTAGAAAACACACTCTTCCCTGGAGCACACAGAACATTCCCCAGGATAGATCATACGTTAGGCCACAAAGCAGGTTTCAGTAAATTTAAAAATATTAAAATCATTTAAAGTGTCTTTTCTGATCATCATGGTGTGAAGCTAGAAATCAGTAACTGAAGGACAAATGGAAAATACACAAATATATGGAAATTAAACAACACACTCCTGAAAAAGCAATGATATCTTACCCATGAGTTTCCTCAAGGCTCCCTTCATGTCCCTGTTCCTCAGGCTGTAGATGAAGGGGTTCATCATTTGAGGGACAACGGTGTACATCATTGAAACCACTGCAGTGTTTCTGGAAGAGTTAGTAAGAGCAGAACTAATGTACACCCCCAAACCTGTCCCATAGAACAAAGACACAACTGACAGATGAGAACCACAGGTGGAAAAAGCTTTATACTTTCCACCTGCTGATGGCATTCTCAAAACAGAGGACACTATCCGAGTGTAAGAGAGAATGATTCCACACAGAGGAATACCACCAAATATGCTAGTTGCAAAATATATCAGGATGTTATTGATGAGGGTGTCAGAACACGCAAGCTTGATGACCTGAACCACTTCGCAGAAGAAGAGAGGGATGTCAAGGTCTGTGCAGAAGGTCAGCTGCAACACTATCAGACTGTGCATCAGGGCATCCACAATGCTAATAAACAGGGAGAGAAGAATCAAGAGGCCACAGAGGCGGGAGTTCATGATGACTGTGTACCTCAGGGGACGACAAATGGCCACATAGCGGTCATAGGCCATTACTGCAAGAAGAAAACTTTCCAAACTTGCAAAAACCAGGATAAAGTAGACCTGGGTGAGGCAGCCTGTGTAGGTGATGCTCTGATTCTGTGCTTGGATGTTCACCAGCATCTTCGGGATGGTGGTTGTGCTTAAGCAGATGTCAGTGAAGGACAGGTTGGAGAGGAAGAAGTACATGGGGGTGTGGAGGTGGGAGTCGGAGCTGACAGCCAGGATGATGAGCAGGTTTCCCAGGATGGTGACCAGGTATACACACAAAAACAGAATAAAGAGAAGGGGCTTCAGTTCTGGATCCTCTGTCACTTCCAGAAGAAGGAATTCTGAAACCCCTGTTTTGTTTCTGTGTCCCATGTTGTTGATAAATCTGATGGAAAAGGTGGAGTGAGAACACAATCAAATGTGTGTTTTCTAGACCAGCAGAAGGACCATCGCCAGAGGCAGACGCTGTCCTAGGATAGGATGGAGGCTAATAGGGAGGGATCAGAAGTAGGTGCCTTCTGTATGCATATTATTCTGTTCCTTTAACAAAAACCTGAAGCTGATACTGCAGCGTGTCATCTATTGTTAATTCCCACAAGGGTCAAGAGGTGGCCATTTTTTAAAAAAGTACACTATCTATACTGTTCTGATTATTTGGAACATTTGGTAATTTTATAAAGAGAGACAGACTGGGGAGGCAGCTGAAGATTCTGTGTGGATCCCCAAAGACCTCAGAGGTGAGCAACTGAGATAATACATAAGTATGTCAAGAACCAAGAATGGGAAGATAAAGTCAACTTTACCAAATATTTCCTGCCTTCTCACCACTACAAAATTGTAAGTAAATGTCAGAGACTTGTCTAACAGCCATCCTATTTTTTAAAAAAGCAGAATTCTTCTCTCATTAAGAAATGGCCCTGGCCATAGTACAGAGTGAGTACATTAGTAAATGGAGGTACTTGAAATTGGTGCAAAGTATACAGACATGAAGAGGATGAGACACAGGCAGGAGGACCCTGGATGACTCGGTTCTAATCACCTGGTCCATGTCCTCTCTTCGCAACTTCCCGTGGATGGACCTGTAGTAAAACACCTGCCCTCACTTCCAAACGTCCATGTAGGGTACCTGGCTGGCATCACAGTGGAATGATGATTGACATTTCCCCTGGATGCACTGTCTGGAAGATTTGTACTCAGAGAGGGCAGAGGGACTGAATGAGACCTAGGCTCCTGGGCAAGAAGGATCATTTATGGGAGGAGAACCAATTATGCTACTACTTTTCATAGGAAGGATTGCTGAAATAAGTGGTCACAGGCAGAGCAGTCTCTGTGTCCCTAGAGGTTCAATTTCCAGAGCTCCTCGTTAGTCCAACGATTTCATTGTCACTGAGATTCCAGGCAAGTGCAAATCCTTCAAGACCAAGAATCTGGAAGGAAGGAATTCTCTGACCCTGTGAGGCCCAGTGCACACCATGTACTTTTCTCCACCTGCATCTGCTTATCTCCATTTCAAATTCTTGGTAAATGTGGACACGCCATCCTTCTCTAACTGGGTAAGAGTCTTCGTTTGTTGGCTACAGACAAAGACATTTCTATCTAATCAATGACATCAGGAAATCTGATGCCTATTTGGGGTGTGAGAATACAGTGTGCATGCTTAGATATATGAGATATATTTTAATATATCTTATATTATATGTATTGTGACATTATAAATATTCCATAAATAAGATATTTAAAAATATAGCTACATTATTGTAAAAATGCAAACACTCTAAGGTTTATCTCTCTGAGTCTTTAAATGTTTTCTGAACATTAATCTTCACTGTGTATACACAGAGCATGTACAATATGTTTTATACAATAGATTCTGATCTATTCTCTGTGACAATTCCCTGATTAACTCAAAGAGACCTGCTACTCCCACTTTAGGTTTTCAGTCACATTTTTTTTTCAAGTTTTTATTTAAATTCCAGTCAGTTGGGGCGCCTGGGTGGCTCAGTCAATTTAAGCAACTGCCTTTGGCTCAGGTCATGATCTCAGCATCCTGGGATCAAGCCCTGCATAGGGATCTCTGCTCAGCGTGGAGTCTGCTTGTCCCTCTCCCTCCCCTGTGCCTACTAGCACTCTCTCTCTCTCTCTCTCTCAAATAAATAAATAAAATCTTTTTTTAAAAGTAAATTCCAGTCAGTTAACATACAGTACAATATTGGTTTCAGGAGTAGAATTCAGTTATTCATCACTAACATACAACACCCAGCACTCATCACAAGTGCCCTCCTTGATACCCATCACCCATCTAGCCCATCCCCCACCACTTCCCTCCATCAACCCCTAGTTTGTTCTCTGTAGTTAAGAGTCCCTTATGGTTTGTTTCCCTCTCTCTCTCTTTCCTCCCCTTCCATATGTCCATCTGTTTTCTTAAATTCCACATGAGTGAAATCATATGGTATTTGTCCTTCTCTTATTTCGCTTAGCATAATACACTCTAGCTCCATCCACATTGTTGGCAATGGCAAGATTTCATTCTATTTTGGTGGCTGAGTAATATTCCATTCTATATATAGACCACCTCTTCTTTATCCATTCATCAGTCGATGGGCACTTGGGCTCTTTCCATAGTTTGGCTATTGTTGATAATGCTGCTATAAACATCAGGGTGTATGTGCCCCTTCAAATCAGTATCTTTGTATTCTCTGGGTAAATACCTAGTAGTGCAATTGCTGGATTGTAAGGTAGTTCTATTTTTAACTTTTTGAGGAACCTCCATTCTATTTCCAGAGTGGCTGTACCAGTCTGCATTCCCACCAACAGTGTAAGAGGGCTCCCCTTTCCCCACATCCTCCCCAACAATTGTTGTTTCCTGTGTTGTTGACTTTCACCATTCTGACTGGTATTCATAGTCATCTTTTCTAATTTTGTCACAAGTTTCAAGATATAGTGTTCCTCACTTTAGGGGACTGTGGACTGAAACACTAACATGAACATAAACATAAAATTTGCCATCTTAGCCATTTTTAAGTGTGTGGTTCATTAATGTTAAGTATTTCTCACTGCTGTGCAAACAATCTCCAGAAGTCTTCATCTGGTAGAAATAAAACTCCATGTCATTTCAACAAGGCCAAATCCCTTGCCTCCCCCTGCCCCGAGTAACCACCATTTCATTTTTTTATAATAATATTTTTTATTACATTATGTTAGTCACCATACAGTACATCCCTGGTTTTCGATGTAAAGTTCGATGATTCATTAATTGCGTATAACACCCAGTGCACCATGCAACATGTGCCCTCCTTACTACCCATCACCAGCCTACATCATTTCATTTTTGGCTTTATAATTTTGACTTCTCTAGAGACCTCATAAATAGAACCATAGTCTTTGTCCTTTTTGTGACTGGCTCAGTTTACTTAGCTTTATGTCCTCAAGGTTTATCCATGTAACTTCACGGGTCAGGATTTCCTTCCTTTTTAAGGAGTCCTATTCCATGGTGTATATATACCATATTCTATCAAGTGTTCACCATTGCAGACCCCAGCGGTCTGCTCCACAGATGACGCCAGAAGCTTTCATCACCGAGGAAACCAAAAGCCAGCTCAGCTGCTACAGTCTCCCTGCAGTTTTCATCACCAAGAGTTCTGCACGTTTCACATTCAAAGACCAACAGCTTGAGTCCCACTCCATTCCCACCACCACGGGTGCCTTGGTCTTGGAAGTCAGTATGGCCACCAAGCACACACTCACAGCTGGTCCTGGTCCCCACAGCTACACATGTGCATGCAGCCAGCCCCATTTCTTGTCCTTGGTCTCCACCCCATGCATACCCATGGCTATCTCTGTCATGATGTAAATACAAACCACCAGCCCCAGAAGTCACAGTTGTGCATACACAGGCAGAAAACCTCAACCCTTATCGCTGGCCTCTACCACTATGCACACATCTACAGCTGACCCCTGTCATTGCCCTGACCCTCGCCACCATGCAGGAAACTACAGCTAGCACCCAGAGCAGAGTGTTTGCACACTGCTAACCCTGACCGTCACAACCACCTGTCCTGGACCTTCAGCACTGATTCTGGAGGTGCTGCAAGAGAAAAGAGCCTCATCAAATACAAGGGAAACCCCATAAGGTAATCAGCAGATTTCTCAGAAAAAACCTTGAAGGCCAGGAGAGAGTGAGATTTTATATGTAAAATATTGAAAGAAAAAAACCTGCCAACTAAGAATACATTACTATATATATATATATAATATATATATACTATATATATAATATATATTACCCAGCAAAGCTATCCTTCAGAACTAAAGGAGAGAGAAAGATACTCACAGAAAACCAAAAGCTGAAGGAGTTCATCACCACTAGACAAGCCTTAAAAGAAATTCTAAGTAAGTTCTTCAAGCTAAAATAAATGATGTTGGGGTACCTGGGTGGCTCAGTCGGTTAAGTGTCTGCCTTAGCTTCAGGTCATGATCCCAGGGTCCTAGGATCAAGCCCTGCATCTGGCTCCCTGCTCAGTGGGGATCCTGCTTCTCTCTCTCCCTCTCCCATTCCCTCCACTTGTGCTCTCTGGCTCTCTCTGTGTCAAATAAATAAATAAATAAAATCTTTAAAAAATAAAAAAATAAAAATAAAATAAAAATGATGTCAATTAGTAACATGAAAACATATTAAAGTATAAAACTCAGTGGTAAAGGTAGTCAAATGCAAAGAAGTCTAATATTTTAATGGTTATAACTCCAGGGAAATGGTTAAAAGACAAAATTATTAATTATAACTATACTGCATTAATTTTAAAAATATACAATACAAAAAGATGTAAATTGACACACCAAAAATATAAAATGGGGGAAGCAAAAGGGTAAAGCTTTTTTATGTAATCAAAATTAAATTGTTGGCTTAACATAAATTGGGGTTTTTTAATTTTATTTATTTGTTAGAGACAGAGTGTGAGTGCATGCGTAAGCAGGAGGAGTGGCAGGCAGAGGGAGAAGTGGCAGGCAGAGGGAGAAGCAGGCACCCTGCTGAGCAAGGAGCCCAATGTGGGATTCAATCCCAGGGCCCTGGGATCATGACCTGAGCTGAAGGCAGACACTTAACCAACTGAGCCACGCAGGCACCCCTTAACATAGACTGTTATAACTATAAGATGTTTTATATAAGCCTCATGTTAACCACAAATCAAAACCCTATAGTAGATACAAAAACAAAAACAAAAAACAGAAAGGGATCAACAAATCACAGAAAATCAAAAATCACAAAGGAAGAGAGCAATAGAGGAAGAAAGGAGCAAAGGATCTACAAAACACCAAGAAAACAATTAACAAAATGACAATAGTAAGAATTCACCTATCAATAATTACTTAAAAGTAAAAGGAGCTAAAGTCTCTGATCAAAACACATAAAATGACAAACAGTTGGGTTTTTTTTTTTAATCCCAACTATATGATGCTTACAAGAGATGCGCTTCGGCAATTAAGGACACACATAAACTGAAAGTGGAGGTGTGGAAAAAGATATTCCATGCAAATGGAAACCAAAAGAGAGCAGGGGTGTCCATACTTATATCAGATAAAATAGACTTTAAGTCAAAAACCATAACAAGAAGCAGGGGCACCTGAGTGTCTCAGTCAGCTAAGTGTCTGACTCTTGATTTTGGCTCAGGTCATGATCTCAGGGTCCTGGAATCCAGCCCCGTGTTGTGTTCCCAGCTCTTCAGGGAGTCTGCTCCTCTTCTTCTCCCTCTGCCCTTCTCCCCCTGCTTGCACTCTCTTAAATAAATAAATAAATAAATAAATAAATAAATAAATAAATAAATCTATCTTTAAAAAATTATAACAAGAGGCAAAGAAGATTGATTATAATGTATTATAATCAATTATACAATTATAAATGTATATCTATCCAATATCAGAGTACATAAACACATTAAGAAATATAAATGGGTCTGCGAGTAATACACAGCAGTAAATAATGGTAGAGGTCTTCATTATCTTACTTTCAGCAGTGGCTACACCATCCAGGCTGAAAATGAGTAAGTAAACATTGGACTTTAAGCACAATTTACCAAATAGACCTAACAAATACATCCAGAAAACTCCACCTAATAGCAGCAGAACACACGTTCTTCTCTAGCATATACAGAACATTATCCTGAATAGATCATACATTGGGCCACCCAAAACAAGTCTTAACAAATTTACGAAGACTGAAATCAGCCTATCTTTTGCAATCACAATGGTATGAAACAAGAATTCAATAACAGGAGGAAAACTGGAGAATTCACAAATAAGTGGAGAAAAAAACGTGCTCCTGAAAAACCGATGCATCAAAGAAGAGATCAAAAGGGAAATCAAAAAAATATCATACAACAGGGACGCCTGGGTGGTCAGTTGGTTAAATGTCTGCCTTTGGCTCAGGTCATGATCCCTCGGTCCTGGGATCGAGCCCCCCATCAGGCTGTCTGCTCAGTGAGGAGTCTGCTTCTCCCTCTGCTTGCCGCTCCCCCTTCTTGTGCTCTCTCTCTCTGACAAATAAATAAATAAATAAAATCTTTTAAAAAAATCATACAACAAAGGAAAATAGAAATACAACATGCCAAAAGTTATAGGCTCAAGCAAAAGCAGTTCTAGGGAGAGTAGTTTATATCTATAAAAGCCTACAGGAAGCAAAAAGAAAGATCTCAAATAAACAACCTAAATTTATACCACAGGGAAGAAGAAAAAGAAAAAACTTAGCCAAAAACCAGTAGAAAGAAGAAAAAACCAAATATCAAAGCAGAAATACTAAACAGAGACTAGAAAGAGAATAGAACAGATATCACCAGAATGGGGATGTAGGAGACACCAGCCTCCTTGTCCCCCAACAGAAGTCAAGAATTAGACACATATTATGGGGCGTCTGGGTGGCTCAGTCGTTAAGTGTCTGCCTTCGGCTCAGGGCGTGATCCCAGGGTCCTGGGATCAAGCCCTGCATTGGGCTTCCTGCTCCGCTGGGAGCCTGCTTCTTCCTCTCCCACTCCCCCTGCTTGTGTTCCCTCTCTCGCTGGCTGTCTCTCTCTCTGTGTCAAATAAATAAATAAAATCTTTAAAAATAAAAAAAAAAAGAGTTGGATGCTCAACCCAGGGCTCGGTCTCATGACCTATGAGATCATAACCTGAGCTGACACCAAGAGCTGGATGCTTAACTCAGGGCTCAATCTCATGACCCATGAGATCATGACCCAAGCCAGAACAAAGAGTCTGATCCTTAACCAAATGAGCCACGCAGATGCCCCGTGAAAACTATATTAAAAACAACAACAACAACAAAACTAAGAGCTGGCTTTTTTGAAATTATAAGCAAAATTGAGAAAATTTAGATCAAGAAAAAAAGAGAGAAGACTCAAATAAAATCAGAAATGAAAGAGGAAACATTAAAACTGAGGCTTCAGAGGGAAGGGGGGTGGGGGAATGGGATAAGCTGGTGATGGGTGGCGGGGAGGGCACGTATTGCATGGTGCACTGGGTGTTATACACAACTAATGAATCATGGAACTTTACATCAAAAACCAGGCATGTACTGTATGGTGACTAACATAATATAATAAAAAATATTTTAAAAAATAAAATAAAAAAATAAAAATGATACCACAGAAACACAAAAGATCATAAGAGACTACTATGAGCAATTATATGCCAACAAGCTGGATAACCTAGAAGAAATGGATAGATTCCTAAAAGCATAAAAGAAACCAAGACTGAATCATGAAGAAAGAAAATCTGGAAGAGACCAATAACGAGGAAGGAGATTGAGTCTGTAATAAAAAACCTCCCAACACAAGAAAGCTCACGATGACGTGGCTTCACTGGGTAATTCACCAAACATTTAAGGAAGAATTTACACCAATATTTCTCAAAGCCTTCCAAATAATTTTAAAGATGGAAAAATTTCCTAAATCATCTCAGGAAGCCAGCACTAACCTGACACCAAATCCATATAAAGACATCACAGTAAAATTATAAAGGAATATCCCTGATAAAGACAGATGCAAAAATCATCAACAAAATATTAACAAATTGAATCCAACACCAAACTAAAAGGATGATTTACCATGACCAAATGATATTTATCCAAGAACTCAAGGGTGGTTCAACATAAGAAACTAGATCAAGGAAATGCATCACATCAATAAACAAAAGGACAAAAAACTCAATATCAATTGATGAAGAAAAGGAATTTCTTAAAATCCGAAACCCATTCATGATAATTAAAAACAAAAAACTCAGAAAACTAGGGATAGTGCCATAATTCCTCTAGATATTAAATGGTTTTTATGAAAAACCCACAGCTAACACCATATTTGACAGTGAAAGACTGAAAACTTTCTCCCTAACATCAGGGACGAGGCAGGGAAGCCTACCTCACTGCTGCTGGTCACCATGGAACTGGAAGTTCTAGCCAGAGCTATTAGTCAAGAAAACCAAATAAAAGTCATCCAGATTGGAATGGAGAAAGTAAAACTACCTCTATTCACAGGGACCTAATCCTATATATGGTAAACTCCATAAAAAAAAGAAACTAATGTAAATAAAACCGTGTCAACTATGCTCAAATAAAAAATTTGGGGGGGAGGGACAGAGGGCAAGGGACAGAGAGAATCTTTTTTTTTTTTAAAGATTTTATTTATTTACTTGACAGAGATAGAGACAGCCAGCAAGAGAGGGAACACAAGCAGGGGGAGTGGGAGAGGAAGAAGCAGGCTCATAGCGGAGGAGCCTGACGTGGGGCTCGATCCCATAACGCCGGGATCACGCCCTGAGCCGAAGGCATACTCCTAACCGCTGTGCCACCCAGGCGCCCCGAGAGAATCTTTTTTTGAGAGAAAGAGGGGAGAGAGACAGAGCATGGTGAGGGAGACAAAGAATCTCAAGTAGGATCCATGAACAGCACGGAGCCCAACCTGGGGCGTCATCTCATGGTATGGGATCAGGGCCTGAGCCAAAATCAAGAGTGGGACACCTAACTGACTAAGCCACCCAGGTGCCCCTCAAATAAAAAAGAATTTAAACAGATTTAAACATGAAAATCAAAATTATGAAATTGTTAGAAGCAATACAGAAAGATACCTTAATAACTTGGAGTAGAGAAGGATTTATTAAATATGATACAAAAAACATAAACCATAAAGGAGAAAGTTAATAAATTTAGCTATACTAAAATTAAGAATTTTTGTTTGCCAAAAGACAACACAATTAGTTGAGTGAAAAAACAAGGCACAAATTGGGAGAAGACATTTGCAACTGATAAAACTGATAACAGCTCAGTATCCAGGATATATACTTAAACACATCAGTTAGAAAAAAAATCAGTAGGGGCACCTGGGTGGCTCAGTCAGTTGAGCATCTGACTTCGGCTCAGGTCATGATCCCAGGGTCCTGGGATCGAGCCCCAGCTCAACAGGGAGTCTGCTTCTCCCTCTCCCTCTGCTTGTGTGCTCTCTCTCTCTCACTTGCTCACTCTCTCTTAAATAAAATCTTCTTTAAAAAAAATTAAAAAAGAAAAAATCAGTAGAAAAAGAGGCAAAAACTTGAATATGCACTTCACAGAAAAAGAAAGCTAAATAGCCAATTAACCTATTAAAAAATGTTCTATCTTTTTTAAAAAGTTCTATCTCATTGATAGTTAAGGAAATGCACATTAAAACCATAATGTAATACCATATACCCTCACTCATGAGACTGGTAATCAAAGTGTTGGTGAGAACATGAAGCAAGAATACATTTACTGTGGATCCGAACGTAAATTGGTATAACCACATTGGAATACAAAATTATAACAAAATACCCCATGATTCAAAAAAATTAAAATAAACAANCATGTACTGTATGGTGACTAACATAATATAATAAAAAATATTTTAAAAAATAAAATAAAAAAATAAAAATGATACCACAGAAACACAAAAGATCATAAGAGACTACTATGAGCAATTATATGCCAACAAGCTGGATAACCTAGAAGAAATGGATAGATTCCTAAAAGCATAAAAGAAACCAAGACTGAATCATGAAGAAAGAAAATCTGGAAGAGACCAATAACGAGGAAGGAGATTGAGTCTGTAATAAAAAACCTCCCAACACAAGAAAGCTCACGATGACGTGGCTTCACTGGGTAATTCACCAAACATTTAAGGAAGAATTTACACCAATATTTCTCAAAGCCTTCCAAATAATTTTAAAGATGGAAAAATTTCCTAAATCATCTCAGGAAGCCAGCACTAACCTGACACCAAATCCATATAAAGACATCACAGTAAAATTATAAAGGAATATCCCTGATAAAGACAGATGCAAAAATCATCAACAAAATATTAACAAATTGAATCCAACACCAAACTAAAAGGATGATTTACCATGACCAAATGATATTTATCCAAGAACTCAAGGGTGGTTCAACATAAGAAACTAGATCAAGGAAATGCATCACATCAATAAACAAAAGGACAAAAAACTCAATATCAATTGATGAAGAAAAGGAATTTCTTAAAATCCGAAACCCATTCATGATAATTAAAAACAAAAAACTCAGAAAACTAGGGATAGTGCCATAATTCCTCTAGATATTAAATGGTTTTTATGAAAAACCCACAGCTAACACCATATTTGACAGTGAAAGACTGAAAACTTTCTCCCTAACATCAGGGACGAGGCAGGGAAGCCTACCTCACTGCTGCTGGTCACCATGGAACTGGAAGTTCTAGCCAGAGCTATTAGTCAAGAAAACCAAATAAAAGTCATCCAGATTGGAATGGAGAAAGTAAAACTACCTCTATTCACAGGGACCTAATCCTATATATGGTAAACTCCATAAAAAAAAGAAACTAATGTAAATAAAACCGTGTCAACTATGCTCAAATAAAAAATTTGGGGGGGAGGGACAGAGGGCAAGGGACAGAGAGAATCTTTTTTTTTTTTAAAGATTTTATTTATTTACTTGACAGAGATAGAGACAGCCAGCAAGAGAGGGAACACAAGCAGGGGGAGTGGGAGAGGAAGAAGCAGGCTCATAGCGGAGGAGCCTGACGTGGGGCTCGATCCCATAACGCCGGGATCACGCCCTGAGCCGAAGGCATACTCCTAACCGCTGTGCCACCCAGGCGCCCCGAGAGAATCTTTTTTTGAGAGAAAGAGGGGAGAGAGACAGAGCATGGTGAGGGAGACAAAGAATCTCAAGTAGGATCCATGAACAGCACGGAGCCCAACCTGGGGCGTCATCTCATGGTATGGGATCAGGGCCTGAGCCAAAATCAAGAGTGGGACACCTAACTGACTAAGCCACCCAGGTGCCCCTCAAATAAAAAAGAATTTAAACAGATTTAAACATGAAAATCAAAATTATGAAATTGTTAGAAGCAATACAGAAAGATACCTTAATAACTTGGAGTAGAGAAGGATTTATTAAATATGATACAAAAAACATAAACCATAAAGGAGAAAGTTAATAAATTTAGCTATACTAAAATTAAGAATTTTTGTTTGCCAAAAGACAACACAATTAGTTGAGTGAAAAAACAAGGCACAAATTGGGAGAAGACATTTGCAACTGATAAAACTGATAACAGCTCAGTATCCAGGATATATACTTAAACACATCAGTTAGAAAAAAAATCAGTAGGGGCACCTGGGTGGCTCAGTCAGTTGAGCATCTGACTTCGGCTCAGGTCATGATCCCAGGGTCCTGGGATCGAGCCCCACGTCCCAGGGTCCTGGGATCAAGCCCCAGCTCAACAGGGAGTCTGCTTCTCCCTCTCCCTCTGCTTGTGTGCTCTCTCTCTCTCACTTGCTCACTCTCTCTTAAATAAAATCTTCTTTAAAAAAAATTAAAAAAGAAAAAATCAGTAGAAAAAGAGGCAAAAACTTGAATATGCACTTCACAGAAAAAGAAAGCTAAATAGCCAATTAACCTATTAAAAAATGTTCTATCTTTTTTAAAAAGTTCTATCTCATTGATAGTTAAGGAAATGCACATTAAAACCATAATGTAATACCATATACCCTCACTCATGAGACTGGTAATCAAAGTGTTGGTGAGAACATGAAGCAAGAATACATTTACTGTGGATCCGAACGTAAATTGGTATAACCACATTGGAATACAAAATTATAACAAAATACCCCATGATTCAAAAAAATTAAAATAAACAATTGGGACTTCATCAAAATAAATAGCTTCTGCATAGTGAAGGACACTATCAACAAAACTGAAAGGCAACTTACTGAACAGAAGATATTTGCAAATGACATATCTGATAAAGGGTTAATATCCAAAATCTATGAAGAACTTATAAAACTCAACACCCAAAAAATGAAAATCCAATTTAAAAATGGGCAGACGACATCAATAGACATTTTTCCAAAGAAGACATACAGATGGTCAACAGATACATGAAAAGATGCTCACCATCACTGATCATCAGGGAAATACAAATATCTTTATTGTTTTGGCATTTTACAATCAGGATTACTTTCTCTTAGTAGATACGATGGCTTCCTCACTGATCAGGATCAAAGGTCTAATGATCATCTCAAACCAATGAGATAATCACATTATAGCAGTTTTATAGATTATAAAACTGAGTATAGTTAATGCTGATGTTGTCCTGCACTGACACAGTTTACCAGTGACAGGTCTCAGAAATTACTAGAGTATGAAAGAACAGCTCTCCACATACACACACCATGTCATACACTTGGCTTGTCTCTAAAGTGCAATTCACATGGCCCTAACTATGAGATCAGGCCGACTCAAGTCTCTGATATAACCACAGACATATTTGATCCTCTCCCTGACCTATCCAACTTCTCCCACTTCTCTTCTGACATTTCAGTATTGGTATAACCCTTGCCTTGGGACAGCTTGGGAGGATCCCACCAAAAATACCAGGCTTAGGAATTGGAACTCATTTTCAAAACATCACAGAGCTATTCAAAGAACAAATCAAGTTTCAACCCAAAATTAAGATGAACTTACCCATTAAGCTCTCTAGTCATTCTAGAAGAACTTGCTGATGGAAGAATCAGACATTCTGGCTTACCCAGTATTTATCTCACTTTGACTCATTCTAGAAACCCCAGTCCATGCAGATGACACAGTCACAGAAGAGAAGGTGTTCTATGTATGAGTTTCCTCAAGGCTCCCTTCATGTCCCTGTTCCTCAGGCTGTAGATGAAGGGGTTCATCATTTGAGGGACAACGGTGTACATCATTGAAACCACTGCAGTGTTTCTGGAAGAGTCAGTAAGAGCAGAACTAATGTACACCCCCAAACCTGTTCCATAGAACAAAGACACAACTGACAAGTGAGAACCACAGGTGGAAAAAGCTTTATACTTTCCACCTGCTGATGGCATTCTAAAAACAGAGGACACTATCCGAGTGTAAGAGAAAATGATCCCACACAGAGGAATACCACCAAATACGCTAGTTGCAAAATATATCAGGATGTTATTGATGAGGGTGTCAGAACACGCAAGCTTGATGACCTGAACCACTTCGCAGAAGAAGAGAGGGATGTCAAGGTCTGTGCAGAAGGTCAGCTGCAACACCATCAGACTGTGCATCAGAGCATCCACAATGATAATAAACAGGGGGAGTAGAACCAGCAGGCCACACAGGTGGGAGTTCATGATGACTGCGTACCTCAGTGGATGACAAATGGCCACATAGCGGTCATAGGCCATTACTGCAAGAAGACTACTTTCTAAACTTGCAAAAACCAAGACAAAGCAAATCTGGGTGAGGCAGCCTGTATAAGTGATGCTCTGATTCTGTGTTTGGATGTTCACCAGCATCTTCGGGATGGTAGTTGTGCTTAAACAGATGTCATTAATAGACAGGTTGGAGAGGAAGAAGTACATGGGGGTGTGGAGGTGGGAGTCACAGCTGACAGCCAGGATGATGAGCAGGTTTCCCAGGATGGTGACCAGGTACATGGACAGGAACAGGATGAATAGGGGGAACTGCAGCTCTGGATCCTCTGTCACACTCATGAGAAGGAATTCTGAAACATGTGTATCATTTCCAGGTTCCATATTGTTGATGAATCTGATGGAAAAGATGGAGTCAATCAAATGTGAGTTTCCTAGACCAGGAAGAGGAGCATCACTAGAGGCAAAAACCATCTTGGGATGGGATGGAGACTAATAGAGAGGAATAAGAGATGGGTGCCTTCTGTATGTATATTATTCTGTTTCTTTAAAAATAATAAAAACCTGGAATGCCTGGGTGGCTGTTGGTTAAACGTCTGCCTTTGGCTCAGGTCGTGATCCCAGGGTCCTGGGATCAAGTCCACATCAGGCTCCTTGCTCAGTGGGGAGCCTGCTTCTCCCTCTGCCTGCCTCTCTCCTTGCTTTATACTCTCTTTCTCTGACAAATAAATAAATAAAAACCTTTAAAAAATAATAATAAAATCTGAAGCTGATATAGCAGAGCATAAACAATTGTTAAGTCTGGAGAGGGTGAACAGGTAGTCATTTTTAAAAATTACACTGTTTATGATGCTCTGTTTATTTAAAACATTTGGTAATTTTAGGGGCACCTAAAATACCAATTGTGGCTCAGTCAGTTAAGCATCTGACTTCAGCTCAGGTCATGATCTCAGAGTCCTGGGATTGAGCCCTATGTCAGGATTTTCTCTCTTCTTCTCCCTCTGCCCCTCCTCCTGCTCATGCTCTCTCTCCTTCTCTGTCTCTCTTTCTCTTAAATGAATAAATAGAATTTTTTTAAAAAATAAACTTATATGTAGAATGTAAACACCTTGTAATGTTTAATTTCTTGATCAGACTTAGTAATTATGTGGGTTTATTCCACTTTAAGAAAATTCATCAATTAGTGCACCTTTCTTTGTGTTTGTTACACTTCAATAAAAATGTTTACTTCTGGTAAAAAAAACATTTGGTAATTTTATAAAATAAAACAGACTGGAAGGCACCTGAAGATTCTGTCTGGGGGGCACCTGGGTGGCACAGTCAGTTAAGCCTCCAACTCTTGGTTCAACTCAGGTCATGAACTCAGGGTTGTGAGATCATGCCCTGCTTTGGGCTCCACACTCAGCAGGGGGTCTTCTTGAGATGCTCTCTCTCTAAAATAATAAATCTTAAAAAAAAAGATTCTGTCTGGATCTCTAGAGACTTCAGAGGCAGACAACTGAGATAATACATAGATATGTTAAGAACCAAGAATGAGAATATAAGGTAAATGTTTCCCAAACTTCCTGCCCTCTTACCACTACAAGATTATAAGTAAATGTCAGAAAAATTTATAATGATCAAGTTTTTTAAACTTTATTTTTTTAAAGATTTTATTTCTTTGAGAGAGAGAGAGAACACAAGCACATGGACCAACAGAGGGAGAGGGAGAAGCAGGCTCTCTGCTGAGCAAGGAGCCCAATACAGGGCTCGATCCCAGGATCCTGGGATCATGACCTGAGTGAAAGGCAGACACTTAACCTACTGAGCCACCCAGGCACCTCAACAGTCATGTTTTTTAAAAGACAAATTTCTACTCAGAAAGAAATGGTCCTGGCCATACAAGTGAGGGAAAAGTGTTAGTAAATGGAATCATGGCCAAAAGCACAAGGAAACATGTGAAGATAAGACAGGTAGGAGGACCATGGGTGACCTGGTTTCAATCATCTGGTGTTTGTACTCTCTTCACGGCTGCCCCGGATGAACCTTTAGTAAGACATTTGACCCCATTTCTAAACATTGAGTAGGGGCTGTTAGGTTACCTGGTTGGCATCATGGTGGAATGATGACTGACATTTCTGATGTACCTTGTGGAAGATCTGCTCTCAGGAAGTGCAGAGGGATTGAGAGAGCCCCGGGCTCCTGAGCAAGAGGGATCATCTGTGGGAGAGGCTTAGGTGTGCTACTACTTTTCATCTTGAATGAGGTGGTCACAGGCAGACTGTAGTCTCCGTATCCCTAGAGGTTCGATTTCCAAAGCTCCTCATTAACTAAGCAATTTTTTTGTCACAGACATCCCAGGGCAGTGTAAATCCTTAAAGACCAACACTCTAGAACAGTGGGATTCAGGATGGTGCTTTCTTGACCCTAGGAGACCAGGTGTACATCATGCACATCTGGGTCTGTTCATCTCCATTTCAAATGCTTTGCAAATACAGACACACCATCCTTCTCTAATTGAATTTCAGTCTTCTTTTTTTAGGTATTAATGAAAGGATCTCTATCCAATGAATGACGTAAGTCTGATAACAATTTTAGTTGTGAAAATACAGTTTGTATATATTGATATAAGTAATACATTTTAAAATATAGCTGAGTTGTTGTAAAATGGGGAACTCTCAAAAGTTTTTCTTCTAAGAGTCACTGTTTCCTGAAGCTTAATCTTCCTTGTGTATATTTATAAGTAGATTCTAATTGATCCTGTGTGAAAATTTGTCTCTAGTCAATGAAGAAAAATCTGTTACTTCTTTTTATATATTTGTAACTATTTTTTCTAATTTTTTCACAATATTTTCAATGTACATATTTGTTCACTCTAGGGGACTGTGGGTTAAATTTATCTAAAGAACTCAGATGAATTAATAAGAAAAACATAAACAACTCAGCAGAAATACCACACAGATATATTTAAAAGAAAGGGAAGATGAAATTGAAATCATAAAAATCCTAGAAGAAAGCACAGGTAGTAATTTCTCTGACATCAGCCATGGCAACTTTGTCTAGATATGCCTCCTGTGGCAAGGGAAACAAATGAACCATTGAACATTATATCAAAAACTAATGATGTACTATACTTTGGCTAATTGAATTTAAATAAAAAAATAAATACAAGAAAAGCAAAACTGAACTATTGGGATTACATCAAAATGAAAAGTTTCTGCACAGCTAAGGAAACAATCAACAAAACAAAAAAACAACCTACTGAGAAGACATATATGATAAGGGGTTAGTATCCAAAATATACAAATAACTTACACAACTCAACCAGAAAAACAAATAATCCAATCAAAAAATGGGCAGAGGACATGAATAGACATTTCTCCAAAGAAGACATCCAGATGGCCAACAGACACATGAAAAGATGCTCAACATCACTATTCATCAGGAAAATGCAAATCAAAACCACAATGAGATGTCACCTCACACATGTCAGGATGACTGAATTCAAAAATGCAAGAAACAACAGGTGTTGGCAAGGATGTGGAGAAAAAGGAAGCTTCACATACTGTTGGTGGGAATGCAAGCTGGTGCATCCCCTGTGGAAAACAGTATGGAGAATAATCAAAGAATTAAAAATGGAATTACCATATGGTCCAGTAATTCTACTACTGGGTATTTACCCAAAGAATCCAAAAATACTCATTCAAAAAGATACATGCACTCCTATATTTATTACAGCATTATTTACAATAGCCAAATTATGGAAGCAACCCAAGTGTCCATTCATAGATGAATGGATAAAGAAGATGTGGTGTGTGTGTGTGTGTGTGTGTGTGTGTGTGTGTGTGTGTATATATATATAATAGAATATTTCTCAGCCATAAAAAACAATGAAACCTTCCCATTTGCAACAACATGACAAGATTTGTCAGAGAAAGACAAATACCATATGATTTCACCCACAGGTAGAATTTAAGAAACAAAACAAACCATCAAAGAAAAAGACAGACAGGGCACCTTGCTGAAGCGATTAAGCATCTGCCTTTGGCTCAGGTCATGATCCCAGAATCCTGGGATTGAGTCCCACATGCAGGGACTCTGCTCTCCCTCTCCCTCTACCCCTCCCCCCAACTCGTGCTCTCTCTCTCTTGCTTGCTCTCTGTCTCAAATAAATAAATAAAATCTTTTTTTTAAAAAAAGAAAGAAAAAGAGAGACCAAAAAAAAAAAAACCACTTAAATATAGAGAATAAAGTGGTGGTTGCCAGAAGGAAGGTGGGTGGAGGGATGGGTGAAATAGGTGAGGCGGATGAAGAGTACATTTATCATCGTGAGCACTGAATAATGTAGAGAATTGTTGAATCATTCTATTGTATACCTGAAACTAATATAACACTGTACATTAATTGTACTGGAATAAAAAAATTTTAATTAAAAAATTATAAATAACAAAAGAAAAGAAAGTTAATATGTGAAGATGTCCGGCCACATAACAGTAAGATACGCCAATTAATAAATTATTTTTACTCCCACCAGGTTATCAGTAACCTTGAAAGTACATTGATGATGGTATAGATTATCAGGACCTTCTGATGTGTGTAACTGACTCTCTTTATTTCCGCCAAGGGACATATATGAGAATATTCCAACAGGTTTATTCATAATAACAGAAAACTAGTTACAACAAAATTTCCATCAATATTGGACAGGATACGTACTTTGAAAAGTCACCATATATCATGTAAAAACACAGAGGATTGGAAATAAATTATTTACTGATATGCCCAACAATGTGATTAAATATCAAAGTACAATAATGAGAAAAACAATTAAGATGAAAATTCATGCATTAAACTTTTAACAAGTTTGAAAAGAGGCAAATTTATAAACTGAACAGGAACATATATCAGGGTGATAAGACAATGACATTTAATTCGATTGCCAGTTTCATAGGCCAAATATGATCAAATACTTGAAATTTCATAGAATTCAACCCAAAAGAAGACCTTCAAGGAAAATAAGTACACAAGTCAGAAGTGTTTGCACCTAAAATGGGGAGAGGGTGATGTGAGTGGCAGATCACATTGTTCTTTTGAACCCCTGGGTAAGTATAAATGTTCTTATTATGTGACTCTTCTTTCAAAGCTACAGGTAGATTTTATGCACTATTTAATATACACAACATTAAAAAGCAAAACTGAAGGAAGATCTGCCATCTTCCTAACTCTAAACACATTCTCCCATATTTTTTTTTGCTTTTTTTTTCTTTTTAAGATTTTATTTAGTTATTTGAGAGAGAGAGAGCACAAGTGGTGCGGGGGGGCGGGATGCAGAGGGAGAGGGAGAAGCAGGCTCCCGGCTGAACAGGGAGACCAACGCAGGGCTCTATCCCACAATCCTGGGATTTCCCACAACCTCCCGCAGAGGGAGAGGGAGAAGCTGACTTCCCACTGAGCAGGGAGCCCCATGTGGGGGGCTTGATCTCAGGACCCTGAGACATAACTTGAGCTGAAAGCAGAAACTTAACCAACTAAGCCACCCAGGCACCCTTCTTTCCCCCCTTTTTTTTAAATTAAAATGGGTCATGCTTTAAAAATAATCTCAAATATAGTTCTGAGTGTAAAAATGCATGCACAGGGGTGCCTGGGTGGCTCAGTTGGTTAAGCATCTGCCTTCGGCTCAGGTCAGGATCTCAGGGTCCTGAGATCAAGCCCCCCGCATGGGGCTCCCTGCTCAGTGGGAACTCAGCTTCTCCCTTGCCCTCTCCCTCTGCGGCTCCTCCCCCTTGTGCTCTCTCGCTTGCGCTCTCTCAAATAAAATCTTTAAAAAAAGTGCATGCACATCCCTCAAATGTCTCCCCAGAGGTTCAGTCAGTCGTTCTTGCTGGAGTCAGGGAAACCTCAGTATGAACAAAGGTCTCGGGTGATTTACCTCCGCAGCTGTTCTGTGGGCTTCAATAGAGGTGCCGTCTCACTAGAGACGCTTGCAGTGCCAGGCAGGGAGCTGTTTCTCAGCTGTGGTGCTGAAAATAAAACCATCACTCAACCTCCAATAACAACAAATTCTCCAGCAACTCCTTTGATTCTCCTGAGACCTCCACTGTTTAACCTTTTCCCAGAAGAGGTAATTCTAACTTATGGACCTTCTTTTCTGTGTTTATGGGGAAGAAAATGCTCCTAATCTCGACAATTTTCCTTTTCTCCACTCTTACACTCAATAACCCCTTGTCAAAAAAAAGAGGCATTTCTCCATAGAATAACTTTACTAATAAAGACACATTTAAAATATTTGCATTACAGCCTTAAGACTGCACCCAATCTCTATGACATTAATGATACAATTTATTTTATTCAATTATGTCTCTCCATCAGAGATATGTAAGAAACACAGCAGTAAAAGATGACTAAGGACAAAAATGAAAACTCAGATACATTCTTAGAAATAAACAAATGAGAAGGTTTCTAAGCAAATAAGATCAACCCCTGCCCTTTCTTTTTTTTTTTACTCAGACCAGAAAAGTCAAATTTTGAGGGTCCTCAAAAAGTTAAAATAGAACTACCCTATGATCCAGTAATCACACTACTGAGTGTTTACCCAAAATATACAAAAACACTAATTCAAAAGGATACATGCACCCTTATGTTTATTGCAGCATTATTTACAATAGCCAAATTATGGAAGCACTCCAAGTGTCCACTGAGAGATGAATGGATAAAGAAGATGTCATAAATATATGTATATATGTAAAATATTCCACTGTATATATATAATATTCATTATATATCTATATATTATATATAGAAATAAATATATTAAATGGAATATTATTCAGCCATAAAGAGAAATGAAATCTTGCCATTTGTAACAACATGAATGGAGCTAGAGGGTATAATGCTAAGTGAAATAAGTCAGTCAGAGAAAGACAAATACCACATGATTTAACTGATATGTGGAATTTAAGAAACAAAACAAAATTAGCAAAAGGGGAAAAAAGAGAAAAAGGAAAGCCAAGAAACAGACTCTTAACTTTAAATAAACTGATGGTTACCAGAGGGGAGGTGGGTGGGGGGATGGGTGAAATAGGTGATAGGGATTAAGGAGGGCACTTGTTATGAGCACTGGGTGTTGTATCAATTACTGAATCACTATATCATACACCCAAAACTAATATAACACTGCGTGTCACCTAACTGGAATTAAAATAAAAACTTAACAAAAATAATATAATATTCTTTATTGCTTGTGTCTATTAGAGTCAGGGTTACTTTCTTTTAGCAGAAACAAAAGTTTTTTCACAAATTAAGATAAATTGTTTGACCATCATTTCAAACTACTGAGATAATCAAATTATAACAATTTATAGATGATGAAACTAACTGTAGTAGATGTTGATAGTGCCTTGCACAGACACAGTTTACCAGCGACCACTTTTTTTTAAAAGATTTTGTTTATTTATTTGTCACAGAGAGAGAGAGAGCACAAGCAGGGCAAGCAGCAGAGGGAGGGGGAGAAGCACGCTCCCCACTCCCAGGTCCCCAGGACCCTGGGATCATGACCTGAGCCAAAGGCAGATGCTTAACCAACTGAGCCACCTAGGCATCCCCCAGTGACCACTCTTGAAAATTACCAAATTGGGTATGAAAGATCCATTCCTCCCATGTTTTAGTAGGCTTATTTTCGAGGTGCAATTCAAGTGGTGCAATCTATGGAACGGCAGAGTTATGTCTCTAAGACTACAGACTTATTTGGATCCTACCCATGATCCATCCAACTTCTTTACTTTTCTTCTTCCTTGAATATCCAAACAAAATCACTGTATACCCTGCCTCAGGTAAACCCCTATGGACCTGACCAAAGAAACTGAGTTTGATAAAGGAATTCATTTCAAAACATCACTGAGCTATTCAAAGAACAAATCAAGTTTCAACCCAAAATTAAGATGAACTTACCCATTAAGTTCTCCAGTCATTCTAGAAGAACTTGCTGATGGAAGAATCAGACATATTTCTGCCACTTTGACTCATTCTAGAAACCCCAGTCCATGCAGGTGACACAGTCACAGAAGAGAAGGTGTTCTATGTATGAGTTTCCTCAAGGCTCCCTTCATGTCCTTGTTCCTCAGGCTGTAGATGAAGGGGTTCATCATTTGAGGGACAACAGTGTACATCATTGAAAGCACTGCAGTGTTTCTGGAAGAGTTAGTAAGTGCAGAACTAATGTATACCCCAAAAGCTGTCCCATAGAACAAAGACACAACTGACAGGTGAGACCCACAGGTGGAAAAAGCTTTATACTTTCCACCTGCTGATGACATTCTCAAAACAGAGGACACTATCTGAGTGTAAGAGAAAATGATTCCACACAGAGGAATACCACCAAATACGCTAGTTGCAAAATATATCAGGATGTTATTGATGACGGTGTCAGAACACGCAAGCTTGATGACCTGAACCACTTCACAGAAGAAGAGAGGGATGTCAAGGTCTGTGCAGAAGGTCAGCTGCAACACCATCAGACTGTGCATCAGAGCATCCACAATGCTAATAAACAGGGAGAGAAGAATCAAGAGGCCACAGAGGTGGGAGTTCATGATGACTGTGTACCTCAGTGGATGACAAATGGCCACATAGCGGTCATAGGCCATTACTGAAAGGGTACAACTATCCATACTCGCAAAAACCAGGACAAAGCAGACCTGGGTGAGGCAGCCTGTGTAGGTGATGCTCTGATTCTGTGCTTGGATGTTCACCAGCATCTTCGGGATGGTGGTTGTGCTTAAACAGATGTCAGTGAAGGACAGGTTGGAGAGGAAGAAGTACATGGGGGTGTGGAGGTGGGAGTCGGAGCTGACAGCCAGAATGATGAGCAGGTTTCCCAGGACGGTGACCAGGTACATGGAGAGGAACAGGCTAAAGACGAGGGACTGCAGTTCTGGATTCTCTGTCACTTTCATGAGAAGAAATTCTAAAATGTCTGTTTCATTTCTGGGTTCCATATTGTTGATGAATCTGATGGAAATGATATGGTAACAAGACAATGAAATGTTGGCTCCTTGGCAAGCAGCAGGAGTATCACCAAGAACAAGCACTTCGTTGGGAAAGGAAAGAGTCAGATGGAGAGATGCCTTCTCTTTGCATATTATTTCGTTATTTTGAAAAAAGATTTAAAGTTAATAAAGCAGTGAGTCATGATTTGTTAATTCTGGACAGGGCTGAGGAATCATCATTTTTTTTAATTAGACTGTTCTTTAATTTGGTAACTTCATTAGGAGAAACGGGTAATGAGGCCGATGAGTCTATCTGCATCTTTACCCCCTTCTGCAGAGAACTCACAGCCTGCCAATAGACAACAGTAAGTTAAAAACCCAGAATTGTGGGGCTCCTGGGTGGCTCAGTCAGTTAAGCATCTGCCCTTGGCTCAGATCAAGCCCCACATTGGGCTCCCTTCTCCCTCTCCCTCTGCTCCTCCACAGGCTGTGTTCTCTCCCTCTCTCTCAAATAAATTTTTTTAAAATCTTTTTTGAAAACCAAGAATTGGAAGACACAGGGAAACTGCCCAGCCAACTCTCAGAAACCAGTAGAAGGATTAAGCAACTGTTATAACAACCCCCATATTTGCAAATGAGCATGTTCCTGTGAGAAGGAAAACAGTCTTTTTCCTTACAGAGAGAGAGAGTGGGAAACTGGCAGAATGATAACCATTTGGGGATTGGAGGAAAGGCACAAGGGAACATGTCAAGAAAACAGAATACAGGTGGGAGGCAAATGGATGTCTTGATTCTAATCATTTTATGCATGTACTCCTCACATTTTCTGCTGGATAAACTTGTAGTAAAATATATGCCCTCATTTCCAAATATTAACTAAGGGACATCAGGTTACCTAGGTGACATCACTGTGGAATGATACAGGACGTCTCTGCTAGATGTTGGATGATGGAGACTGGTGCTCCACCCGTAGGAAGAGGAAAGGGATGGAGTGAAGCATTAGCGTCCCGGGCGAGAGAGATCATCTTCAGGTCAAGGCACAGGTATGCTATTTCATTACTGGGTCAGGGCTGTTGAGCAACGCTGTCACAATTTGTAGTCTCTGTACCTCTGGAGGATAAATATCCAAAGGTCTTCATTAGCCAAACAATTATAGCATCATCCTGATCCCAGGGCAGTGCAAATTCTTTTAAGACTAAAGCAACAGAATTGAGGAATTCAAGATGGTTGATACCCTGATGTGATGAGTCCAGGTGTTCACCACTCATTTCTCCAACTGTTTCTGCTCACATCTTCTATTTCACATGCCCTCCTTTGGCATCTCGGATATCAGGAAGCCTGATGATAGTTGTAGGTTGAAATTATATATGTATTTCAGCCATAAGAAGGAATGAAATTCTGACAGGTGCTACCACATGGATGAAACCCTAAAAACTTATGCTCAGTAAAATGAGATGAGAAAGGACAGATATTGTAGAATTTTAGCTTAAGGTACCTAGAAGAGGCAAACTCATAAAGACAGGAAGTAGAATGTGGTTACCAGGGGAGGGAAGAAAGGACTGATTTTTTTTAGTGTGCTGGAATATACTAACAGCTGTGTCTGTGCTAATAAAACACGTTGCTATTGATACAGTGAGCAAGATCACGTCTGGAAATATTTCACCGGAAGTTTATCTCCCCTGCTTTTTTATTCTTGTTCTATTGAAAGAACAATTCTGAATTTTCATTGAATGAGTCACTTGTTTTGTGGATCATTTTTAAAGTGCTTGAATTTCTCAGTCTTTATCAATCATGCTTATTCTCTTAGGAAATGCTTGACTTTGTTGCACCTGAGTGGCTCAGTTAGTTAAGCCTCCAACTCTTGATTTCTGCTCAGGTCATGATCTTGGGGTCATGAGACTGAGCCCTGGTGGGCTTCCAGGCTCAGCGGGGAGTCTGCTTGAGATTCTCCCTCTCTCTCTTCCCCTCCCCCACTTGCATGCACAGTCACACACGCTCTCTCTCTTGCTCTAAAAATAAATAAATAAATAAATAAATCTTAAAAAAAAAGAAATGCTTAACTTCTCTGAGATAATAAAAACATTTTCTTATTTTGTCTTCTGAAATATTTAATCATTTTGATTCTTGTGTTTAATGCTTTGGTATATTGGAATGAATTCTTTTGAGTTTTTTTTATTGTGGTAAATATGTATAACATAACATTTACTATTTCAGCCACTTTAAGCGTACAATTCCATGGTATTATGAACATTCACAGTGTTGTATGACCATCACCACTGTCCATTTCCTGAATGTTTTTATCATCCCAAACAGAAATTCTGTACCTGTTAACTGATAACTTTTTCTCCAACCAGCTTTCAGAAGGAACTGAACACTTTGCCATAAAGCTGATTTCAGACTTCTGATTTTCAGACTGCAACAGAATACATTTGTGTTGTTTTAAGCAGCTAAGTTTGTACATGTTACAATGACAATAGGAAACTAATACAGAACACATATCTCAATTTGGGCTGATGATAACAATGCTTTCTGGATGTTTCCTTGGATATACTATGTTTGTGCTGCAATGAAACCCAAGGAGAGGCTGTCAGTTTTTGTTTCTGGGTCTGAAAGCCCTCTGCACTGGAGCCGGCATCAGTGACCACCAGGAGAATAGTCCAAATAGGCAAATACCACCACATGGCAGAGTGAAATGCAGCCCTGTAGTTCTGTGCCTGGACCTACCCAATCCCTGAAGTTTTTGTTAGGAAAGATGACTGTTTTTATCACTTGACCATATTGGAGTTGAGAATTTTGCCTTAGTACAGCTGCAGGCATGCATCCTCACTAACTGAGTTCAAGTATCTCAAATCTTCCCAAAATATAAAGGAATATAATCATGCCAATTTTATAGATGAGGAAACTGAGTTTAGAGGGTTGAAATACATTGTCAAAAGCCACATAGCTATGTTTTAGCGGAAGCAGGACTCAAACCCAGCTGGTCTGATTTCAAAATTCTTTTTTTTTTAAAGATTTTTTATTTATTGACAGAGACAGCCAGCGAGAGGGAACACAAGCAGGGGGAGTGGGAGAGGGAGAAGCAGGCTCCCAGCGGAGGAGCCTGATGCGGGGCTCGATCCCAGAACGCCGGGATCACGCCCTGAGCCGAAGGCAGATGCTTAATGACTGAGCCACCCAGGTGCCCCTGATTTCAAAATTCTCAACCTTAACCATTTGATCTCTGGTTTCACATATTCAAAGTTGGTCAGGCTATCTGGATCACACATTATTTCTCTCTGTCAAATTCCAGCAGTGTAAGCCCAAAGCAGCTGACACATTAATGGAAAGATGACATTCTAGAGATAAATTTCCTCAAAGCCCCCCTCATATCTTTGTTCCTCAGACTATAGATAAAGGGGTTCATCATGGGGGTGACCACAGTGTACATCACTGATACTACTGCACTCTTCCTGGAGGACTGTGTAGCTGAAGAACTAAGGTACACCCCAAAACCTGTCCCATAGAACAAGGAAACAACTATTAAGTGTGACCCACAGATGGAACATGCCTTATACTTTCCACCAGCTGATGGGATTTTCAGGACAGAGGAGACAATTCGAGTGTAAGAGATAATTATCCCAGAGAGAGGAATAACACCGAACAGACTGGTCACTAAATACACAAGGATGCTATTGATGAGGATATTGGAACAGGCAAGCTTGAGAATATGAGCTAATTCACAGAAAAAGTGGGGGATTTCCAGGTCTGTGCAGAAGGAAAGCCGCAGTGCCATCAAAGTGTGGAGAAGGGCATCCAGAGCACTAATAAGAAAGGACAGCAGAACCAGCAGCCTACAGAGTTTCGGGTTCATGATGATATTGTACCTCAGTGGGTGACAGATGGCCACAAATCGATCAAAGGCCATCATGACCAGAATTCCATTTTCCAATCCAGCGAAAGTCAGGACAAAGCAGATTTGTGTGAGGCAGGCTGTGTAACTGATGGATTTGCTCTGTGTCCGGACGTTCACCAGCATCTTTGGGATCGTTGTGGTGGTGAGACAGATGTCAACACAAGACAGATTGGAGAGGAAGAAGTACATGGGGGTGTGGAGGTGGGGGTCATACATAACGGCCAGGATGATGAGCAGGTTCCCCAGCACAGAGACCAGGAACATGGACAGGAACAGGCAGAATAGGACGGGCTGCAGATCTGGGTCCTCTGACAGTCCCGGAGGAGGAATTCTATGGCATCTGAGAGGTTTCCTGGTTTCATGTTGCTGAGGGGTCTGATAGGAAAGATGGAGATGACACGAAAACAAAACTTAAGAGAAACTTTCTTAAACATGCCTATCTTTTCTCCTGCTTCACTCTCTCCCCTCTTTACCCCTCCTTTTCTTGCTTTGTGTTCCCCTCAAACACTCCTCCCCATACCATCCGGTTCCAAGTTGTTATTTTCTATCAATCCTTTGTCAAGTAGGGGGATTTAATAAGAGGAATGGAACGTTGCCCTTTTAAGATGCCTGCAAGCAGGGGCACCTGGGTGGCTCAGTCAGTTAAGCATCTGCCCTCGGCTCAGGTCATGATTCTGGAGTCCTAGGATCGAGCCCTAAGTTGGGCTCCCTGCTCGGTGGGGAGTCTGCTTCTCCCTCCCCTCTGCTCCTCCCCCTGCTCATGCTCTCACTCTCAAATAAATAAAATCTTTAAAAAAAAAAAAAGATGCCTGCAAGCAAATAATTCTAGAATAAAATTATTGAGGCTGCATTCTAGAATACAGTTTGAGAAAATACAGCCTATGGGCAAGATCCAGTAAATAAAGGCTTATTAGAACATAGCCATTCATTTGTATGTTGTCCATGGCAGCCTGTAAGCTACATCTGGGTTGAGTACTTGTAAGAAGCCACACGGCCCACAAAATCTAAAATATTTACCATCTGGCTCCTTACTAAGAGAGTCTGCCTACCTCTAGTCTGGAAGCCTGATCAAGATGTAGGTTCAATTTTTGGCAAACGCTTTTAAATATTTTCATGAGGAAGCACATACTCTCTTGCTTCTTGTAAAAATTATCATCTTGATCCATTAATTCACTGGGAGGTACAAAATGCTGACACATTCTAGTTCTTTCATTTATGGGCTAAAAAACCTCAATAAAGAGGAACTTTCCCTCATTATAAAAGTGGTCACCTGAAGGTTGCATTCTTGTAAGGCAGGTCACATCTTGATTCCTGTACTCATCACTTGTTAAAATAATGAAACGGCTTTCAGCATGATACACAATGTGCCATCTTTGGCCAGTCATGACTTTCTCAACCTGCCTCCTGAGCCCTTCTGAAACAAAGCTCACATTTTCAGGTTTCCCTTAACTTTGGCATGAAAATTGGTCTATACTCATCAGTGCCTGGGTCTTCAGCCTCCCATGCCTGTGTTCCCACGTGGTGTGTATTGGCTAACATAAAAACAGAGCACATCTGCAGGACCTGAAGTCAAGCTTAGAAAATGCTGCCGGCTCAGAGAGAGGCTTGTATGAATCTGTCATGAGTTAGACACGTGTGCATACGTGCATATGATTAACAGACACTGGGCACAGGGGTTCTGCTCCACAGTCACTCAGGAACCCAGAGTGATGGGGACCCCACAGTCTTGCAGTTGTATTATTTGGAACATGCGGCCTTGCTAGTCATGATTGTGGTAGATTTAAAATGTGTTTGCAAATTCCGTGATTTTTTCTCTTAAGGACAGAGAAACATAAATAGGCCAGGAAAATATGTTGCTGCAATTTTCTCTCCATTATTTGAAGGCTTAATATCCCTCTCTGAAGCTAGAGTGAACCACTTCTTTTCCACAACAGAATAGTGGGGGGAAAGAATGACATATAAGGGGTCTTAATTGAATAAAATTTTTTAAGTGGGTCATCCTCATAATCCTAGAAAAGTATCTCTTAATTAGCTAACCCTGATATTGAACCACTGAACACTTGAGCCCCCAGAAAGGCTGGTGGAGAGAAAGAAGGAAATAGAAGCAAATACACCCAGGAATGTGGGGGTAGCTCAGTCCGTTCAGCATCTAACTTTGGCTGGGGTCATGATCTCAGGGTCCTGGGATTGAGCCCCACATCAGGCTCCCTGCAGGGAGCCTGCTTCTCCCTCTCCCCTTGTCCCCCCTCATGCTTTCTCTCAAATAAATGAATAAAATCTTTAAAAAAGAAGCAAATACACCTGGATGATTACACTTTCAGGGTAATGTGGGGACTTACAGTAATAAATGCAAGGTGTTCGACATGCACATGCAAATGCTAACACTTCAGTGTGTTTTATCCAATTATCTCTGTTTGGGAGAAAAAAATGACACTCAATTTTAGAAGTTCTTTACCTCTTCCTCACTGGTATTTTCTAAAATAAACACACCTCTTTTCCACTTAACACTCTTTAACCACAAAATGATGAGGTAAAAAAGAAGAAAAGATAAAAGGATAAAAGAATAAAAGAAAACAAGAAAGGGGGTGGATAATTAATTCCAAAAATATTCATATGTTAATGGAAGTCATTACAGTCAAGCTCTGTGCTTAGATTAAGAGTCTGGATAGATGTATTTATCGTTTTACTTACTTCCTTAATACATACCCCGTAATGTCTTTCTCTCTCATCATTTTTCCTTTCTTACCACAGTTGCTAAAAGTGAAAATTAGCCTCTTTATCCAGTAGCATAGGTCCCTCCTATTTTTGTCTTAACACATGTCTTTCATTTATATCATAGATAATATAAAAATGTTGTCTTAAAAGTTCTCATCACAAGAAAAAAATGTGTGACCATGGTGGCGATGGGTGTTACTGAAACTTATTCTGGTAATCATTTTGCAATATTCACATGTATCAAGCAATTATGTCGTACACCTAAAACTATTGCAATGTTGTATCTCAATTAAAAGAAAGAAAATGTTAAGAGTAAGCCATAGATCAGACCCTCCTTCCTATTATTCCTGGTTCAGCCACCTCAGCCCTTGGTTCCGGGGGGAGTCCCATGTGGACAAGCTCAGGACAAGCTTTAAGCCTCTCGTATCCCATTTGGCTTATCCAGATTCTTGAGAAATTGATCATGATGCCCCCAAAAGTGGCAATAGGGGGTAATCAGAGGGGGGAATGAAGCATGAGAGACTATGGACTCTGAGAAACAAACTGAGGGCTTCAGAGGGGAGGGGGGTTGGGGAATGGGATAGGCTGGTGATGGGTAGTAAGGAGGGCACGTATTGCATGGTGCACTGGGTGTTATACGCAACTAATGAATCATCGAACTTTACATCAGAAACCAGGGATGTACTGTACGGTGACTAACATAATATAATAAAAAAACATTAAAATAAAAAAAGTGGCAATAGGGGATTGGCATGGGCTGGTAGTGTCTAACCATCAGTTTACCATTCTCATGAAGTAATGAACTGAAGGAATTTCTTTAAGATTTTATTTGTCAGTGAGCGAGCAAGCACAAGCAAGGGGACCAGCAGGCAGAGGGAGAAGCAGGCTCCCTGCCAAGCAAGGAACCCGATGTGGGACTTGATCCCAGGACCCTGGGATCACGACCTGAGCCAAAGGCAGAGGCTTGACTGAGGCACCCAGGCATTCCTGAATTGAAGGAATTTCTGTAACAGTATCTCAAATATATGACAGAATCAAGATGTATGCAATGAGCCCACCTAATGTGAACCCTTTGCTTCACAAATTGAGGACCTGAGTGGAGTTGACTTTTTTCCTGAAGACAAGCATCATAAAAACCATCTCAGGGATAAGGCCTGAACACAGACACTCCTTGGTTTAATCATTAATCTTCCAATTGTAACACGGATCTGTGACATTAGAAGGTCCCTGAATCTCTCTGAGCAGATTCAATTTTCTCATTTTTATAATGGGGAACTACTATAAAAAACATACAAAGATATTGCAGAGATGAAAAGCACCAAGTATAGTGGGGCCTTGCAATGACTTTTCCTATCACTTTTGGTTTTAGCTGTGGACAAGTCCTAATGTCCGGAAGGGAAACAGAGTGAGACAGAGTGAAAGAGGCAAGGAGGGAAGGCACCCCAAGAGTATGATCTCAGGGCTGAAAGGGATGTACTCAAAACCCCAGTGGGAGCCCTCAGTATAACGAAATAGAGAAATGAAATAAATATCATCAGTATGGAAATACATAGTTATGGCATACTCGTGGTACACCATTTTAGTATTTTATACTATTATATCAACCTTAATTTTTAATGTTGTTTTAAATATGCAAATTAAATATTTACATTACTTCTCACTGTTTAAAATTAGACCAAAAATTACTGAAGGAGGAAAGCAATTTATATGACAGCTATAGCATGATGAAGTTTATGTCATCATAAATACTCCTTAAAATAATTATTTCATGTTTCTTATGTTCAATTTAAGTATCCCAACAAGTACAAAGTGACAATGAAGGGCTTAAACCCACCAGACAGCATGACAAATTTGATACTGCGCCAAGCTTGCCCCAGTTTTATTAATAAAACAATGCATATCTCCTTGAAGCCCCAGCATATTTGTACACAATCTCAATAGTGACCATCCCTCTCTGAGGGTAAGCATGACATTGAATTTTGCATGTTACCATTCCCCTAGAATGTTTCACATGAATAATAACGCAGCCCATAAACATTCTGTTTATGGGTTACATTATGTTACATGCTCGCATTTATTATACATAGTGTATTATTCAAATCAGCAACTTTTTTGGGCTTTACATTGTCTTGTCTATATTTATCAAGACTGACACAAGAAGATCTGGTTTATTAGTTTTAACATACATTCTCGTATTAATGGGCACTTGGATTAATTACAGTTTTTTCTATAGTAGATTTACCAGACATGTTCACATGTACTAGTAGTGTTAAACTATCCATGACAAATACCAATTCCAGAGTGGTAACCTCTGGGAGGGGAGGAGGGGAAGAGAGGATTTCTCCATGATTTTTAAATATATATCATGATATGTAATTATCCCTGTCTGAAGGCAAAGAAAGGCCTTTCTCTGTGGGATTTGGATCTGATACTTAGTTTAAAATATAATATGTATCGGGGCACCTGGGCGGCATAGCGGTTGAGCGTCTGCCTTCGGCTCAGGGCGTGATCCCGGCGTTATGGGATCGAGCCCCACATCAGGCTCTTCCGCTATGAGCCTGCTTCTTCCTCTCCCACTCCCCCTGCTTGTGTTCCCTCTCTTGCTGGCTGTCTCTATCTCTGTCAAATAAATAAATAAAATCTTTAAAAATATATATATATAATATGTATCATGTATACGTATAATTACTTTTTTAAAAAAATGTCTGAAGCTAATACGGCCAAAAAGGCAGCATTAATTCTGGAAAGTAGTTGCATAGCTATTTATTTTACTGCTCACTGTGCTGTTCTGATTGTTTAAAATACTCTGTATTTTCTTTGGGGGTTTTCAGAGAAAGACTGGCAAGGTAGACTAAGGGGGCTCAACCTCCTCTCTCAAGGTCCTGAGAGTAAGAGGTTGGGTCAAGACTTGAGTTCTCTGAGGACAAAAGCTGGAACCAGATATGGGAAAATGGAGAAGCCAAACTCACCCATCCTAGTCCCATTCACAGCCCCCAAAAATGAGGGGAACCAGAGAACTGTAGAATCATCTGTCCAATTTTTTTTTTTAGGATTTTATTTGACACACAGAGAGAGAGAGAGTGAGCACGCACCAGCAGAAGGAGCAGCAAAGGGAGAAGTGGGTTCCCCACCGAGCAGGGAGGCCCATGCAGGACTGGATCCCAGGACCATGACCTGAGCTAAAGGCAGACGCTTAACTGAGCCACCCAGGTGCCCCTATGTGTCCAATTTCTGAAGGGGCTAATTCATGTTTGGTAGGGACTCCCTGGAATTTAAAAGGCAGAGTAAGAGCAGGAAATGAAAGCTGATGGCAAATTCAATGTAACTTAATCCTACGGAACGTTCTCTTACCTCTTGGATGTCTTCCAGATAGGCTGATTTAAAAAAAAAATCTTTCAATTTCTCACGGCATTTAGTAGGGCACATGAGATTGCCTTGAAGTCACCAATAAGTAATTCACCTTTCCTCTAGATATTGAAGGGTAGAGATGGGGAATCTGTTCCCAAAAAGGGCAGAGGAACCAAGTAAGGCAATTGGGCTCCAGGGCAAGAGGGATCATCTCAGGAGACTCAACTGTGTTTCCTGACATGAGCAGGGCTTTGAGAGGAGTGGTCACAGGTAGACCCTATAATCTCTGTGGCCCTGGGAGCTCAATTTCCAAAGCTCCTCATGAGCCAAATATGTACTGTCATTTCTTCCCCAAGGCATTTCAAATCCTCAAGGAGAACAGCTCAATAGAAAGGATTCATGAAAGGACAGGGGTACATCAATTCTCTTCCCACATGTTTCCTCTCACCTCCAGGCAGGGAACCTCATTCTTGGATTTCTTGGGTCTGACCTTAAGAGAACTGATGAGCTTCTCATTATACCAATTCCCAGTGTTCTTTGAGGCAGAGATTATCACTGGAAGAGTAACAGAAGCAAAGTGGTGTTTAAGTCCCCATAGGAACAGAGACTGGGGACACAGAGCATGTTATCATGGGATTATCTCCACAAAGTCACTCTAAGAAATTTTTCTTTAAATTCCCTTCATGACTGTGGTAAGTACTGTAATAGAAAAGAGTGCATGCAAAGAAAACAATTTACTAGTTACTTGGGCAGGCTTTTGGAGGTTACCCGGAAAACAGACATCAAAAACAGCAATCTTAGAGATCACACACACAAAGAAACACTAACCAGAAGGAAGCAGGTGATAAATTAATTACATGAACATTGGGAAACTGAGGGATATACGGGACTCTGTACAAACTTTTCTAGTAAGTGCAAAACTGGTTCAAAATGAATATTTTTAAAAATTTAAAAATCAAAATGTTGTCCTATGGCATACACATCAAAATTGCCAAAAAGAAAAAGACAATATAAAATACTACCAAGAGAGCAGACATGTGTATTAAAACAATTATTTCATAAAACTGTTTGGTAGTGTTGAATAAATGTGACCATGTGCATTCCCTATGACCCAGACTGCACTCCTAAAACATACACCCTACAGAAATATGTACAGCTGTGAACCAAAGCATGTACAAGAATGTTCATGGCAGAACTACTTATAAAATACCCCAACGATAGGCCTCCTAGGTGGCTCAGTTGGTTAAGCGTCTGCGTTTGGTTTGGGTCATGATCTCACAGTCCTGGGATCAAGTCCCACGTCAGGCTTTCAGCTCAGCGGGGAGTCATCTTCTCCCTCTCCCTGTGTCTCTCTTGTTCTCGCTCGCTCTCAAATAAAATCTTTAAAAAAAAATACTCCAACTATAAACAACCCAAATGTCCAGAACAGTTGAATGAATTGTGCATATTCATAAAATGGAAAGCTACGTATCAATTAGCATAAAACTCTGCTAAAGGAAGAACATAGATGAATCGCACAAATACAGTGTTGGGCAGAATCCAGATACGGTGATAACGTATCAGGTGCAATAGTGCATATAACTCTGTAAACATACTAAAAACCACTGAATTTTATACCTTGACATGTAAATTGTATCTCAATAAAGCTGTTGAAAATGCATGATTCTAGGGGCACCTGGCCAGCTCAGTCAGTGAAACATGTGACTCTTGTTCTTGGGTTGTGAGTTCAAGCCCAACACTGGGTGCAGAGATTACTTTAAAAAAATCTTTTAAAAAATGCACTGAATCCATAGAGGACACCTGTTCTGGTGGCAAGAATCAGGGTGATTCATGAGTGAAAAGGAAGCACTGGAGGAGGATTCTTAGTGTTGACAGTGTCCTACTTCTTGACCAGTGTGTTTAATAGTTAATACAGGTAACCTCCATCCTGGTACCCCAGCAGCAATTCAATTTTTTAATTATGCATAAGAATTTCTAAAACACTGACATGGGTTATATGTTAGTGATAGTCATTTGTGAATAAAACCTCCCTCCCAAAACACACACACACTCACACACTGTAAACATGGAGGCTTAAAACATCAGACATTTATTTTTCTCAAGTAACAAGTCTTGAAGACACTAAGAAGTTTTTACTTTCAGCATCAAGTGGTCACATACCTAGGGGATGAATAGAGGATTTATCACAGTCATTGCATAACTTGTATTTCTTCCACAAATCTATTTTTCAGAGGCTTTCTCCCATTCTTTACATCGAGTTCTTCTCTGCAGTTAGCATTTGCTTGTATGCCTTCAAGATGGAGAGTTTACTGAAAACTACTGCACATGAACACTTCTAGGAATTTTATCCAGCATGAGTGCTCTCGCGATGCCGCCGAAGGGAGGAGAGCTTACTGAAAGCATGCCCACAGACATTGCACTGATAGGGCTTTTCGCCAGTATGGACTCTCTTGTGCACAGTAAGATTACACCTTACACTGAAGGTTTTCCCACACTGATCACACTCATATGGTTTCTCTCCAGTGTGAGTCCTTATGTGTATTGTAAGGGACACATGCCTCCTAAAAGCTTTTTCACACTCACTACACTTGAAGGGTTTCTTTTCCCTGGTATGCTTTTTCATATGCCTCCTATGAGATAAGAGACCACCGAAGGCTTTCCCACATTCCTTACACTCGTATTGTATCATTCTCGTGTGAATTTTTTTGTGCAAAGTGAGGAAAGATTTCACTCTGAAGGCTTTCCCACACTGATTACATGCAAAGGGTTTCTCTCCAGTGTGAATCCTCACGTGTTCTTTAAGGCACGAGTGATCCCTAAAGGCTCTCCCACAGTCACTGCAAGTACATGGTTTCTCTCCAGCATGCATTTTCTTGTGCACATTAAGATTACAGCTCATTCTAAAAGTTCTCCCACACAGATCACACTTGTAAGGTTTCTCTCCAGTATGTATCCGCAAGTGTGTCTTCAGGGCTGATGGACTACTTAATGCTTTTCCACAGAGGCTACACTCAACGGACTTCTCTCCAGTGTGGATTCTCTTATGTCTTGTAAGGTATGAAAGAATACTGAAGGTTTTCCCACAATCACTGCAGGCATAGGGCTTCTCTTTGGTGTGTATTATCTTGTGCATGGTAAGCCTTGAGCTTCTACTGAAGGTTTTGCTGCACTGATCACATTTGTAGGGTTTGTCCCTTGAATGAATTCCTTCATGTTGTCTCAGAAGTGAACTATCTCTAAAGGTTTTTCCACAGTCACGGCATTCATACGGCTTCTCCCCAGTGTGAATTCTCTTGTGCCGAGTAAGGTAAGAGCTTGAACTGTAGGCTTTCCCACACTGGTTACATTTAAAAGGTTTTTCTCCACTGTGGGTTCTCATGTGCAATGCAATGGATGAGTGGTTCTGCAATACTTTACCACATAGGATACACTGAAAAGATTTCTCTCTAATGCAAGCTTTTTCATGCTTAAAGTGTAAGACTGAACTTAAGACTTTCCTAGAGTCAGTGCATTCATAGGATTTCTCTCTGGTATGTTGTCTCTTGTGAACAGCTAAGAAAGAACTCCTGATGAAGGTATTTTTATCATTTTTAAAGTCATTGGATTTTCCCCCAGAAACAATGTTCTCATGTGGGTTAAGGTGTATCCAATCTCTGAGGGCTTTCCCAAGATGAAGGGGTTGATGGGGATTCTCACCAGGATGAATTCTCTGATTCCAAGTGATGCTAGATTTCAAGCTCAAGGCAATTTTATTCTGTTCAATGGATCTTGCTCCATGAGTTTGCCCCTATTGATTTAAATGAGTTATGATCACTGGATTTATCACATTCATTATATTGATTGAGAATCTTCCTCCCCATACTCATAAATTCTGACATGTTTACATAAGCACTTTATTAGAACTAGAGCTTACCTAACATTTTCTTAGTGAATATACACAATTCCTGTATGAATTTATTAGCTTGAATAAAGATGAATCTTAAACCAGATGGCTCCCGTCAGGGTGTCTTTAGAGGTTTAACATATAAATGCTTTGGAGTGAATGTTTTCAATATTTAATATCTAACTTCCACTATGAAAATATTTACTTTTGGAATTCTCTGCAACCATTTTTGGAGCTAGTGTGTGAGTTTCCTTCAAATTCATGATATTTAGAGAATTTCCTTTTTTCTATTGGTAGAATGAGTGCCTCAAATTGCCCCGTTAGTTCATGTGTTCCTTTTATTACACAGAATTCTGGACTTCTAACAGAGAGCAAGAAATTCTCATGTGACTCTTACCTTCCTGCCACTGAGTGCTTCTTTCTCCGAAGTATCTTGCTTATGTTGTGCTTGTTTGGTTTTAAGGAGAACCATCCCATCTGAACAAATTGGGGGGTAAAGTAAGTTTTTGTCAATATGCTGACAAAAGTAGGTAAAGCCCAAGCCCAATCTGAAACAAACAGGAAACAGCCTCGAGTACGAAATGGCAGGATGATAAGGACAAAACTAAGGGCCATGTGGATTTCTCTTCAAACAGACCCTTAACTTAGGAAGACAATGTGCAAGAAAAATCATTCTTGATCAAAAGAATGATATTTACATGCTTTAGTGTTTTGTATCACTTACTAAGAAATGGTTCTATTGAAAATTATGTTAACAAGCAAAGGCTGTGTGTGTGTGTATATATATATATACACACACACATATACATATACACATGTGTATACATATATATGTATATATACATGTGTATATGTATGTACACATATGTATATATATGCAAATAAATATATATATATGCACAAAATGGGAAGAATTTGACAGTGACTCTATATGTAAACATTAAAGCACAAGACAGGTCTGTCTTTCAGAGCAAGAAAAGAATGAAATGATAGGTTAAAAGCCAAAGACTAGGGAATTCTGAAAGTACATGAATAAATTCACACCAAATGGTGTCTGCTTTCTCCTCAAATTTAAAAGGTATTGTTTTAAGTTCCCTGTTTGACTTTTTATAATGTACCTCTTCCTCACCCCCACCAGATGTAGTACAAAACATTCATATATGCCCATTGCTCACAGATATCTTGGTGACTTCCTGTCTCTGTTTTCATTTCATCTTCCTGTTCCATCTGGGTGATCAGAGTGGGTTTGCTGAGCTGCTTTTCTATAACGGGGAACAATGCATGTGAGAGACCATGTAGTGTACAACAAAACTACCATCAAACCGTGGCAACTTTGTCTTTGAGGTTCTGAAGATGGGTCAAGTGTGGCTTTAGGAGCAGCAAAATGATGACAAATTTCTAACAGACAAAGCAAAAGTAAAGCACTTGGGAGATCAGCTTTCAGAATGATAGAATGAGGACCCTGTTTAAGCCACCTCCCCCACCAAAACCACCAATGATGGGCAAAACAAATTGATTCTATCAATTCAGAACTCTAGAAATTAACCAAAGACAGAGAACACACAGAAATTTGTCTTTCCAAGAAAAAGCACTGAGCCTTGGTAAGAGAACAGGGTCTTTGACATTTTAACTTCAGATTATTTCTATTCTTGCTCTCTCCTTAGCTCTCCGGCATAGTAGTCAAAAGCCAGATGCCTTGCAATCAACAGAGACCTGAGCACTGTTAAAAGGACAAGCCCCAAAACAGTCTATATTATTTTTCTAAAGTACCTATATTTATTTTTAAAAAGCTACTGAGGAGAGAGATACCATTTTTTACATTTTTGTACACCTCATTAATACATGGCTCCAAAGAAGACCAGTGGATTTTCATATCCACTTCTGCATTCAGTGTGTTTTCTATGTTGTTTTGGTTGAAGATATGAAGAAAATCTAGGCTCACACAGATAAGTAGTTGGAAAGGGGAGGAATAATAGCCTTTACAAATCAGTGTGGATATTCTTTGATAAGGCACCAAAACTCAACAAGTGGAGGTTTCTTTAGGTTAGCTGCAATGTAGAATCAGAAACTGTATCAATGAGTCCTTTGTACTCTTACATTAAAATCCATTGTCCACCAATGAGTCCTTTTCCATTAAAACCTACTGTCCATAATCTGTTAATCCATTATTAATCTAAGCTTGCAGCCCCCCACAAAATCTGTACCCTCAGGGTGCTGTAGCTATTGGATTTTACTCAGAGCTCAGCTTAGCAGGAAAAAAGCTCTTAGGTTTGGGTGATGCCCTGGGGACTTTGAAAAGCTCCAGTCAGTTCCTGGGGATCCAGAATTCTGTACATGAGCAAGGTTATGCACATTCCCAGGAAAGAGGTTAAGTCCCAAGTCACAGAGCTTTGGTTGACTTTTAGACCCTGCCCAAGCCAGAACTGAAAAATAACCTGGCCTTGTAAGTTCCCTGAAGCTTAAAGGCATGACTTCTTACATAGATCTACTTGGCAAGAGATGAAGAGACACAGGCAAGGCATTTAAGAAAGTGCTTCTAATCATTGTTGGACTAAGTTACAATGACCAGGAAACTACACTTAAAAATTTTTTAAAGCACTTTTTAATTTTTATTTATTTTTTTACTTTTTATTTGTTTTTTTTGTTGTTGTTGTTGTTTTTACTTTGTGTTTACTTGTTTAATTCTTTAATTATTTTTAAGTAGGCTCTATGCCCAGTGTAGAGCCCAACACAGGGCTTGAACTCACAACCCTAAGATAAAGACCTGAGCTGAGATCAGGAGTAGGACACTTACCTGACTGAGCCACCCAAGTGCCACAAAATAAGCACTTTAAAAGTTAGGAGAAAACTCTGTGGCTGAACATTTCAGGGAATACAGAACCTGTGGAATTCAGCTAGGAGGGTCACTAAATAAACAAGCACCAACAAGAAAACAATAAACCTTGACAGCAAAGGCATCTGATACTAGAGTTAGTAGAATATATTATTTAAAATGTCATTTTCATGTGTCTGTTACATCAACGTGGATGGAACTGGAGGGTATTATGCTGAGTGAAGTAAGTCAATCAGAGAAAGACAATTATCATATGGTTTCACTCATATGTGGAACATAAGGAATAGCATGGAGGACATTAGGGGAAGGAAGGGAAAACTGAAGGGGGGGAATCAGAGGGGGGGATGAACCATAAAGACTCAAACTGAGGGTTGCTGGAGGGGAGGTGGGGGGGTGAAGTAATTGGGTGATGAGCATTAAGGAGGGCACTTGATGTAATGAGCACTGGGTGTTATATGCAACCGATAAATTACTGAACGCTACATCTGAAAACTGATGTACTATACGTTGGCTAATTGAATTTAAATGTAAAAAATTAAAAATAAAATGTCATTTTTAAGAACAAATTGAGACATGCAAAGAAACAGGAAAGTATACCATACATATGGGGGTAAGAAAAGCAGCCAATAGAAAACATCCCTTAAATGGCCATACTTCGGAGTTAGTAGACAAATATTTAATAAAATATTTAAAATCATCCAAACAGACTTAATGGACAAAGACTGAAAACTATCCCCCTAAGATTAAGAATGACAACAAAAGGATGTCCATTCTGGCCACTTATATTCAACATTACATTAGAAGTTCTATCCAGGACAACTAGGCAAGGAAAAAAGAAATAAATGTTATCCAATTTGGAAAGAAGAAAAACCATCTCTATTCACAGATGTCATAAGCTTATAAATAGAATATCTGAAATAATCCACAAAAAAACCTGTTAGGTGGCAAGGAAAAGATCGTACACAATGTATCTGTTGTATTTCTATATACCAGCAATTAATATAATGAAAATGAAACCAAGAAAACAATTCCATTGACAACAGGATCAAAAAATGATTAGGGATAAATTTAACATAAGAAGTTTAAGACTTAGGGGTGCCTGGGTGGCTCAGTCAGTTAAGCGTCTAACTCTGGGTTTCAGCTTAGGTCATGGTCTCAGGGTCGTGGGATCAAGCCTGGTGTCAGGCTCTGCACTCAACATGGAGTATTCAGGAGGCTGTCTCCCTTTCCCTCCTCCTTTGCTCCTCCTCCTGCTCATGCAGGCTCTCTCTTGCTCTCTTTCTCTCTAAAATAAATAAATAAAATCTTTTTTATAAAGTATTTTTTATTGTCTAATACTTAGACATTGTAGGGACACCTGGGTCACTCAGTCAGTTAAGTGTCTGCCTTTGGCTCAGATCATGATCCCAGGACCCTGGGATCAAGTCCCACATTGGGCTCCTTGCTCAGCGGGGAGCCTGCTTCTCCCTCTGCCTGCTGCTCCCCCTGCTTACACTCTCTCTCTCTGACAAATAAATAAATCTTAAAAAAAAACTTACACTGTTAACAGAATTTAAAGACCTCTATGGATATAAAATATAAAAATGACCAATCAGAAATGAAGAACTCAATAACTGAAATTAAAAATACACTAGAGAGAATAGCAGACTAGAGAAAGCAAAACAGATCGCAGAGCTGGAAGACAAGGTAGTGGAAAGCAACCAAGATGAATGGAAAAAAGAACACTTAAAATTAAAAATAGGGGCGCCTGGCTGTCTCAGTTGTTGTAGCAAGTGATTCCTGATCTCAGGGTTATGAGTCTGAGCCCCATGTTGGGTGTAGATATTACTTAAAAATGAAAGTTAAAAATTTTTGAGAATACGTTGAGGGAACTCAATGACATTATCAACCATAACAATACTTGCATCATATGGATCCCAGATTAAAAGGGAGAAAAGGGGGCAGAAAATTTATTTGAAGAAATAATAGATGAAAAATTCCCTAATTTGGGGAAGGAAACAAACATCCAGATCCAGAAGTCACCCCCAATAAAATCAGCCTAAGAAACTCCACACCCAGACACATAGTTATTAAACTGGCAAAGAGGAGTGATAGAGAATTTTAGAAGCAGCAAGATTAAACAGTTACATACAAGGGAAATCCTATAAGGCTATCAGCTGATTTTTCAGCAGAAACTTTGCATGCCAGAAGAGAGTGGTATGATGTATTCAAAGTGCTGGAAGGATAAAAACCTGCAACCAAGAATACTCCACCCAGAAAGGCTGTTGTTCAGAATACAAAATAAAGACTGTCCCAGAAAAAGAAAAGTTAAAGGAATTTAACTGCAATAAACCAGTCTTACAAGAAATGTTAAAGGGAATCCTTTGAGTGGAAAAGAAAAGCCATAATCAGAAGTAATAAAACTATAAAAGGAAAAAATCTCACAGGTACATTCCAACATAATAAAAGTAGCAGATTCATCATTTGTAAAAACCAGTATGGAGATTAAAGCACAAAAGCAATAAAATTAATTATATCTATAAAAATAAGTCAGGAGGGGCACCTGGGTGGCTCAGTCAGTTAAGCGTCTGCCTTCAGCTCAGGTCATAATCTCAGGGTCCTGGGACTGAGCCCCACATCAGGCTTCCTGCCCAGCAAGTAGTCTGTTTCTCCTTCTTCTGCCCCTCCCCTATCCCTGGTCATGCACGCACTCACTCTCTGTCTCTCAAATAAATAAAATATTTTTAAAAATCAGTCAAGGGATTCACAAAATGAAAGGATGTAAAGTATGACATGATATACATAAAACCTGTGTGTGTGGGGGGGTAAAATTTTAGTAATTTTAGAGGGGATTCAAACTTAAGAGACCAATCTAATACAGACTGCTACATGCGTAAGATATTATATATAAACCCAAGAGTGGTAATCACAAGTCTATTACAGAATAGATACCCTAAAAATAAAGAGAAAGGAATTCAAGCGTATCACTAAAGAAAGCCACAAAACCACAAGGGAAGAGACCAAGAGAAGAAAGGAACTGACAAGAACTACAAAAGCAACCATAAAACAAGTAACAAAATGGCAATAAGTACATATCTATCAATAATTAACTATGAATGTAAATGGACTAAACACTCCAAAAGACAGAGTGACTGAATGGATACAAAAAGCAGGACCCATCTATATGCTACCTACAAGACAATCATTTCAGACTTAAAGACACATGCAGATTCAAAGTAAAGGGATGGGAAAACATTTACAGTGCAAATGGAAAGAAAGTGAAAAGAAAGCTGAGGTAGCAAATACTGACATGGAACAAAATAGACTTCAAAACAGATTGTAACAAGAGACAAGTCCACTACACCATCATAACGGAAACAATCCAACAAGAAGACATAACAATTGTAAATATTTATGCACCCAACTAAGGAGCACCCAAATACATAAAACTATAAAAAACAGAGTAAATCGATAGTAATACAATGATAGCAGGGGACTAAAACACTTCATTTACATCAATGGATAGATCATCCAGACAGAAAATCAACAAGGAGGGCACCTTGCTGATTCAGTCAGTTAAGCATCTGCCTCTGGATAGGGTCGTGATCACAACATTCTGGGATCAAGTCCCACATTGGGCTCCCTGCTCAGCAGGAAGTCTGCTTCTCCCTCTGACCCTCTCCCCTGCTCAAGCTCTCTCTCTCTCTCTCTCTCTCACTCTCACACACACACAAACAAAATGTTTTAATTAAAAAATCAACAAGGAAACCATGGATTTGAATGACATACAGGACCAGATGCACCTAACAGATATTCAGAAGATTCCATCCCAAAACAACAGAATACATACTCTTTTCAAGTGCACACAAAACATTCTACAGAAGATACCACATGTTAGGTTACAAATCTCAACAAATATGAAAAGACTGAAATCATGCATCTTTTTCAACCACGGTGGTATGGAACTAGAAATAAACCACAAGAATGAAAAATCTGGAAAGAATATAAATACATGGAGGTTAAGTAACATGCTGCCGAACAATGAGTGGGTCAACCAGGAAATCAAAGAGGAAGTTTAAAAATACATGGAGACCAATGAAAATGAAACCACAATTGTCCAAAATCTTTGGCATGCAGCAGAAACTTTTCTAAAAGGGAAGATTATAGCAATACAGGCATACCTCAAGAAGCAGGAAAAAATCTCAATGAACAACCTGACCTTCCACCTAAAGGAGCTACAAAAAAGAACAAATCCCAAATCCAGTATAAGGAAAGAAATAATGAAGATTAGAAAATAAACGAAACTGAGGGGCGCCTGGGTGGCACAGTCATTAAGCGTCTGCCTTCGGCTCAGGGCGTGATCCTGGCGTTCTGGGATTGAGCCCCACATCAGGCTTCTCCACCAGGAGCCTGATTCTTCCTCTCCCACTCCCCCTGCTTGCGTTCCCTCTCTCGCTGGCCGTCTCTCTCTGTCAAATAAATAAATAAAATCTTAAAAAAAAGAAAATAAATGAAATTGAGACTAAAAAACTATAGAACAGATCAGCGAAACCAGGAACTGGTTCTTTGACAAGATTAACAAAATCAAGAGACCTTTAGCCACGCTAATCAAAAGAGGAAGGACTCAAAATCATACATGAAGGAAGAGAAATAGCAACACCACAGAAATACAAAGGATTAAGAGAATATTATAAAAAGTTATGTGCCAACAAACTGGACAACCTGGAAGAAACGGATAAATTCCTAGAAACATATACATCCCAAAACTGAATCAGGAAGAAATAGAATTTTTGAACCAACCAATTGCTAACAATGAGATTGAATCAGTAAGACAAAACAAAACAAAACAAAAAACAAAAAAAAAACTTCCAAAAAACAGAAGTCCAGAACCAGATGGCTTCACAGGTGAGTTCTACCAAACTAAAATTTAAAGAAAGAAGAGTTAATACCTATTCATCTCTAACTGTTCCCCCAAAAACAGGAAAAAGGAAAATTCCCAAATTCATCCTACAAGGGTTTCGGGGGCCACCCAGAAACCAGTTAAGCGTCTGCCTTCCACTCAGGTCATGATCCCAGGGTGTTGGCAAATGGTGTTGGCAAAACTGGACAGCAACATACAAAAGGATAAAACTGATCACTTTCTTACACTGTACACAAAAATGAACTCAAATGGATTAAAGACCTAAATGTGAAAACTGAAACCATTAAATTCCCAGAAGAAAACATAGGTAGTAATTTACAACATTAGCAGTGGAAACATTTTTCTAAATACAAGTGCTCTGGCAAGGGAAACAAAAATAACATTAAACTATTGGTACTACTACAAAATAAAAAGCTTCTGCACAGTAAAGGAAACAATGAAAAGACAACTTACTAAATGGGAGAAGATATTTGCAAATACTGTATCCAATAAGGGGTTAATATTCAAAATATATGAAACTTATACAACACCGAAAAAACAGATATTCCAATTAAGAAGTGAGCAGAGGACATGAATAGACATTTTCCCAAAGACATCCAGGCAGCCAACAGACACATGAAAACATCCAGTGCAGCACAACAGCACTCATCATCAGAGAAATGCAATTCAAAACCACAATGAGCTATCACCTCCCATCTGTTAGAATGGCTAAAATCATACTGAGGGCCTCAGAGGGGAGGGGGGTGGGGGAATGGGATAGACTGGTGATGGGTAGTAAGGAGGGCACGTATTGCATGGTGCACTGGGTGTTATACGCAACTAATGAATCATCGAACTTTACATCGGAAACCGGGGATGTACTGTATGGTGACTAACATAATATAATAAAAAAACATTAAAAAATGGCTAAAATCAGAAACACAAGAAATAGTAAGTAGTGGTAAGGATGTGGAGAAAAAGGAACCCTCTTACACTGTTGGTGGGAACATAAACTGGTGTAGCCATTGTGGAAAACAATATGGAGGCTCCTCAAAAAATTTAAACTAGGATTACTACATGATCCAGTAATTCCACTACTGGATATTTACCCAAAGAAAGTGGTAACACTAATTCAAAAAGATAACTCCAACCCTATTTATTGCAGCCTTATTTACAGCAGCAAAAATACAGAAGCAACCCAAGTGTCCATCGACAGATGAATGTATAAATAACATGTGGTACATATATACAATGGAATATTAGTCAGCCATAAAAAAGAATGAACTCTTGCCATTTGCAACAACATGAAGAGACCTAGAGTGTAACATTAAGTAAGTCAGTTGGAGAAAAAGACCATGTGATTTTCACCCATATGTGGACTTTAAGAAACAAAACAATCCAACAAAGAAAAAAAAAAAGACAAACCAAAAAACAAATTCTTAACTACAGAGAACAAACTACAGAGAACAAACCTCCTGAAAAAGGTGAAGGAGATTAAGCATACACTTATCTTGATGAATACTAAGTAATGTATAAAACTGTCGAATCATGCTATTGTACACCTGAGACTAATGTAACACTGTATGTTAATTATACTTTAAAATTTTAATTAATACATTAACATAATGATGTACTGTATGGTAACTAACATAATAATAATATAAAAATATATTAACAAAATAAAGACCTCAATGAATGAAAGGATATCCCATGTTCATAGATTGGAATAATTAATATTGCTAAGTTGTCAACACTCCGCAGATTGATCTACAGACTCAATGCGGCTTTTATCAAAATCCCACCTAAATTCTTTGCAGAAATTGACAAACTTAGCCTAAAATTCATAAGAAAATGCAAGGTATCCAGAATAGTCTTGAAACAATCTTGAAAAAGAGAAAGTTGGAGAACTCACACTTACCAATTCAGATCTTACTACAAAGCTACAACACTAATCAACAGCATGGTACTGGTACAGGGACAGAAATATAAGCCATCAGAATATAACTGAGAGCCCCGAAAACTGAAAAGTTGGATTATTAAAATTAAACTTCTATGCCACAAATGATACCACCAAGAAAGTCAAAAGGCAACACACAGAATGTAAGAAAATATTTGCAAATCATATACCTGATAAGGGATCTATATCCCGAATATATAAAGAACATTCACAACTCAAAAGAAAAAAATGGCAATCCAATTCTTATATGGGCAAAGAATTTTTTTAAAGATTTATTTATTTGAGAGAGAGAAAGATCATGCATGAGTGGGGGGAGAATCTCAAGCAGATTCCCCACTGAGCACAGAGCCCAATAAGCACATGAAATGTTACTCAACATCATTAGTCATTATGGAAATGCAAATCAAAACCATTAGTCATTATGGAAATGCAAATCAAAATGAGATACCATTTTACCAACATTAGGATATCTATAAACAAAAAGCAGGCAGTGTTAAGTGTTAGCAAGAATGGGGAGATTTTGGAACAGTGCCGGAGAGAATGTAAAATAACACAGCCTATTTGGAAAACTGTTTGGCAGTTCCTCAAAATGTTAAGCGTAGAGTTACCTAATGGCCCAGCAACTCTACTCCCAGGCATATACCCAAGATCAATGAAAATATATGTCCACACAAAAACTTGTATTGTATGAATGCTTGCAGCAGCGCTATTCACAGTAGCAAGTGCCAAAAATCCAAATGTCCATCAGCTAATGAATGGATAACCAAAATGGTAGGTCTACATAACAGAATATTACTCAGTAATAAATGAGAATTAAGTAGTGATAAATGCTACAACATGAATAAACATAGAAAACATTATGCTATGGGAAAGAAACCAGTCACAGAAGACTGCATGTGGTATGATTCCATTCATACGAATATTAGAATAGGCAAGTCTGTAGAAATGGAAAGTAGATTAGTTGTTGCCAGGGTCTAGAGACCAGGGAGGAATGAAACGCCCTGTATGCAGGGCAATGAGAATGTTCTGGAACAAAAACAAAAAACAAAAAACAAATAAAAAAACAGACATGCATACACAACATATTGCTTTGTATTCTCTAAATGGCTAAACTATGGTAGGTGTATAATATCTTAATAGAAGCTATTTTTCTTTTTTTTTCCAGATGTAGTCATATCTCTTTTATTTTTTTAAATAACTTTGAATTAGCATGCCTGTATTAGCAGGAAGACCAATGTTTCCATCTTGAAGTCTTCTCTATGCCCACTTCCATTGCCCAAGATTCCCAGAGGACTACTCCATCAGATATGGGCTGCCCTGCTTCCAAATCCCAAGGAGACAGAAAGAAGTCCATCTGTTGCTTTGTCATTACACATGGAGCTACTATGGAAAACTGGTTCCCCAGCACAATCCAACTGATGATTTTGCACTGCTACTGGGATGTCCTGACTAAAATAAATCCGTGCACGATTGCTGGCTTCATAATTCCATCTGTCAGCTAGAAGAAGCTCAGCCATGGTTCCTGCAACGTCCACTGTCATACCATGGCCAGGACAGGAGAAAGATTGACAGCCACAGCCTTTCCTCAGGAATCTCTAAACTATGGTTCTGAGCTTGGGTTATGGCCATGCTGTCCCTTGGCTCATGGTGATCCCTTTGAGGCTTCCTGGTATCCTCTCCTGCCAACAATCTCAATCAAGAACAGAAATCCTTCAAAGAGATTCCAATAACATTAAGTCACAAAAGGATCGTTCTCTGACCCCGTATAACCTCTTGGAAAATCTACTCAGTGACCCTCTTTTAGGAGAAGTGAGCCGTAATTTAGCAGGTCATAAAGGTGCTATTGTTATCTTTCCCCAGGGAAATTAGCTACCTACTAGGTTACTAGAGACGAATAAAATGACGCTTTAAAAAGAAGTTCTGTCTAGATGACTTAAGTTCACTAGAGAAGCTTCTCTTCCTTTTCCATTCTGCCTCATCAGATATATCGTGAGAATTAGTGAGTGACAGATGTGAAGCGCCTATCAGTGCCCACTACCTAGTAGACACTTAATACATTCTAATTTCCTCCTTTGTCCCGTATTCTTAATTTTTAGTCTAAGCCTTTATTGTTATTTTCTTTCTTTTTTATTTTAATGATTTTTTATTATATTATGTTAGTCACCATACAGTACATCCCTGGTTTTTGATGTAAAGTTCGATGATTCGTTAGTTGCGTATAACACCCAGTGCACCATGCAATATGTGCCCTCCTTACTACCCATCACCAGCCTATCCCATTCCCCCAGCCCCTCCCCTCTAAAGCCCTCAGTTTGTTTCTCAGAGTCCACAGTCTCTCATGCTTCATTCCCCCTTCTGATTACCCCCCTTCTTTATCCCTTTCTTCCCCTACCGATCTTCCTAGTTCTTATGTTCCATAGATGAGAGAAATCATATGATAATTATCTTTCTCTGCTTGACTTATTTCACTTAGAAGTTGTGGTCCATATATACAATGGAATATTACTCAGCTATCAGAAAGAACGAGTTCTCAACATTTGCTGCAACGTGGACGGCACTGGAGGAGATAATGCTAAGTGATACAAGCTATTTTTCTTAAAAGTAAAAATCTACAAAAACCTACAAGAAACCAACAGGAATATTCATATTAACCACAAGGTAACTGGGGCTTATTCACCCCAGAAATCCATGTTCAAACTCAATAAATAAATGGATTGTCAGCCTTACCCAGAGATGCCAAGTTTCTATAGTTCTCCAGCATCACATCTCTGTACAGTTTTCTCTGACGTGAATTCAACAACGCCCATTCCTCCTGGGTGAAGTCCATGGCCACATCCTCAAAGGTTATTGAGTTCTAAAATATCAACACATCCTGTCTCAATCAGTGACAAACCCCACCAACATTCTTGGGAAGAGAGTCACGGTGACCTCACTGGGGATGATCTTTCATAGTAATTTCAAGATCCTAGAAGTCAGTCCTCTTCCCTCTCACTCCTTAAGGATCTCAGTCAGTCTCAAGAATTTAAAGCATCTCTAACACATGATGAGCTGTATCTCTCCACTCCTAGCCTGAGAGTTTTCACAGTCTTACTCTATCTCCAGGATCCAACACAGACCTGAACCCATTGCAAGAAAAATACTTGCTAAATACATTTCCCCCTACAGAATGACCATATACTTTATATCCTTTTACTTTCCCTAACATCATTAAGTAGAAAAGATGCCTGAAAAATATTGTAGAGTAGTGGAGTAATTTTGTTGGAGGAACCACCATCAGGTCACAAGATAAAAGATGGATTGTTAAGGGTCCTGTGAAAATAAAGGGAAACCTCACTGATATGGAGCCAGCTGGCCAGCAAGGGGAGCTCTCACCCCCACCACCAGTGGTCATTGCTGACCCAACAGGAAGAGACACACCTTGCAAGTCCTTACTCCTTTAGCTACTACTTACTACCCCAGCAGGAGGAAGAAGGTTTTAAGCACAGCCCAGGGAATGAGAGACTGACACAACTCAGCCAATGGAAAGACACAATACATTAAATTCCCAATTTATTCAATAGATGCTTTGTTTATAACAGCCTTCCAACTCCCTCCCTTCCTCTATAAAAGAGGTTCCTCTCCTTTGTTCTCCAGACTTGCCTACAGTTGCACTGTAGCTTGCTTGCCCCAAATTGCAATTCTCTGCTATTCCCAAATAAACCCATTTCTGCTGGTAAAATCACTGACAAGTTTTATTTTTAAGGTTAACACTCTGGAGTGTTGGCAGGAAACACATTCACTCCAGGACAGAAATGTTATTTTAGAAGAAAATTGACCTGTAATGCAGAGTGGATGTTTTCCACCTTTGTGATCCTCTCATGGGCACCAGCAGGGTCTAGAACAAGCAGAAATAGAAGAAAAGGTGACATGAGAAACTAGGCACATCCAGTATTGTAACACCCGCAAGTCTAGAAATTGTCCAATTATCAGCTGAGTCATCCATACATATACACATGCCCTTATTAGCCAGAGCCAGAAAACAGGGTGCCTTGATACCCATGAGGAATGGATTTAGTCGCCATTTTCTTAGGCAGGGAAATTGAAACTCAGAATGGTAGAGTTGTGATCTTTCCCAACTTTATAAAACAAATGGATGGGATAATGAAGTGCCACCCCTAAATGTTCTTCCCTCTCTCCACCATGCACAAATCCCTCTCCTCCAAATTCCCAAAGACCACTGAATCATAAGGGAGCAAATTCTGGGGCTCCAGGGGTTTGCAGAGTTCCACACCAGCTCCTCTCATGTTAGCCTCTCCTTCCCAGTTCTCCTCCATGGCGATTTGGCTTTCTTCTTTGGTGCCCACTCTAAGGGGGAAAGGCCACTTAATTCTAGTGAAGTGCATCTACCCTAGAACTTACCGAATGTAGCAGACAGATGCATAGCTGCCATTTTGCAAGACTTGAGTCAATATGCCCAGGATACTCCTCTTCTTGCTGCTCTGGTCCACTGCAGGCAGGGCTCTGAAACGAAGAAACGTTAATGAGAGCATCTGCAAGCTTTCTGTTTCTCCTTTGCACTGAGGACAATTCCATCATAGCCCATCTAGCACGTGTCCCTCTCAGATTCAGTCTTTGATCCTGGGTCTTTGTCTTGCCATGGACAACCTCAAAGCAATCTGATAGGTGTTCTTGATCTCCCTCGTCCCTAATGTAAATCTACCACATTACCAAACCACAACGCCCATCACTTATCAAAACTCCCATCTCCACTGAGGCACTTCCCTGGTTTCTCACCTGCAATGGCACCAAGGCATAGACCTAACTCATTACCTCATCAGCACCTGACTCGCACTCTTGACTCTGCCTTGATTCAAGACAATTCTATGTTCTAGGGCATAAGCTAGCAAACATCCATGACTTTCACATCTCAGTCACGTACTTGGAACTTCTTACATGAGACTCCTGCCCTCTCCAAGACAGAAGTCACACCATCCCACTGTGAACATGGTAGCTATACTTCCACCCTGTTCACTTTTTAATTTGTACTGCACCTGCTCTTTCAGTAATGTATTTTCCAAACCTCAAATTCCTCTCTCTCTGGACTGTTTTAACACCTGCTCCGGATAATTCCAACCATCTGTCTATCCCACCTGGGTGATTCCTACCTAAGCAGTTACATGGGAATCACTAAAAATTTGAGGCCATCTACTCTAAACAGGCCTTCAATGCTAAAGAAAAAGCCCTACAAGCAATTTAACCCCTTAGTTATCCAAAGCTCTTTTCACAATTTCTCCAGGACTTTGAATCTCACATGGTCTCAACTTTTCCTCTTCAACAATAAATGATCTTCTATCGTACTTCACAAAGAAACAGTAACAATGAGGATTTTTCCTCTCCTTGCCACTAGTTCAAATGTAGTCCAACACTCATCATGGTTTCTTTCTCCCTTCGCTTTGACAACAAGGAAGTGTCTTCCTTTTTTTTCTTTTTTTAAAGATTTTATTTTTGAGTAATCTCTACAACCAATGTGAGGCTCAAACTCAACTTCGAGATCAAGAGTCACATGCTCTTCACACTGAGCCCTCCAAGTATCCCTCTTCTTATCAAAAGCCAGGATCTCTGACTTTGCTATGCCAGAGTTTCCCATCCTTGGCACTACTGACATCTGGGACTGAACACCTCTTTGCAATGGGGGCACCCACATGCTTTGCAGCATCTCTGAACTCTACCCAGCAGATGTCAGTAGGATGCTCTCCAGTTGCAAAATCAAAACTGTCTTCAGATATTGCCCAGTGTTCCCCAGGCAGCAAAACTGCCCCCATTAAGAACCACTGGTCTAATCCCTTCCTACCTTCTCTCAGAAGGCTTACTCTATTGTTACTCTTTGGTTCTTCTTTTCCATCACCACCATAAGCACAAAGAGTTAGGGGTCCTCAGAAAAAGTGAGACATAGCTTTCTTGACATAAGAAAAGTTATTTTAGGCCCCAGGCCACCTTGGTGAGCTATGCCTGACCAGACTACTTGCCCAAAGCACATTCCTGAGTTATCTTTGCAGGATTTAAACCCCTTTGATCATTCAAACACCAGACAAAGGGGAGCCTGAGAACTGACAGATGTTGACCCTTGCTGGCCTGGTGACTTCCATCAACTAAGACCTGGACTCTATCACCTTAAAATGACTTTTGCCCCAATTCCATGCTGAAATTCCCCATTGCACAAGCCCCTTCGTGAGTATGTATGCACCATTAGCTTAAAAATTCCCCAGTTTTGTTGTTGGAGACGACACCGCTTTAGGAGATATCCCCAGAGTTCTCCTTTGTTGCCTTTTCCTCTTCTTCGGCTTAATTGTGTCGTTTGACTCAACACACACCATGAGGTGAACCCAGTTTTGGGGACACCACCAATTTCTACTTCACTGTACTCATACTTTTCATATTTATTTTTTAATATTTTATTTATTTATTTGTCAGAGAGAAAGAGAGCACAAGCAGGGGGAGCAGCAGCAAAAGAAGCAGGATCCCTGCTGAGCAAGGAGCCTGATGTGGGACCTGATCCCAAGACCCCAGGATCATGACGTGAGCCGCAGACACACTCTTAACGGACTGAGCCACCCTGGCATCCCATACCTTTAATATTTAAACATAACATAAACATAATAAATCTCTCCCATCTTGAAACAAACTTGTGCCTCATGTCCCACTTATCCCTCTGGTTACTGCCCCCTCACTCTTCTTTACCACCAAACTTCTCAAAAGAGTAGTCTACCCTCACATTGTCCCCATTTGCTCACCTCCCTTAATATTCACTCCAACCTGGCTTCCAGCCCACTGCCCCCCAATCTGCCAAGATTGTGTATTTGAGAGACTTAATGAGAATTAATCCAGTAATGCACTTCTGTCTTTGACTAAGTTGGTCCCTCAGAGAAATTCTATCACTACTCTCTTCGCTAACTCTCTTCCCTGGGCTTTTGTGACCACATCTTACTTCTCTGGCTATTCTCTTTTCACCTTGGCAAGCTCTTCTCCCATTGCTGACTGTCCTCCAGGATCAGTCTTGGCCCCCATTTCTTGCCTCATTCTGTGCCTTTTGTATCTATTCATGTCCTTGAACTTAATTTTCATCTCTAAGCTGGTAACACCCAAACCTCCACTAAGGGATGTCAAACTTATGCTTAAGACCCATATCCTCTGGGCACCTGGGTGGCTCAGTCGTTAAGCATCTGCCTTCGGCTCAGGGCATGATCCTGGCGTTCTGGCATCAAGCCCCATGTCAGGCTCCTCCACTATGAGCCTGCTTCTTCCTCTCCCACTCCCCCTGCTTGTGTTCCCTCTCTCATTGGCTGTCTCTCTGTCGAACGAATAAATAAAATCTTTAAAAAAAAATTAAGACCCATATCCTGCTGCTTTTCAACTACTAAATTTTCTGTCATCTAAAATTTTCAGACTCCTCTGATGAAACTTAAAAACTGAATGTAGTGATCCAAAGGGGCACCTGCACCCCAATGTTTACATCCACAATGTCCACAATAGCCAAACTGTGGAAAGAGCCCAGGTGTCCATCAACATGAATGGATAAAGATGTGGTCCATATATACAATGGATTATTATGCAGCCATCAAAAATTTGAGATCTTGCCATTTGCAGCGAGGTGGATGGAACTGGAGGGTATTATGCTAAGCGAAATAAGTCAATCAGAGAAAGACAATTATCAATCATCTCACTGATATGCGGAATTTGAGAAACAAGGCAGAGGATCATAAGGGAAGAGAGAAAAAACATAAAACAAGAGATAAATAAAACCAGAGAGGGAGACAAACCATAAGAGACTCTTAATCTCAGGGAAAAAACTGAGGGCTGCTGGAGTGGAGGGGCTGGGAGGGACGGGGTGGCTGGATGATGGACACTGGGGAGGGTATGTGCTATGGTGAGCACTGGGAATTGTGTAAGACTGATGAATCACAGACCTGTACCCCTGAAACAAATAATACATTATATGTTAATAAAAAATAATTTTTTTAAAAAACTGAACTACTTATCTCTTCCAAAAAAACTGTTTCACTTCACACATTTGCACTCTTGCTAAGGCATAGGAGCTCCCTGGCTATTCAAAGCAGATAGAAAGGATTATTGATATCCCACCCTTCGTCCCACCCCGCAGCTACCACAGCTACAATTAACTGAAACAAGATTAAGCATTTGACAAGGGCTTCTGGCCTCCCATGGGTGGGAATCGAAACCTTAACAGAAGCCTTGATTCCTCTCCCTCAGGCTACAACATCAATTGAAAAATTTAAAATATAGACGCTCTCTCCCCCACCTCCAAACAGCAGCAACAATCACTTGAAACCTAAACTATTCCCTGATGGGATCCTCCACCCCACCACATAGCAGAAATTGGCTGAAAACTCACATTAATCCAAACCATGCCCCCCAACACCCAAACCCTATCAATCATTTAATGGTGCTTTCTCCAGAAACAATCTCCCCAACTACAGAACTCTGCCCCCATCCCCATCCCCTGCCTCACATGGATAATTCTTCCAGTTCTTTTTTTGGTCTCTTTGCTGTTATTTTCTTGGAATCGCCTTCACCGTGGGCCCCACATCCAATCTAAAGCTAGCCTGTTCTTATTGCCTAAGAGTTGTTATTCTTCCCATGCAGCCTTCTCCACAATTTGTAATTAGGTATTTAGTTCTCTGCTTACTTACGTTCCTTCTCCTCCCCTAGACTATTATGTTCAAAAGTACAAGAGTGGCCTTTTCTTATTAAAACACTATACCCCAGTCACTGGACCATGTCTAGCCACAGCACATGCCCAGAATTCCAGGTGAAGAAATGAGTCTCCAGGGGCGCCTGGGTGGCACAGCGGTTAAGCGTCTGCCTTCGGCTCAGGGTGTGATCCCGGCGTTATGGGATCGAGCCCCACATCAGGCTCCTCTGCTATGAGCCTGCTTCTTCCTCTCCCACTCCCCCTGCTTGTGTTCCCTCTCTCGCTGGCTGTCTCTATCTCTGTCAAATAAATAAATAAAATCTTTAAAAAAAAAAAAAAAGAAACGAGTCTCCAAAAAAATCGGTTCCACCTTCCATCTGTCCCTGACATCATCACTCACTCCACTTTGAAACCAAGAGTCTGGGGACGCCTGGATGGCTCAGGTTAAACGTTGCCTTCAGCTCAGGTCATGATCCCAGGGTCCTCAGATCGAGCCCTGTATCAGGTTCCTTGCTTTGCGGGGAGCCTGCTGCTCCCCCTGCTTGTGCTCACGGGCTCTCCCTCTCTCCCCCAAATAAATTAAATTTTTTAAAAAAATGGAACCAAGAGTCTAGATTGCCAGCATCCACTCCTAAACCCTACTAATCCTTCATCTTATCTCCATTCCCTCAAGCTTGTCCTTCCTGCATTCCATCCTCACGATGCAGCCAGCTCTAAGCTAAACACCAACCCAACTGTGGGCCTCCCCAACTCACAATGGCTTCCCACCAGCCTTAAATTAAATCCTTATCTTGCTTTCCAGATTCAAAATCATACCATCTAACTCACCTTCCTCCTCTCTTGCTCAGTTCCCAGAACACTCCCAAGCTCTCAGCTGCCCCAGAGGTTTTGCATGGGCACAGCCATCCTGCTAAAACGCTCTCCCCATTCCTGGCCCCACCACAGCCCGGGTAATTGCCTAGCTGTATCCTAGCTGTCGTCCCTAAGTGGGGATCAGTGGGGTTGATCAGATGGGGGTCCCCCAAATGTGGGCACGATCGGGCAGAAGCCGGTGGCATGGGTGGTGAAAGGATTCACCAGAAGCAGAACAAAGGAGATACAAGTTGATTGAATACACTGCAAGGGAGCAGCAGACAGGACAGCACAAAGGGCGTCTGCAATGAGGCAGTGGGTGGGGGCTGTTTTTAAAGGGGGAAGATGGGGTCCCTGGGTGGCTCAGTCGGTTCAGTGTTCAACTCTTGATTTCAGCTCATGTCATGGTCTCAGTGTCCTGAAATGGAGCCCCCATCCCGCTCCTCGCTCAGGTCAAAGTCGGCTTCATCTTCTCTCACTCCCTCTCCCTCTGCCCCTCCCCCCCAAATAAATTTTTTAAAAAATCTTGTGGGACGCCTGATTGGCTCAGTCAGTTAAGCATCTGCCTTCAGCTCAGGTCATAATCCCCGAGTCCCAGAATCGAACCCCATAGTGGGCTCCTTGCTCAGCGGGGAGTCTGTTTCTCCCTCTGCCTCCCTATACCCCCCTCCGCACCCCCCACTCTCTAGCTACCTTTCTCTCTCAAATAAATCTTTAAAAAAAAAATCTTTGAAGGGGAAAGATGAAGAGGTATGGCAGACATATGGAATCTTGCCTTTTCTGCGAACTGTGCCTGGTTGCAAGTAGCCCATTGGTAAGTTAGGGCCTATGGGTATTTTGAGGTGGGTTGCCTGATGGGCCTTAAGCCAGGGGGTCACTATGGCCTTTTCTGCATTCCATTGCTCAAGCCTGTTTACCTAAAAGCAGCCTCTACACTAGTCATTTCTAAGACTGCCTTTAATGTCTATTCTTTCCCAGAAGCTTTAAGAAGCTTAGATCAAGTCCTCCTCTGATATCCTCTCATTTACAGTAACTCACCACCAGCTATCATTTAGCACGCTTAATGGCTGGACCGTAAAGTCCAGGGGACCTGACCTTATTAATTTTGTTTGCCATTAAACCTATAGGACTGAGCCAACAGTAACAAGCTCAGTGTAGACAATTATTTGTGGACCATTACCAAGCAAAAAAACTCACCCCAATAACCTTTTAGTGTGAACATACTAAATTAAGGATTACTAAAATATATGTAATGATAAAAGATAAAAGACAACGTTTTATTGAGTTTTTTAAATAAGATGAATTCTATCTAGGTAAACAAGGCTTCAAATTCTGTACAAGAATACATTTTTTATGACCCAATCCCTTGCATTTGAAGCCAAAGCTGATACCTAATTTGCCCATTATGTTTTATCTGGTTTGTGGTGAAATAAATACAGATCTCGTTAACACTAAGGCAAAACTCATCTCATGCTGTTAATTCAACTCTAGTTTCATTAACTTTTTAATGAAGTTACATTACTTTTTTTAGACTCTTGATTTTCAAGCATTGGGGGCTGTAATTTTAGTTGAGCTCAGGTGAAAAGAACAAAGCTGGTAATAGAACTCACAATTAAAAGCTAATACACAGTGGGGCACCTGGGTGGCTCAGCTGGTGTCATGATGGAGCCCCACATAGAGCTCTCAGCAGGGAGCCTGCTTTTCCCGCTCCTTCTGTCCAACACTCCCCCTGATTGTTCTCCCTCCCTGTCAAATAAATAAAATCCTAAAAAAAAAAGGTTAATTTTTTAAAAAAATTAAAAAAAAAAAGGTAAGACATTGCCCATCCTGATACCCTGTGAACAAAACCTACCCAACCTAAGTAACTGAAAAATTACATTTCACGAAATACCCCAGCCTCAAAGTGCACCCTGAAGCCCACAGTCAAGAGTTAACATTCTGGGGTGTCTGGCTCAGTCAGTTAAGCATCTGCCTTCAGCTCAGGTCATGATCCTGGAGTCCCAGGATCGACCCCCACATAGAGCTCCCAGCTCAATGGGGGGCCTGCTTCTCTCTCTGCCCCTCCCCCCACTCATGCTTTCTCTCACTCTCTCAATAAATAAAATCTTTAAAAAAAAAAGAGAGCAAACATTCTATAAATTAAAAATTCTCTTACAAAGTGAAGGGTAGTGGGGAACCCCTGCCACAATTACTCACCACAATACATAGAAATCCATAGGTCATGGAGGTAAAGGTTTGACCCAGGGGCTCCTCAAGCCTTCCCAAGCTACACTGTGCTTTCGTCTGGAGAAACACACAAGGTCACTGACTTTTATCTAGTAATGCGATTGAAAGGACAAAAGGACTAAAAGACACACCCCAGTCTCCTCAATTGGACTTACAGAGTGCACTTTGTATAGGATTATTGATAACTGAAGAATACGCCCTGATGACCTTAATTCCAGTTACTTGGCGTTTCCAAAATACCCGGAAAGATACAAGGACTCAGAAACTTGAATAGAGTGATTCACTGCCTATGAAAGTCTAAATTGCTGCATGGTTTGGCAGGGTATTTTATCATTCATTCATTCATTCATTCATTCATTCATTGAATAAATATTTTATTGAGTGCCTACTGTATACCACACATAATTCTAAATATCAGGAATGTGGAAGAAACAACACACAATTACACAGAAAAATCAAGTAAATGAGAAAGCTTGCACAGATGACAAATGCTTAAAGAGAAGTAAATTCTAAAGGGATAGCGAGTGATCGGTGTAGGTGAAGACAGGATCTCTTGTTTTCCCTAATTAGCAATTGTGGCTTTTTTTTTTAATGAGGAATAGTTGACGCTGCACAGGCATCCTTTGAGGAGCTAATGTTCCAGCTGAGATCTCGACAAGACTGATCAAACTTTGTGCTTGACATTGACTGAGACAGCTGAGCCCTAATTTTATGTGCACTTCCCCCAGTATAACTTGTTTGCTCCACATCAGGTCCAGATTCCCACCCCTCCCCCACCTGCGTACAACACGTGAACATTCCTGCCTCAACTTTTCCTGTTAGTGCCGTATTTAATGAAGGCTGTTGCGTTTCAGGACACATCCCTCTTTCCCTTTCCCCAGCTTCCAGCCTCTGCATAGTAAAGCTTTGTTCGCCCACCCCTCCCCTGCTCTGGCATGAACTTCACAGATCCTCCTGTTACAAGAGTCCCCCTCAAGAAAGTCTTTCCTTACTAATTTTGAAGTGTCCTTTAAAAAGAAATTTGCCGGGGCGCCTGCGTGGCACAGCGGTTGGGCATCTGCCTTCGGCACAGGGCGTGATCCCAGCGTTATGGGATCGAGTCCTACATCAGGCTCCTCCACTGGGAGCCTGCTTCTTCCTCTCCCACTCCCCCTGCTTGTGTTCCCTCTCTCGCTGGCTGTCTCTATCTCTGTCAAATAAATAAATAAAATCTTTAAAANTGAGCGGAGTGAAGTCCTGGTGGTGGGAGAATTCACACTACAGAAACCTGCCAATGCCGCAAATCAAAAGCTTTTACCAACTTCCCAGCAAACCATTGCCTCTATTACTGGTCTCCTCATTTCTATTACGGGTATAACAATGGCGCCTACTACATATTTTAGTACATCTAAGAAAATATATTGCAAACACACAAAACATTTGCTTAGAAAAAAGATGTGCTGGGGATTGTGGTGAGTTAAACTTTGCCAATTACGAGTTGCTTTCAAGTCAACGAGAGTATTGGCAACAACCACGAAAACACTCATGGTTTGGCAAACTGCCTCCTGGAAAAGTACTGTACGTGATCAATGGTAACTTTCTCTGCTTTCGAGCATCTTCATCAGCCCTGGACTGTGAGCTCTAACTCTGGAACAGAACAGAAGCTGGAGAAGGAAAGGGCAAATGCCTTACGCCCTGTCAGGTAATTAGGAAATCAGCACTTTCTTGCTTTCTGCTGCAGGATTAGAATGAAGAGAGAACAATTTGGGGACACCTGGGTGGCTCGATCAGTGAAGCATCTGACCTTGGCTCCTGTCATGATCGATCTCAGGGTCCTGGGACTGAGGTCCCGCCCCACTCAGGGCTCAGCGGGGAGTCTGCTTCTCCTTCTCCCTCTGCCCCTCCCCGCACTTATGCGTGCTTTCTCTCCTCGCTCTCTCTCTCTCTCCCTCTCAAATAAATAAATTATTTTAAAAAGAGAGAGAGAGGGGCGCCTGGGTGGCACAGCGGTTAAGCGTCTGCCTTTGGCTCAGGGCGTGATCCCGGAATTATGGGATTGAGCCCCACATCAGGCTCCTCCACTATGAGCCTGCTTCTTCGTCTCCCACTCCCCCTGCTTGTGTTCCCTCTCTCGCTGGCTGTCTCTATCTCTGTCGAATAAATAAATAAAATCTTTAAAAAAAAATAAATAGAACAATTTGGCTACAGAGGAGCTTTGGAAATGGGGCTTCTAGGGACAGAAAAAATGTGAACAGACTTCCTGTCCCCTATCAACACAATCTCACACCTACCAGACCAAGAAGGAGAATGCTGCGTCACTTGTTAGAAATCGTGTCTTGTCCAAAAACGCCACACAAGACTGTCTCCTTGAAATTCTCAAAGGCCAATTTGTCTTCAACATCCACATCCTGGGGAGAAGCTCAACACCTGGAGATACAGAAATCCCTTGTAAGTTCTGGAGAAAAGGCGTACTTTACTATTATTATTATTCCCATGTAGGGGTACTCCTACGTTAATTAGGAAGTCTAAAGCAGTGGTTCTCAAGATGTGCCCAGACCAGCATTCAGGGCTGGATTCATATGTGTACGACATGGACAGTCGCAGAGAATCCCACTCTTGGTTTAATGCTTTGCTGTTACTGTCTTGAAATTTTTGAACTAGGAGTCCCACATTTTCATTTTGCCCCAGGACCTGGAAATGATGCAGCTGGTTTCGCCTGAAGTGTCATGACCTGGGGAGTCCTTTGAAATACACTTTCTCGGTCCTCACCTAGACATGCTGAAACTCTGGGGTGGCGCCCAGCAACCAGTTTTTAAGAAGCCCTTCAGGTGAATCTGATGCATGGTCAAGATTGAAAATAGCTGTCTAAAGGGATTCCCGATTTTTCATTAACTACTTGGCATATTTCCAAGTCCCCTGGCCCTGGATTCACAATTGCTTCTGATTCTGCTGACACCTTTTCCTCACCTGAAGTTTGCGAGGACTGATTCCCTTTCTTTTCTTTTCTTTTCTTTTCTTTTTTCTTTTCTTTTCTTTCTTTTCTTTCTTCCAGCGGAGGAGCCTGATGTGGGGCTCGATCCCAGAACGCTGGGATCACGCCCGGAGCCGAAGGTAGACAGTTAACAACTGAGCCACCCAGGCGCCCCTGATTCCCTTCCTAACCTTTTCTAAGGATTCCAGGCTGCTCCAATGCCCCGCTTTATTTCCCAGGTAGAACAGAAGGGGACCTCTCTGCTCTCTCTTCACATTGCTAGTGTTAAATCCAATCCTTTGAGGGAGGCACTGAAATTCAAGGGAAGGCGGCCAGTCTCCCCAATCAATTTGCCCCTTAATGTCATCAAGAGTCCTAGTAGAATTTTCAAAATGGTTTTCTTCCCTGACAACTCATGGGTGTTGCCCCATAGCTGTTCTCTCTCTCCTCCTCCTCCTCCTTTATCTTCCTGTCCTTTTCCCCTACACCCTCCAATATGTGCCATTCAAAGAGAGGAATCATGTCAGGATCTTCTCAAGTTCCAGTGATAGTAATATAAATAGTATGAGCAAATCAGTAGACACTCTGCCGTGTGCTTTGCTTTTTCCTTCTCATGTGCATTCTTGGAATGTAGATACTATATTCTCATTTCTATTGCCCACATAAGAAACAAAACTCTGGATGCCTGGGTGGCTCAGCTGGTTAAGCATCTGCCTTTGACTCAGGTTATAATCCCAGGGTCCTGGGATTGAGTTTGGAGGTTGGGCTCCTTGCTCAGCGGGGAGTCTGTTTCCTCCCTCTGCCTGCCCCTCCCCCTGCTTGTGCTTTCTCTCTGTCTCTCTGACAAATAAATAAAATCTTAAAAAAGAAAAAAAGAAAAGACACAAAAGCTCAAGTGTGTTCATGATTTCCTTCATTGGCTTTGATTGGATTGAATCCAAATCCATTGGATTTGAATCCAAACGGGCTTATTCTACACGATGCTTTAGAAACCTCCACAGCAGTGGTTTTCAAAGTGTGGTCCCCCACTCCTCCCAGCCGTAGCAGCATCACCTGGGAACTTGTTAGAAATGCAAATACTAGGGCCCCACCCCAGACCTAGTCAACTGGAAATTCTTGGGTAGGAAACAGATCTGTGTGGGTTTTTTTTAACTGAGGTAGAGTCGACCTACAATATTATATTGTTTTAAGGTGTACGACACAGTGATTTGTCAAATATATACATTAAAAAATACTCACCACGGTAAGTATAGTCACCATCTTTCACCGTGCGAAGTTATTACAATATTATTGACTATATTCCCTATGCTGTATTTCTCATCCTCGTGACTTATTTCTTTTAAAATGGAAGTTTGTACTTTGCAATCCCTTTGCCTATTTCTTTTTTTTTAATATTTCATTTATTTATTTAGAGTGCATGAGAGTGTGGGGAGGGGCAGAGGGAGAGGGAGAGAGAAGCTCAAGCAGACTCACTGCTGAGTGCAGAGCCTGACTTGGGGCTCGATTCCATGACCCTGAGGTCATAACCTGAGCCAAAATCAAGCTTAACTGACTGTGCCACCCAGACACTCCTCCCCTTTGTCCATTTCATCCATCTGCCCCTGGGGCTGTGTTCCCTAAGAACATCCATGAAGTGTGAGAAATGAGGGGCAATTAATTTCTCAAAGCACCATGAAGGACAGGAGCATAATAAAGTAAATCAGAAAAAGTTTTTTCAACATTTTTTATTAATTTTTTTAATCATAGAAAAATATGCATGACATAAAAGGTACCATTTTAACCATTTTTCAGTGTCCGATTCAGTAGTATTAAGTATATCCACATTGTTGTGCAGCCATCCCCACCATCTATTTCCAGAAATTCTTTCAACTTGCAAAACTGAAACTCTGTCCCCCTTAAACACTCCTTCTCCTCCCCCCCCTCTCCCAGCTCCATCACCCATCATTCTACTTTCTGTCTCTATAAATGTGACTCCTCTGGGGACGTCACAGAGTGGAATCGTATAGTACTTATCTTTTTGAGACTGGCTCATTTCACTTATCCCAATGTCCTTGAGGGTTCATCCATGTTGTAGCAGGTGCTGGAATGTGTCGGAATGTCATTCCTTGCCAAACACGAATAGTATTTAATACTTCATTGTATGGATACACCACATTTGGTTTATCCATTCACTCATTAGTGGACACTTGGGGTGCTCCCACCTCAACAACATGGAATCAGGAAACCAGACAGAAGTATCAGAATCCGTCCTCCTGGGTCTCTTGGAGGATCCAGAACTGCAGCCCCTTCTCTTCGAGCTGTTCCTGACCACATACCTGGTGCCCGTGCTGGGGAACCTGTTCATCATCCTGGCCGTCAGGTCTGACTCCCACCTCCACACCCCCACGTACTTCTCCCTCTCCAACCTGTCCTTGGCTGACATCTGCTTCACCTCCACCACCATCCCCAAGATGCTGCTGATCCCCCAGAGAACAAAGCCATCACCTATGCAGGCTGCCTTGCCAGGTGTATTGTTTCATGGTTTTTGTATGTATGGACAATTTACTGCTAACTGTGATGGCTTATCACCGCTATGTGGCCATCTGCCATCCTCCGTATTACGCAGTCGTCCTGAACCCCCACCTCTGTGGCCTGCTGGTTCTTCTCTCCTTGCTCATTAGCATTATGAATGCCCTGCTCCACAGTCTGATGGTGTTGCAACTGTCCTTCTGCACAGACTTGAAGATCCCCCGCTTCTTCTGTGAACTTGTTCAGATCCTCACACTTGCCTGTTCTAATACTCTTATCAGTAACATTCTGGTGTATTTAGTGACCAGCCTGTTGGGGGTTGGTCCCCTCTCAGGGATAATTTTCTCTTACATTCAAATTGTCTCCTCCATCCTGAGAATCCCATCAACTGGTGGAAAAGTTCAAAGCTTTCTCCACCTGTGGGTGTCACCTGTCCATTGTTTTCTTATTCTGTGGGACTTGGGTTGGAGTCTTCCTTAGTTCTGCAGCTTTCCTCTCCTCCGCAAGGAGAGCAGTGGCCTCAGTGATGGACATGGTGGTCATCCCCATGATGAACCCCTTCATCTACAGCCTGAGGAACAGGGACATGAAGGGAGCCTTGAGGAAACTCATCTCTGGAACATCTTCCTTTTCATGATTCTGTCATCTGCCTTGGGTATAGGCTTCTGGAATGACTGAAAGGAAATTAAATACTGGGTATGGTAGAAATCCTGACTCCCCCCTAATTCAATTCTAACAAAGTGGTTCATCATGGCTTTCAAGTCAAATAGCTTTTGTATTAAGTCCTGCTGTCCTTTGTTTTAGTACCTGTCATTTATTAACTTAACGCTGAATTCACGTCAACATCTATAAAATGGGCAGAGTAATATTACACACTTGATTATTAAATCAATGCTATCTTAGGTTTGAAGCTAAATTTCTGTACTAAGCAGGTTCTATGGAGGGAACAGTCCCCCCCCCTTTTTTTTTAAGATTTTATTTATTTATTTATTTTTCAGAAAGAGAGAGCACAAGCAGGGGAAACAGGCAGCCAAGGGAGAAGCAGGCTCCCCGCTAAGCAAGGAGCTGGATGTGGGACTCGATGCCACGACCCTGGGATCATGACCTTTGCCGAAGGCAGCCGCTTAACTGACAGCCACCCAGGCATCCCAGGAACAGTCTTTTTAAGTAGAGCTTACTTTCTGGGGTGTGTTCTGTGTGCTCTCTGAGAGTGCCGTGGGGAGAATATTTGTATAGATGGAAGGCTGGCTTTTGTGCCTATGGAAAAATATTTGGTCTTTGTCCCCAGTTCTTGGCACAGAACTCCTTGGAATCTCCTAAGTGATAAGAGTGCCCTTGGTAGGCTAATGAGACAACTTTTGGCTCAGGGACTCCTAGATGCCTTCAGGGCTGGTTGCCGGAAAGACCAAGCAGTGATGAGAAGATGGGAACTTTTCAGGCCCAACCCCCAACCTCCAGGTGTTGGAGGTTGAACCAATCACCGATGACCAATGATTCAATCAATCCAACCTAAGTAATGAAACCTAAAAAACAAAAAACAAAACAAAAACTAGAAAGGCACCATTCAGAGAGCTTCTGGGTTGGTGAACAAGAACACGTCCATGTTGCAGGAGGGTGGAGAATCCCAGACTCCCCAGGGCCAGCAGCTCCTGTGCTCATAACCCTTCTGGACCTGGCCCTACATATCTCTTCACCTAGCTGTTCATTCTTATCCTTTGTTAAAAAAAAAAAAAAAAAAAAAGTAACCTAGTAAGTAACCTGTTTTCCCGAATTCTGTGAGCTGCTCTAGAAAATTCATTGAACCTGAGGAGAGGGCCAAGGGAACCCAGGTAGATAGTATCAGAGCTAAGTTGAATTGCAGGACACCCAGCTGGTAGCCAGAAACTGTGAGAACCATTGAGTGGGAGGGGACACACACAAGCACATTTGGAGGCCATAAGTATCAGGAGTAGTTTTAAGTGTTGTGTGAGGTTAAAGGAGATGCACGGAGGGAAGTGAGATTTTCTTTAGACCCACAAAGCCTAAAATATTTACTATATGGCCCATTACAGAAAACGTTTGCTTCCTGCCCTTTTCCGGTTCTCAGGCCCTTGCTTCTGAATTCTTATAACTAAAATCTGATAAACTCCATATAAAAATCCTACAAGTTCGAGCTGCTGTGTTTCAAATGCAAGTTAACAAACACGAATAATATGAGTAACTCTAAGGGAAAAATCAAGATGCACTTCAAAATCCTCAGATCCTGTTTGTTTTCTGCATCTCAGAAGTATAGGTTTTCAGACATGGCTGCCCGGTATGTAAAGTCCTGGTTCTCGAAGGAGAGACAGGCAGTGATTTTTGTGCCCACGCCCCCTGCCCCACACCTGAGCGCTAACCACGTTTGGAGCCCAATGTAGCTCCGCTGTGGGAGTGGTCTGCGCATTGGGGGACGGTTAGCTGCGTCCTCCTGTCCACCACTAGATGCCAGTAGCATCCCACCCAAACTCCGCTATGACATCCAATCATTCTTCATTGAGAACCCTGCTCCAAAATAAATAAATAAATAAATAAATAAATAAATAAATAAATAAATAAATAAATAAATAAATAAAGACAGGTAAGTCATCTGAGAGAAAATTAGTCATTTATGTCCGTGGTTCAAATATCAACGTGTAAAGGAGAATGACAATATTCAACTCCACCTGCGCTGCCAGGAAACTAGGACAATTAACCCCCCCACCTCCCGCCCTTTTGTGTTCCACAAACTACTTAACCACAAAGAGCTTCCCTTCCCCCTATGACTTGGATAAGACTCACTGGTGACCCCTTGTTCACCTGTGACAAAGCCAGACACACAATGTATATTTACAGCTTTTCATTTCTCCTTTCACCTGTGTCTCTCTGTAGGGATGGCTTAAAAAGCAGGGGACTACAAATTTCGTAGTCGCTATTGTCACAGCAGTGAAGTGGGTTCCACACCACTTCGTCCCCCAGTGCCTTCACCTGGGCTTCATCAGCTACCATGGATGATGGTTTGAGTCGTCTTGATACCACTATCTGCCATGTTAGCCATGCCCCATTTTCCTCTCACAAAGGGGTCATCCAGGTCTCCTTAAACATGTAACCAAATCAACCTCAGACTCCTATATAAGAGCCTCTTTCTTGAGGCCAATCATGGTACCCTTTACTGTATTCATCAAGACCCAGTAGGATTCAGATGACACACTGAATTTAGAATAACTTGGGTAGAGCTTAGTAAGGCAACATTTACAAAGGTATGGGTGGGGTTTAGGAAAATCACAAGGAGTCATGTGGTACCCTACGTCTATTAAGAGAAGGCTGCATTACAGGAATAGGGATCTGAGGGGGTGCAGGCAGCCGTTGGTGACCTGCAGGGAGGAAGAGGAGGCATAAATACCCAAACCTCACTCTTCTTACCTCTGACATCTTGCCGGTGCCAGAGGGCAAAGAAATCTCTTGATGAAGACTGAAAGGATCAACCCAAGTATGGGTTAGAGTAGCAAATGGAAAATATCCAATATCAGTGAGAAGCCACGGGAGAGATTTTTTTTTTTTAAGACTTTGAGAGAGAGAGAGAGCAAGACAGCACATGCCCTCGTGTGTGGGGGGAGGGGCAAAGGGAGAGGCAGAAACAGACTGAGCTCCACGGAGCAGGGAGTCCAATCTGGGGCTCAATCCCAGGACCTGAGATCATGACCTGAGCTGAAGGCAGATACTCAACAGACTGAGCCACCCAGGTGCCCCATGGGAGAGATTTGAGCAGAGGACTGATATCATCCAATTTAGGCTTTCAGAGGATTGCTGTGATGGTTGGGCTCAGTAAGTATAAGGGCTTCTTATCGACAGGGAGACCAGACAGGAGATATTACAACAATCTGGTGGAGTGGAAGGAGGCCGGAACCAAAAAGATAGTAGTGTAGATAGTGAGAACTGGGCTGATTCTGGATATACTTTTTAGGTAGACCATCAATATTTGCTGAGGTTTGGGTTGTGAGAGAAAGAAAGGAGTCAAGAAGGACTCAAAAGTTTTTTTGACTTGAATTGTTTGTTAAGAGTTACCATGTTCTGGAAAGATGGGTAGGAGAAGAAAGGGATAAAGAAAGGGGGGGGGTAATCAGAAGGGGGAATGAAGCATGAGAGACTATGGACTCTGAGAAACAAACTGAGGGCCTCAGAGGGGAAGGGGGTGGGGGAATGGGATAGACCGGTGATGGGTAGTAAGGAGGGCACGTATTTGCATGGTGCACTGGGTGTTATACGCAACTAATGAAGCATCGAACTTTGCATCAAAAGCCAGGGATGTACTGTATGGTGACTAACATAATATAATAAAAAAAATATTTAAAAAAAAAGAGTTACCATTTTCTGAATGAGGAAATCGGGGAGCTTAGGGGTTGGGGGTGGAGTTAGTTATAATTTTTTTTTTTAGTGAACTATAATATACATATAACTGGATGAGTTTTCACAAACTGGTCATGCCCACGTTATCAGCATCCCTCATCAAGAACTCGAATTCTATCAGCATCCAGGAAGCGCTCTGTTTCCCTAGCAATCAAGGCCTCCCAGCCCCCTGGGTAATGATAATCTGAGGTCTCACAGTACACATTGCTTCGCCTGTTCTGTACTCTGTGTATCAGGGAAATACTCAATGTCCTCATTTGTGTCTGGCTTTCTTACCCAACTCATTATGTTTGCCATATTCATCTAGAATGGGACATACAGTGGCTGTTTGTTCATTCGTGGTATGTGGATATGTTATAATTTATTCATTCTTCTGTTAATGGACACTTGCATAGTTTCCAAATTTTGGCTACTAATGACGCTGCTGCTGTGCATATTTTTGCACCTGTCTTTTGTTGAGAAGTGGAATTTCTAGGTGATAGGATACGCATCTGTGAAGCTGTGATAGATTCCACCAGTTTTCCAACGTGACTATACCAAGTTGCCCTCCTATCAGCAACATGAGTTCTGCTTCTTCCATATCCTCACTAATGCTTAGTATTTTCAGCCTTCTTATACCCATTCTGTTGAGGAGTACTGGTATCTCATTGTGGTAACCTACTTAGCACTTCCCTGACAAAGTTGAGAACCTTTTCCTACATTTATTGGCCATTCGGATATCCCGTTTTGTGATGTGTCCAGATTTTTTTTTTTGCCTATTTTTAAATTGAGTTGACTTTATCTTGTTAATTTGTAAAAGTTCTTTACATAGTCTAAATATGTATTCTTTCGTGGATATGTTTTTCTTCCACTTCATGGGTTGCTTTTCCACTGTTAATGATGTCTTTTTTTTTTTTTTTTTCTTTTTTTCCTTTTTTTTTTTTTTTTTTTTAAGTNTTTCTAAGTAGGCTCCATGCGGAGCCCAATGTGGGGCTTGAACTCACAACCCTGTGATCAAGACCTGAGCTGAGATCAAGTGTCAGACGCTAAATTGACTGAGCCACCCAGGCGCCTCAATGATGTCTTCTGATGAGCAGTTCTTAATTTTTTTTTTGAGCATTCTTAATTTTAATGCATTCCAGTTTATCAAATCTTTCTTTCCTTTGCCTCCTATTTAATAAATATCTGCCTATACCAAGAAATGAAGTCACATTTTCTCTATAGTATTGTTTTACTTCTTGCATTTATTTCTGCAACCATTCTAGAATGATTTTGATTTTTATATACAGTATGAGAATGATTCCAGCTTTTCTGAAAAGATGGTCCCTTGCCCCACTACAGTCATTGCCATCATACACTAGGTGGCAGTGTTCTCTTGCATTGGTCATGTTTTTATTCTTGCATCAATCCCAAAGTAAGAAAGGGATAAAGAAAGGGGGGGGGTAATCAGAAGGGGGAATGAAGCATGAGAGACTATGGACTCTGAGAAACAAACTGAGGGCTTCAGAGGGGAGGGGGGTGGGGGAATGGGATAGACTGGTGATGGGTAGTAAGGAGGGCACGTATCGCATGGTGCCCTGGGTGTTATACGCAACTAATGAATCATCGAGCTTTACATCGAAAACCAGGGATGTACTGTATGGTGACTAACATAATATAATAAAAAATATTATTATAAAAAAAGAAATACTTAAAAAAACAGTAATTTTATTTACACAAAGTTCAAAAAACAGGCAAAACTCTCCTATGATGTGTAAGAGAGGGTGAAAAAAATCTTCCCTTCTACAGTTCTAGGTTCTTAGTTGGGGTTCTGTAACAAAAGGCAGATTAACAAGAGAAAACATGCAAATGTATTTAACTTTTACATGGCGTGGTACCCTTTACAAGGAAATGAAAACACGAAGTTGTCAACCTAGATGATGTGGTTTTGGAATATAGGTGAGGCTCGGTGGGGTGGAGTCCAGAGCCGACAACCAAGAAAGAATTCTTGAGACGTTTTTGGTGCAAAATGGTGGTTTATTAAAGCACAGGGACAGGATCCGTGGGCAGAAAGAGCTGCAGCCTGGGTCGCGAGGGGTGGCTGATTATATACTGTGGTGTTGGGGGAGGTAAGGAAACAAGGAGGTTGAGAAAGTACTTTCATCTGTTAAAGAAGTCTCAGAGGATACCGGAGGCCTTGCCACTGTCAAGTTAAGGTTGTTTTTCCCTCTAGCAAGGCTTTAGCATTGAGATGGCTGGGGGCTTCCTGGAAGAATGTCACACATCTCCCATCCAAGAGTGGGAGGTGGGGAAAGGTTGCAGGGTGTCAGCTTATGTTTTGTCTTCAGCCAGCCTTCTGCTCCCTCATTAGAGATGTTTTTATGCTAGGTTTGATGAAGAGTCGAAAGTAGTGGGAAAATGTGCTACGGCCATGGGATATGAGTTTAAGAGTAGTAAACTGAGGAAAATTCAGCAACCCCGTTCATTAGGATTACTCTCCGTGTCCCTCCATCTTCAGAGATAAGATGTTTCTTTCTTTGGGTATAGAAAGGACATCTATCACATAAGCATCTTATAGTCTGCTTCAGGGGAAGGTCAGAGAGTCCTTCCTGAACCTGCCATTTCTCGAATTCCTTCAACTTAATGTATTCAATATGCTAAGATGCCATATTTTAGGGCAGCTGTATTCTGAGCCCTGTCAGGTGTTAAAAGAATTCATAACAGGGTTTTTCTTGGAGGATGAGGGGTTGTAGTGACCAGGAGAACCATGAAAGAGGCTTCTGGGTTCCTGGTAATTTTCTTTTCTTTTTAAAGATTTTATTTGAGAGAGAGAGAGAGAGAATGAGAGAGAGATCACAAGCAGGGGGAAGGGCAGAGGGAGAAGCAGGTTCCCCACTGAGCAGGGAGCCCGAGGTGGGACTCGATCCCAGGATCCTGGAATCATGACCTGAGCCAAAGGCAGATGCTTAACCAATTGAGCCACCCAGGTGGCCTCCTGGTAATTTTCTTTTTAAAACCTGGGTAGTAAAAAATAAATAAAAACAAAATAAAGAATAAAAAACCTGGGTAGCAATTGCATGGGCATGTATCCTTTGTGGACATTTTGATGATTTGTGCATAGATGTGTTCACTTTTAAAATTTATTCACAGACTCTCCGCATGTTTGTTATACTTCAACAAATAACTTTAAAAATGAATCAATAAAAGTCCACTTTATCTCCTTCTAGTTTCTCTAGGCAGCGTAAATGACTGGCTAAGAGCCATTTACACAAGGAGGGGGATGTTTACCAGTATAAACTCATCAATCGTGAAAATTTAAAAAAGGAAATTAGAACGGAATCTGGAAGGTGGGGGGAGGGGGGATGCTCTCAGCCCTACCACTGGTTGCCAACTGCAGACCACACAGAAAGAGGCACTTGGCAGGCTGATACCATTTTACTACCCCAGCAAGCGGTTGAGAGGTTTTCTCCTCTCCTGGCAACAGCCCAGCCAATGAGAGGCTGTCACCACTCAGCCAATGAAAAGCCACTATACTTCAATCTACCAGTTGATTCCAACGGACTTTTTGTTTATGACAGCCATCCCATCTTCCTGCTTTTCTTTATCAAAGAGCATTCCTCTCCTTTGCTCTGTGGACTCCTTCGCTTGCTTGTCCTGGGTTGCAATTCTCTGCTATTCCCTCATAAATCTCCCCCTCTTTTTTTTTTGCTGGTAAAATAACTGGCAGTTTCATTTCTGAGGTTAACATAATATTTTTTAAAATTTTTTATTTACTTATTTGTCAGAGATAGAGAGCACAAGCAGGGGGAGCAGCAGCAGAGGGAAGAGCAGGCTCCCTGCTGAGCAAGGAGCCCAATGCGGGACTCAATCCCAGGACCTTGGCATCATGACCTGAGCTGAAGGCAGATGCTTAACCAACTGAGCTACCCAGGTGTCCCTGAGGTTAACATAATATTTTATCCCTCTACAATAATCATATCTTTATATAGAAATACAATGTGTATGGAGTTTTCCCAACCTTCAGGGTGCTATTCTCCTTAACAATACTTCCCACTGAGGAGTATTACAGAATTTTCCTACATTTAATTTTGAAGAGTTAAGTGAGTGATATTTTTTCCCTTTCATTCATTCCACCAATTAATCCTTGTGAGCTTACTGGGATTCAGCATTGATTAGACAAAATCTGATCCTGGCCCAGCACTGTTTACTAATTTTAAATACCCAATTTCTGTTTTTATGCCCCCAGGTCCTGCCTGAGTCATAACTGAATATTTTTTTTCTTTTTTCCTCCTCTGTGCTGGCTCCAGAACTTTAAGAGTGACCCTTTCCCCTCTCTGGAGTTTCCCCAGTCTTGACCTCAAGCACCCACTGCTCCAGGTCTTCCCATTTTTGCTCACCTCTCTGCAGTGGGCTTGTTCTGTCCCCTTTTTGACCCTGTAAAGAGTAATCAGAATTACTTACTTTTCCCATTTGAATCTCACAACAATTTAAGAGGCAGCTCATTTTTACAGAAGGGGCAGGCTATAGGAAATACACTGAAGTTGCCTGTCTTGGTGGAGTTGGGATTAGAGCTGGTGCTAAGAAGCAGGCGTGGTCGGTTCTTGCATTCCTCCCGAGCTCACCTTGCCCAGATAAACGCCCTTACTTGGAGGCTAGGCCTCTTAAGCTTCTAGCTAAAATATTGTAAAAGAGGACCACAAAACGCTAACCTGGATTTTTCCAGGCCCCGCCACAACCTCTCTTGACTCAGAAACAAGGAAAACATTTTGGGGGGCAGTGATCAGGCCCTGGGTTGACGGTCAAGGTAGAACTGAACATTCCCTGGTGGATAGATGGGACAAACCAAAGGGTTGAGGGTATTGTCAAGGTTTACAGCGGACAAATGGAAAAAGATGGGGTTGCTATTACTTAAGGTTGAGAGGGTGAAGTCAGGAGTTTGATTTGTGGCATTTTAAAGTGTCTATAAAATAGCCAAGTGGAGAGAGCAAGTCTCGCCATCTGGAATCCAGGGTAGAACTGTGGGGCTGTGGATGGAAATTTGAGCCTTGAGTGCATAAACAGTATTTAAAACGATGAGATTCGCTGCTACCACAGAGAGAATGATTAGAAGACGAAATGAAACCTGAGAACTGAGTCTGGGGACACTGGAACAACTGGAAGTCGGGAAACGCGGATCGCCGGACTCCACCCTGGAATCAACGCCAAGACCGTCTAAACTCGACAACTACATTTCCCAGATTCCTTTCCGCCCCGTGCTTCCGAGTTAGAGGCGGCCTATGAAGTCCCGCGATATTTAGAAGGCGGAAGTGAAGCGGAAGCCATTGCTCTCGGGAGGCGACTGCGGCTCTACACATGGGCGGGGGAGGGGTGCGGCTTCCTCTGGGCTGTTGGGGACCGTCCGCTTCCCCGCCGCAGACCGGTCCTGCTGTATGAACTTGGCGTCCCTTCAGCGGCAGCTTCCATGACCTCCACTCCACCCGATTCTACCCTCAGCCTTGTAAGCCCTGCTTTCCTCACTCAGCCCTTTACCCTCGGTCTTCCCGAGGACACGAAAGGCCCATAGGCAGGGAGGAATAAATGGGGACAGGGACCTGGGACCGGAAAGGCAGGCAGCCAGGCGAGGAGTTTGCTTTAGACTGTGATCAGCGATATGAAACGCTCGTATGTGAGGACTGAAATTTAGGACCACCGTGTTTAGGACAAGGGGAGGCGATGGTGATCTGCTTTACAAAAAAAAAAAAAAAAAAAAAAGACTCCTTGGGGGGGGGGGGAAAGCCCCGCCGAGGTGAATTCAGGACGTGGTGGGGTCAGGAATGGGAGACCGCGAGGATAATACCTTCCTTTTGCTCTGCGGTCCATTTTCTCCAACATTAGTGGAGGTACACTGGCTTTCTATTAACATTTGCATTGAATGTTAAATTTTATATTTAAAGTTTTCGGTGCACTTACCTGTTCGTTTAGTTGACTCGTGTAAACAGCCCGTAACTAGATTTAGAAGTTCACTCCAAAAAAAAAATGTTCACTTCAACATTCTGTTAATTTAACTTAAGAGTTAGACCATTAATATTTATTGTGATTACGAATATGTGATTACTAATTGTGATTACTTTGCATTGATTTTTACCATCTTATTGTGCTTGCTATTTATCGTTTAACTTTCATATTTTTAAATTGGAATATAAAACATATGCCCAAAAAAAAGGTATGAAAACACACACACACACTCTTAAAAGGACAACAATAAAGCGAATCTACAAACCAGGCCCAAAAAGTTTACGAAGTCTCTGGAACCTGAGTGCTCTTTCCTGCAAACTTCTCTTTCCCTGTGATTTCCTTTATGGATTTTACTGCTTATAGTTTTTCCAAAAATGCATTTCCTAATTTTGGTAATTATTTGTGAATGGACTCACACTCTTAAGTACTTTCAGAGACATCCTTTTTTCCATTAATGCAAGTACGCTTTTTAATTTAGAGATTTGTAAATATCTTGTAGATGAAGTACATACACTTAGCCATTCTTTTTCAGGCACTTAATGGCTTCATTTTTTTTTTTTTAAAGATTTTATTTATTTATTTGACAGAGATAGAGACAGCCAGCGAGAGAGGGAACACAAGCAGGGGGAGTGGGAGAGGAAGAAGCAGGCTCCTAGCAGAGGAGGCTGATGTGGGGCTCGATCCCATAACGCCGGGATCAAGCCCTGAGCCGAAGTCAGACGCTTAACCGCTGTGCCACCCAGGCGCCCCAATGGCTTCATTTTTTTGAAGATTTTATTTATTTGCCAGAGAGAGAGCACAAGTGGGGTGAGGGGTAGAGGTAGAGGCAGACTTCTCCCCCAGCAGGGAGCCCGATGTGGGTCTCAATCCCAAGACTCTGGGATCATGACCTGAGCCGAAGGCAGACGCTTAACTGAGCAACCTAGGCACCCCCATGGCTTAAATTTTATTGTCAGTTCACAAAGTTCTGCGTACTGGAGTTTTATTTTCAAGTTGTGTTGAATCTGTGTATGAATTTGGGTAATATTGGCATAATTCCATTGTATCTTACAATTAATATTATGTCTATTTACTTCTGTATTCTGTAATGCCTTTCAGTAAAGTTTTAAAGGATTTAGAGTGTTGTTTTTGTTTTAAGATTTTATTTATTTATTTATTTCTTTGAGAGAACGCACGAGCACAAGTTGGGGGGAGAGGGAGAACCAGACTTCCGGCTGAGCTGGGAGCCCAGAGCAGGCGTGAGCCCAGGACCCCAGGATCATGACCTGAGCCAAAGGCAGACGCTTAACTGACTGAGCCACCTAGGTGCCCCTAGGTGTGTGTGTGTGTGTGTTGTTAGATTTATTCATAGGAACTTTTTTTTAGCGCTTAGGAATTTTTTTCCCCCAACGGTTAGGTGTATTGAATTTGGGTTAGTTTTTGTGTAGTGTTTTGAATGTTCTTCAAAGACAGTGTTATCATCTGTATAGAATAAATTCGGTAATTTATTTTCTTTTTGCATCCTTTGTGTTTTATTTACTTACTTAGCTAGACAGGCTGGGGACTCCTGGTAGCATTGAATGGACTTTGGATCACGGATTCTAGGCAGTCCTATTTTTTTTCTGACCTTGAGGGGAATTGACCTTATGTTTGCCGGAGGCTCTTTTTTTAAAGATAGTGAAGGAAGCTCCCTTCTTTTCCTGGTCTCTTCCAATGGCTGGCTTGGGGTAGGTGCTACTGCTGTTGTGCATTGAATGAATAGTGAATTATATGCTTTTCTTGTTTATCTGATATTGTTGTAAATTAAGCCAGTTGATTTTCTAATGACTCACTACATTTTCCTTGGTAAATAACTTAACTTGTAAAGGACAGGCGCTATTGTATCATTTTTGGCTTCTATGTGCTACAGTGTTGGTTATTTGGATGTGAGTAAAATTGGCTCGCAGTTTTCCTTTTCTGTTTCAGGTTTATGTCAGCCTCATAAAATGGGGTGGGAATATTCCCTCTCTTTCCTGAACTCTGGAATATTTTGCCTAAGAGTAAAATGACTTTTTCCTTAAAAGGGAGCTGTGCTAGAACAACCATTTGGGTCTGGAGTTCGCTTTGTGGAAATTTTTCGAGCTGTTGTTTCAGTTTCTTTAAGGGTCATAGTGATGTAAGAAAGGTGTTAGGGTTCAAAGCCGACGGCCAAGAAAGAATTCTTGAGATGTCTTTGGTGCAAAGAGGTGGTTTTATTAAAGCACGGGGACAGGACCCGTGGGCAGAAAGAGCTGCACTGGGGTTATGAGAAGTGGCCCATTATATTACGTTCGTTCAGGGGTTTTGGGATAGCGAAAGCCTCCCAGGGATTTCGGAAACAAGGTTTCCAGGATCCTGAGGCGTCTGTCTATTGTGAGGAAAAGGTCATTTCTTATTGTTTAGTAAACCCTCAGTCATGAGACCCTTCAGATGTGTATTGGTGGGTCGTATGCTTGGAGGATGATTGCCAACATGCATCTTGGGGGATAAAGGAAGTTCCCAAAGGAATTTTTATATGTTAAAGTAGACTTAAAGGATCCTGGGGGTTGGGCCAAGATTGCCTTTTGCCCTTAGCAAAGTATTAGCATTGCGGCAGTTGAGTCCCTAGAGGAATGTCACCTTGCCTGTTTCAAGGATTTGTCAAGGGGCTGTAAGTAGTAAGGAAATTTAATAATTTTTCTTCTGCCTTTGTTTCCCACATCAGTAGGGCATCTAAGTTCTTTATTTCATTACGGTTAGTAAAATTTCTTTAGGAACTCATTCATTCCTTCTAAGGTTTAAATTGTGTAGTCAAAGTTGTTAATAAAGTTCTTATTACATTTTTAATGTTTGTCACATCTGTAATGTAATCGAGTTTTTCATTTTTATATTTTCCTTTTTTAAAAAATAAAATAAGTCCTGCCAGAATTTTGTCAGTTTGGTTTTTTCTTAGAAAACTTTTGGCTTAATTGAGCCACTTAATATGAATGTCTTCTATTTTATAATTTTCTGTTCTTTTTAACTTTCTTCCTTTTACTTTTTTGGGGGTTTCTTTCCAGCTTCTAACATTGGACACCTGTCACCATTCCAAAGAATTTCCGTAGAGTATCTTACTATATAATTCAGTTTTAAATATTGAATATTACAACTTTTTTGACTTTTGCATTATTTAGGATTTTTTTTCTTTTAATATCCATTCCTGTGACATTTTTCTGGTTATCTTTTGGACGTTGTTTGCTAACCTCATTGTGCTGTTTTCAGAGATAGATGCCATTTTCTGAGACACATTGTGCCTGTGTGGTTGGATTTTATAGTAGCTAGGGGATGTGATTTCATCTTGTTCACAGTCTACATGTAGTTATTGAATTGTCTGCTTGAACTATATTAATGAGAGCTCTGGTGGTGGCTTTGTCCATTCTCCTTAGAGTTCTGTCCTTTTTTATTTTTTCGTGTGTTTGAGGATGTAAAAACATACACAGCTTTTTTTTAAATTACACCTCTTGGGGCGCCTGGGTAGCGCAGTCTTTAAGCGTCTGCCTTCGGCTCAGGGCGTGATCCCGGAAGGGATCGAGTCCCACATCGGGCTCCTCAGTTGGGAGCCTGCTTCTTCCTCTCCCATTCCCCTGCTGTGTTCCCTCTCTCGCTGGCTATCTCTCTGTCAAATAAATAAATAAAATCTTTTTTTAAATAAATAAATCACACCTCTTTGTTCTGGAATACCTGTTTTCTCTATGAACCCTTCTGCCTTAATCCTTTCTGTCTGATACTAATATATTAAAACCAGCTTTTTTTTTTTTTAAAGATTTTATTTATTTATTTGACAGCACAAGCAGGGGGAGCAGCAGGGAGGGACAGAGGGAGAGGGAGAAGCAGGCTCCTGGCTGAGCAGGGAGCCCCATGCGATGCAGGGCTTGGTCCTAGAACCTTGGGATCGTGACCTGAGCCAAAGAGAGACACTTAACTGACTGAGCCACTCAGGCTCCCCTTGCTGTACATTTTTTTAAAAATTTTTATTTATTTATTTATTTTAGAGAGTACGCTAAGAGGGGGAGGGAGAAGGACAAGCAGACTCCTTGCTGAGCGTGGAGCCCTACATGGGGTTGGGCTCCATCCCAGGACCCTGAGATAACCATGACTTGAGCTGAAATCTAGAGTCAGGTGCTTAACCAGCTGAGCCATCCAGGCACACCTTTCTCCTTACTTTTTGAATTTATGTATTTATTTACAGGGAAGAGGTTGGATTAGAAGGAAGGGCAGACTTCTCCGTACTTGTTTGTGGTAGGAGGAGAATATCAGAGATCAGTTTTGGGTAGAATTTTGGTAGAACTAGAGACCAGAAAGTTAGAAATACTCCTTTTAACTTTTTAAGGTAAAGTATAATTTACATCGAAGACAATTTACAAATCTTAGATCCAGTTTGATGAATTTTTTGACAGTTGTGTACATTGTGTAACCGCTAACTAAAAAAATAAATGAAAATACGAAGAACATTTCAGTTGCTCTAGAAAGTTCCTCTTGCTTCTCTCATTCTCTTCATCTCCTACTCCTCCATTGAGACTACCACTTTTTTACTTCTCTTGACTGAAATAAACAAATTTTGCTAACAGCCTAAGTAAGTTTGCTTATTTGTGGATGCCATTTAACTGGAATCAGAGCCTTTTTGTGTCTGGTTTCTGTTGATGAGCATTGTAGGTGTTCAGCCATGCTGTGTGTCTCAGTGGTTTTTATTTGTCGGTAGTATTCCATCATACACACCACAATTTGTTTATCCATTCTGTTACTGATGGATACTTAGATTGTTTACAGTTTGGGGTTATTATGAAATCAGATTGCTCTGAACATTTTTGTATGAGTCTTTGTAACGTGTTTTCAAAAATTTCTCTTGGGTAAATATCGTTGGGTGGAATGGCTGAGTCAAATGATAAGGTGTACTTTTAAGAAACTGGCAGACTGTTGTTCAAAGTAGTTGAACTGTTTCAACCCCAGCCATCCATCCTTGCCAACATTTGATGTTGGTAGTCTTTTTTTATTTTGGCAACTCTACTGGGTTGAAATCCTGTATCTTCAGTTTTGTTGTGCATTCATCTGATGACTAATGATGTTGAGTACGTTTTGACAAGCTTATTATATCAGTCATTCATTACATTTTGTGAAGTGTCTTTAGCCTTCTGTGTTGGGTGGGGTTTTTTTCTTCGATGTCATGGGAGGTTTTTTTTTTTTTAAGATTGTATTTATTCATTTGAGAGAGAGAGAGACAGAGCACAAGTAGGGGTAGAGGCAGAGGGAGAGGGAGAACCAGACTGCCCACTGAGCTGGGAGCCCGACATGGGGCTCAGTCCCAGGACCTGGAGATCATGGCCCGAGCTGAACAAGCCGAACGCAGATGCTTAACCATCTGAGCCACTCAGGCACCTCTGTAGGAGGTCTTTATGTGCTCTGAACATGAACTCTTCGTTAAGTATATATACTACAAAAATTTTTTCTCCGTCTGTGGCTTGCCTGTTCCTTTTTTTTTTTAATTGAGATAGCATTATATTAGTTTCAGGTGTACAGTGTAATGAGTCAATATTTCTATGTGTTGCAGAGTGATCACTACAATAAGTGTGTAGTTAATACCATCACCATACATAGTTGCAAATTCTTTTATGATGAAAACTTTCAGGATCCACTCTCCTAGTGGATTTCCCCTCAATTTTTTTAAATTGAAGTGTAGTTAGCACACCACGTTACAGTAGTTTCAGGTATAAAAACCTTATGCTGTGTTCACCACAAGTGTAGCTACCATTTATCACCGTACAATGTTATTACAGTATCTTGGACTATATTCCCTATGTTGGATTCTTACTACCTACTAAGTACTTAGTAGTACTTAGTAGTACTTAGCAGTATTTAGTAGTAGTAGTAATAGTAATAGTAGTACTATTAATATTGTAGTCCTAAATATGTACTACAGTATTACTAACTGTAGTCAGCATGCTGTACATTATATCCCCAAGACTTAGTCATTTTATAACTAGAAATGTGTACCACCTCTTTTACCTATTTAACCCACCCTCTGCCTCAGAGAATCACCTGTCCTTTATATCGATCACCTTGTTTTCTGGTTTTCCCTAAAGATTCCACATAGAAGTGAAAACATAAAATTTTTATCTCTTTCTTTCTGTCCGCTTATTCTAAAACTGCTTATTTCACTTCGCACGATGCCCTCAAGGTGTATCCATATGGCAAATGGCTAGATTTCATTTTTTTAATGGCTGAGTAATATTCAGGTGTGCATGCATGCAAACCACATTTTCTTTGCCTATTCATCCATTGGTGGACACTTTGGTTGTTTCCATATCTTGGCTATTGTAAATTATGCTGCAGTGAACATAGGAGTGCAGATATATTCTCAAATTAATGTTTTCGTTCAAGTAAGTACCCAGAAGTGGAATTGCTGGATCTTATGGTAGCTATTTTAATTTTTTGAGGAACCTCCGTACTATTTTCCATAGTGGCTGTGCCAATTTACATTCCCACCAACAGTGCATAGGGTTTCCCTTTCTTCCACATGCACTTGTTATTTCTTGTCTTTTTTTTTAAGATTTATTTGTTTTAGAGTACAGGCGTGAGTTGTGGGAGGGGCAGAGGGAGAGGGAAAGAGAATCCCAAGCACGCTCAAGCTCACGATTCTGAGATCAGGATATGAGCCGAAATCAATAGTCAGATGCTTAATAGACTGAGCCACCCGGGTGCCCCTCTTGTTTTTTTTTTTTTTTTTAATGTATTTTTTTGAGTAATCTCTATACCCGGTGTGGGGCTTAAACTCACAACCCCAAGATCAAGAGTTGCGTGCTCTATCGTCTGAGCCAGCCAGGTGCCCCATTTGTTTGTCTTTTTGATAATAGTCATTCTAACAGGTGTGAAGTGATATCTCTTTTGATTTGCATTTCCCTAATGTTCAGTGATGTTAGCATCTCAGGCATCTCTTGGCCATCTGTATTTTTTCTTTGGGAAAATGTCTCTTCAGATCCTCTGCTCATTTGTTTATTGGATTGGTTTTTTGCTGTTGAGTTGTATGAGTCTTTTGTATATTTTAGACATTAACTCCTTATCAGATATGATTTGCAAATATTTTCTTGTGTTAGGTAGGTTGCCTTTTTATTCTGCTGACGGTTTCCTTTGCAGTACAGTAGCTTTTTAGTTTGGTGTAGTCCCACTTATTTTTGCTTTTGTTTCCTTTGCTTTTGGTGTCAAGTCAAAAAATAATTGCTAAGACCAATGTCAGGAAGCTTACTGCCTAGGTTTCCTTTTAGGGGTTTTGTGGTTTCAGATCTTACATTCATGTCTTTAATCCATTTTGAGTTATTTTTTGTGTGTGGTGTAAGATAGTGGTCCAGTTTCATTCTGTTGCATGTTGCTCTCCACTTGTACCAACATAATTTATTTGAGTGACTGTTGTCACTTTCTTCGTTGTATATTCTTGAATTTTTTGTGATAAAGTAATTGACTACGTATATGTGACTTTACTTCTGGTATCATTTTTGTTCCATTGATCTATGTTTTATGCTATTCATTTTATGCTATTCATGATTTCAAATGATGTTATTTGACTAAAAATGTTTAATTTGAGGAAATCCGATTTATTGATTTTTTAAAATATTCTACTTGTGTCTAGTCTAAAATACTGTTGTGTAAGTCGAGGTTGTTAAAATATTTTCGCTGGGTTTTATTTTTTGTTTTCTGATTCATTTCAAAAGTTTTTAATTCAATTTTTTTGCTTACACAGGATAGTAGAAAATGCAGTTCCTTTTTACCCATTGAGTTCTTTCAGTACCATTTGTTAAGGAGACTGCTTTCCCTACTGAATTGCTTTGTTTTCTTACTGAAAATAACTTGTGCATGTACAGGTTTGTTTCTAACTCTTCTATTCTGTTGACCTATTTGCTACTTATTCTGGTAATTTTTAATTACTGTGGTGAACTTAGTAGTATGAATCCTCCAAATATGTTTTTCTTCCTTAAAATTGTTTGGGCTCCTCTAGATCTTTTGCATTTTGTTACACATTTTCTTTATTTTTTTTTGGTGTGGGGCTTGAACTCAAGACACTGAGATCAAGACCTTAGTTGAGGGGCGCCTGGGTGGCGCAGTCGTTAACCGTCTGCCTTCGGCTCAGGGCGTGATCCCGGCGTTCGGGGATCGAGTCCCACATCAGGCTCCTCTGCTATGGGCCTGCTTCTTCCTCTCCTACTCTCCCTGCTTGTGTTCCCTCTCTCGCTGGCTGTCTCTATTTCTGTTAAATAAATAAAAAATCTTTAAAAAAAAATAAAATAAAAATAAAAAATTAAAAAATTAAAAAAAGAGAGAGAGAGACCTGAGTTGAAATCAGGAGTTGGATGCTTAACCAACTGACCCACCCAGGCACGCCTCCCTGGTGTACATTTTAGATTTGACTTGTCAACTTCTAGAGAAAAACCCTGCTGGGATTTTGATAGGGATTGCATTGTATTGGCAGGTGAACTCAGGGAGAATAAACACTACCTTAGTAACGGTGACTCTCGTAGTCTCTGAAAATGATATCCCTGCCTAGTTATTTAGGTCTTTAATTTTTTTTTCAGCAGTGTTTCACAGTTTTTCTTGTCAAGGTCTTAACACAGCTTCTAACTTATTCCTAGGTATTTTATATGTTTTAGGCTATCATAAATGGCTTTTTTTTCTTTTTTTTTTTTTAGTAGACTTTATTTTTAGAGCAGCTTTAGGTTCAAAGCAAAACTTAAGTGAAAGGTACAGCATTCTCAGGTACCACCGCCCCCCCAACACACATGCATAGCCTCTTCAATTATCGACACCTCCCTTGGAATGGTGCACCTGTTAAAATTGATGAACCTACGGGTGCCTGGGTGGCTCAGTCACTTAGGCGTCTGCCTTCAGCTCAGGTCATGATCCCAGGGTCCTGGGATCGAGCCCCGCATTGGGCTCCCTGCTCAGCAGGGAGCCCTCTTCTCCCTCTCCCGCTCCCCCTGCTTGTGCACATACACTCTGTCAAATAAACAAATAAAATCTCAAAAAACAACAGCAACAAAATGTAACATAGGTATCATACCTAATACAGTCTACATTCAAATTTTCCAAATTTTACCAAAAATACGTTTAAGGATGTCCTTAATAAAATGTACATATTGTATTTGATTGTCACGTGTCTGTTCTGTAAGATTTAAGATACTGGAACAATCTTACCTTTTTTTGTCTTTTGTGCCATTGATATTTGTTAACAGTTCAGACCTGTTTTGTTGTTAGAATGCCCCACAATCTGGATTTGTCTAATAGTAAAAAGAAAGAAAAAATATATATTCTTGGCAATTAATAAGGCAAAATAATATTTCTAAACCTGATTTAAATGAACACATGGTAGGAGTTTGTGGGGTTGTTAAATGGGTACAGTTGAAAAGGTAACATGGCTTTTTTGAGGGGTGAGCCATTTTACATTTTTATTTTGTAATGATTATAGGTTAATAGGAAGTATTAAAACATGAACAAAAGGTCCCATACACCCTTTATCAAGTTTCACCCAATAATAATATATAGCTATAGTACAAATATCAAGAACCAGGTGGGCAAAATGGGTGAAGGGGTTCAAGAAGTACAAACTTCCAGTTATAAAATAAGTCATGGGGATGTAACATACAGCATGGTGACAGTAGTTAAAAACAGTGTATCGCATATTTGAGAGCTGCTCGAAGAGTAAATCTGAAAAGTTCTTATCACAAGAAAAATGCTGTAATAGTGTGTGGTGATGGTTGTTAACTAGACATTGTGTGATCATTTCACAATATACACAAATATTACATCAATAAATGGCTTTTTTTTTTAAGTTTTATTTTCCAGTTCTTTGCTCAGGTATGTTTTTTTAGTTGAGATTACTGTGAAATGAAAATGAGATTATTTGCTAAAAGTAAGAGTAATGATAAGACAGCTTTTTTTTTTAAGATTTTACTTATTTATTTGACAGAGACAGAGACGGCCAGCAAGAGAGGGAACACAAGCAGGGTGAGTGGGAGAGGAAGAAGCAGGCTTCCAGCAGAGGAGCCTGATGTGGGGCTCCATCCCACAACACCGGGTTCATGCCCTGAGCCAAAGGCAGACGCTTAACCGCTGTGCCACCCAGGCGCCCCAAGACAGCTTTTGAGTCAGGAAAAACTGGCAAGATTTTACATGGTTTTTGGGAGATTGGAAGGTCAGGTTGCATAGTATGCTTTTCTTGAATGTAGGTGCTCCTTTCGCAGCTGAGTTTTGAAGGTTAACGGGGTTGCGTGCAGAGTGATCTTGCCGGGTACCTTCAGAGAGGAGGTAGATGGCTGGAATCATCCAAGGCCGGTCTTTTGGTCAGTAGGTATTATGGGCAGAGAGTCATAGATGTTATAGATTCATGATGACTTCCAGCTGGGTAGGTGGGGTGGTGAAAAAAGGAATTTGCTGTTAGGGAACAAGATGGTAGCAGCATGGGTGGCCTGGAATCCTCTCTCAAGTGAGAGAGTTTGTGTGAAGTGTTGTAGAGGAGGTTTTGTAGAGGCAAGATTTCTGAATCATTATCTGCGCACCTCGCAGTGATGATTCCAGTGATGAGAAGGCCTGGTCTGTGGCCAGGGTGTATGTGTTGGTGTATGTGTTTGGAGCGTGTGGCCAAAAGGCACGGGAGATTAGAACACGTGGTTCTAGGTGGACCATCCCCATGGCTCCTAGAACCATCCTAAACCATGGTGAGCCTTGAAGTTGGAAGGAAGAAGAGAAGTCTGGAGCCCAAGGGTTTAACAAATAAGGGAGTCTGACGAGTTGTGCTTGGGGACAGATTACTTGGGAGAGTGGATCTGAATCTTACTTGAGGCACATCAGGGACCTTCCCCACATTGCCTGGAGGATTTCCTGAGTAAGACAAGGCCCATCATCAGACAGCACTTGCTGCTCCAAAGAGGAGATGCTGGAAAGCAAAAATCGGAATTGTCCTTTGAGCCCAAGAGGCAGAAAGCCTCTGACTGCTCCTTAGTCGTTTTTGTCATTTACTACAGATGCCTGCTTGAGGAGTCCCGTGACAGCGAGAGGGAAGCTTCCTGTGCCAGTGCCCTATTGTTCAGGCGGATTGGCTGTCATTCTCACGGGATGGCAGCTCTTATTCTGTCTCCCACATGTGGTAAGTTCTTGGGGTGATGAATGGATGCCCTCAGAAGTCCCTGCTCAAGTGGCCCCTGGATTTCACAGAGGTCAGGGTTGTGCGGGGCCAGAGGGAGGGCTGCCAGAGAGGATGGAGGACCTGAGAAGGGGTGGGAGCCAAGTCTTGGTAGCCTCCCAGTGACTGTGCCTCATTTGGGGTCTTTGTGAGTTTGGGTGAAGTAGGGTTTGTCAGTGGCTGATGTATAAGGAAGGACTGTAATGGGTAACCCTGTATTAGTTATTATTATTATTATCGTTATTAAAGATTTCATTTTTAAGTAATCTGTTCACCCAGCATGGGGCTCAGACTCATAACCCCAAGATCAGGAGTTGCGTGCTCCACCAACTGAGCCAGCCAGGAGCCCCTGTTATTTTTTTAATCCATTTATTATTGTGATAAATCTGAGAAAAGCAATAGCTCTACCTCTGAGAGTTTTAATTTCTTCACTCATTGATTGAGAACCTATATCACTTTCTTTGTGGGCATGAAATTCCACCGTCCTTTTTCTGTCCTTGAGTGAGCAGGGCTGCTCTGGCTCGTTACCAGCCGCTGCGTGTGAGAGAGAGACGGGGATAGACACTGCACACTTACAGTGGGTGTGGGCAGTTCCCTGATCGGTGAATGTCGGGCCGGCTTTAATCCTCATGGATCTGCTCTTTTCCAGCTGTGTCCACCCAGGACCCTGCCTATATCCAGGAGTCTGAAGCTCCTCCTTCTTCAGAAGACCATTCCTGTTCTCAGGATGTGGACCTGTTTGCTTGCAGTGGCCTGGAATCCCCCATGCCAGCTGGTGTTGGGTCTCAGGTACAAGATCTCTGGGCCCCTGGGGGTGGGAGAGGCACTTCCCTGGAATGCCCCCAGCACCACTTGTTAGTTCTTTGAGAGCCTCACCTAGGCTGATCCGTGCTGGATCAGGGCACAGGAGAAAAAGCCAGAGACTGTTGCACAGTTCTCCTTGGTATCAGGGACCTGGTTAGGGAAAACGAACTCCAGTGTAGCAGGTGTTTCTCTCATAATAGAGCTCAGAATGCTCAGGCTAGACGTGGAGAGAGCTTTGGTCCCATGTCAGCAGAGTTAAATGTGAAGAGATGAGATCACGTCACAGTGAAGAGTCTTGAGGACTGGCTTCTAGAACACATTTGAGACCCCAGAACCCCATGTGAAAGTCCTGTGTTTGGAGTCTCATGCCCAGGCTTCAGCCTCAGCCATCTTTTTGTGAACGCAGATAGGCTGGTTTCTTACTGACCCCAAATGTGTGTGGTGATTCAGGAGTCAGTGACTTTCCAGGATGTTGCTGTGGACTTTACTGAGAAGGAGTGGCCCTTGCTGGATTCTTCTCAGAGGAAACTGTACAAAGATGTGATGTTGGAGAACTACAGCAACCTCGCCTCAGTGGGTAAGGCTGGAACCCTTCCTCTCCTTAAGTATCCGATGTGTTTGTTCTAAATGCGTGTTGTGACCCGGGGACTGTGGGGATTTGGAACATAATTGTGACCAAGCTGACCTGGTGCCCCCCTCAAGGTGTCTCCTGGTGGTTGTTGAGATCTGTTCATTGCCTTGACCTTGGACATTGTCACGTGTGTCTGAGTTTGGGCATAGGTTTCTGAGTTAAGAAATCCTCACTCTTTTGAAGGGCAAAGTGTTGTGGGTCTTTGTGGTATTGTGTTTTATGAAAGCCTTTCACTGTGTTCCTTAGAAATTTGGCACCATCATTTTGCTGCTCCTAAGTCAGACTTGTCCATCTTCAGAACACTGAAGACCAAAACACTGACCCCAGCCTAATGGAAGAGGTTGTCCTCTGCACGATCCTCCCTTAACATGTGTCTTTCCCTGTGAGTAGGGTATCAGGTGGGCAAACCCAGCCTCATCTCCCACTTGGAGCAAGAAGAGGAGCCGAGGACAGAAGAGAGGGCGCCTCACCGAGCCACATCTCCCGGTGAGCAAAAGGCAGACAGCAGGTAGACGCAAGTGCTTCTGGGTACCTGCTGTATGCAGCGATGGGATGGCGGGAGGTCCATTAGGAAATGGCACCTAGGGAGTTTTGAGATGATCCTTCTCCGTTCTCTCACAAGTCCTTTGGTCTCACTGTCCTCTCCTCTGTGTGTGTGTGTGTTTCTTCCTTTGTTGCTTTCGTCTGTCTGCTTACCTATTCACTTACCGACTGACTTTTTGCTGAGATATAACTGACATGACGCTGTGTTAGTCTTAGGTGTACAGCGTGATGATTCAGTACTTGTATGTACCGCAAAGTGATCGCCACAGTAAGTCTGATTAACATCCATCACCACACAATTATAAAATTACTGTTTCCTTGTGATGAGAACTTTTAAGATTTACTGTCTTAGCAACTTGTAGTGCATCACAGTATTATTAACTGTGCTCACCATGCTGTGTGTTACATTCCCAGGACTGACTGATTTCATAACTGGCAGTTGGTACCTTTTGACCCCCTTCCTACCCATTTTTTCAACCCACCACCTCTGACAACCACCACCAATCTGTTCTTTGTATCCACGAGCTCAGTTGTTCTGTTTTTTCGGGGGAGGAGGGTGGTTTAATTTTTGTTTTTTAGATTGCATGCTTCAGTGGGTTACGGTATGTCTTCCTTTGTCTTATCTCATTTAGCATTATTGCCCTCTATCCTTGTTGTCTAAAATGGGAAGAGTCCCTTCTTTTTTATGGCTGAATAATACTCCGTTGTGTGTATAAACCACGTTTTCTTTATTCCTCTATCAAGGGGCACTTAGATTGCTTCCATTGCCTTGGCTATCATAAATAATGCCACTGTGAACGGGGGGGGGGGGGGGGATATCTTTTCAAGGTGGTGTTTTTGTTTTCTTTGGATAAATCCAGAAGAAGAATTGTTCAGTGTCATCTTTCAATATGACACATCCACATGAGCTCTGTCCCATCCTTTCATATTCAACGTTCCTGGGCCTGCTCTTTCTTTTGTTACTAGTGTGAGTCTCTGAAGAATTTATTCCTTAATGAATCAAGTTCAGTGTCTCCCGTCACTGGCAGATGCCTCACACGGCCACGGTTCACAGACATTTTTACTCATGTGTGTTTACCCCCTTTGACATCACCTTTCCTTCTTTAGGGTTAGTATTGCAAAGAAATCCGCCCGTCTTTGTCGCTACCATCTCACCATCTCTTTCTCCAGCTAATAGTTCTCTCCCCGGGTTAATATTTTACCAATTTGTTTCAGATTGGGAGGCTCCATCTAAAAGCAAATGGTCCATTCTCATGGAAGATATTTTTGGGAAGGAAACGTCCAGCGGTGTGACAGTGGTAAGATCTCCTTGGGATAATCCCAGGTCTCCCATGCTGGGAGGAGACGGGCAGCCTCAGAAAAGCAGCTCAAGAGCCAAGCGCATGGCCTTCCCTGAGAGGCAGCTGTTTCACACACTGATTGTCCCAGCTTTGGCGGGAAAACCCTAAACCTAGCCTCAAATTTCTTTTTTCTTTTTTCTTTTTTTTTTTTTTTTTTTTTTAAGATTTTATATATTTGACAGAGAGACACATCAAGAGAGGGAACAGGAGCAGAGGGAGTGAGAGAGGGAGAAGCAGGCTTCCCACTGAGTGGGGAGCCTGATGTGGGACTCGATCTCAGGACCCTGGGATCATGACCTGAGCTGAAGGCAGACGCTTAACAACTGAGCCACCCAGGCACCCTAGCCTCAAATTTCTTGACTCAGAGTTGTGACAGCCAGATCTTTCTGTGCCTGTGCCTCAGATAGTGAGTGTTGGGGCTCAGTTCTGATTTAAATAGTTAACAAAGTATATATGCAGAAAGCTGTGTGAAAGTTATACCCGTGGAGGCTTAGCAGGTAGCATCCACCTTTTAATTTGATAGAGCCCAGACGGGGTAGGAACAGGGTTTTGGCGCTCCAAATCATAATGTCATTCATCTCAGCGACGCGCTTCTACTTCATCAGCTTGTGCGGGGATGGCTAGATGATTCGTAGGAATGTAGTGAGTTGTGGGAAGTGCGTGAGTCAGCGCTCATCTCTTAATCAGCAGGAGAGAACACGTCTCGGAGAGAAATCCACGGAGTACACTCACCTGTTTGAAGTCTTCAGCATGGGCACGCACCTGACTCAGCAGATAGGAAGGCACGCTGGCAAGAGGTCCTATCACCGCCGGGACTGTGGGGCAGCTTTCAAGAACAGGTCACATCTAGCCCAACACGTGAGCATTTACAATGGGAGGAAAATGCATGAATGTCACCAGTGCCAAAAAGCCTTTACCACAAGTGCGTCCCTTACACGGCACAGGAGAATACACACTGGGGAGAAGCCCTACGAATGCAGCGCCTGTGGGAAAGCCTTCAACGACCCCTCTGCCCTCAGGAGTCACGCAAGAACGCACCTCACAGAGAAGCCCTTTGACTGCAGTCAGTGTGGAAACGCCTTCCGCACCCTCTCCTCCCTGAAGATACACATGAGAGTCCACACGGGGGAGAGACCTTACAAGTGTGACGAGTGTGGGAAGGCGTACGGCAGGAGCTGCCACCTCATTGCACACAAACGAACACACACTGGAGAGAGACCCTACGAATGCCATGACTGTGGGAAAGCTTTCCAGCATCCCTCCCATCTCAAAGAGCACGTCCGGAATCACACTGGAGAGAAACCCTACGAATGCACGCAGTGTGGAAAAGCCTTCCGATGGAAGTCGAACTTCAATTTGCACAAGAAGAACCACATGGTAGAGAAAACGTACGAATGTAAAGAATGTGGGAAATCCTTTGGTGATCTCTTGTCACGGAGAAAACACATGAGAATTCATATTGTGAAGAAACCCATTGAATGTAGACAGTGTGGGAAAGCATTCCGAAACCAATCCATCCTTAAGACACACATGAATTCTCACACTGGAGAGAAACCCTACGGGTGTGACCTGTGTGGAAAAGCCTTCAGTGCGAGCTCAAACCTGACCACACACAGGAAAATCCACACTCAAGAGAGACGCTATGAGTGTGCTGCCTGTGGGAAGGTGTTTGGGGACTACTTATCCCGGAGGAGGCACATGAGCATTCATCTGGTAAAGAAGCGCGTTGAATGTAGGCAGTGTGGGAAAGCCTTCAGAAACCAGTCGACCCTCAAGACACACATGAGAAGTCACACAGGAGAGAAGCCGTACGAGTGCGATCATTGTGGGAAAGCCTTCAGCATTGGCTCAAACCTTAATGTGCACAGGAGGATACACACTGGGGAGAAGCCCTACGAATGCCTGGCCTGCGGGAAAGCCTTCAGTGACCATTCATCCCTTCGGAGTCATGTGAAAACTCACCGGGGAGAGAAGCTCTTCGTGTCATCCGTGTGGAAGAGGCTCCAGTGATGCATCTTCTTTAGGGGAAGCACAAGAGCTCAGACTGGGGGAAAGCCTCGTTGGTGTAAGGAAGGCAGGAGCACTTTGACGAGCTCAACTGGGCACAAAAGAGTACCCGTACGGGAGAAATCCAATTTGTGTCATGGCTGGGAAAGACGTGTTTTCTCTCATCACTGTGGGGATTTGTGAGAACTCATGCTGGGGGCAAAAACATACCTGTGGTGTCCAGAAGCTGTCAGTGTACATTCGACTCTTTAAAGCAAATGAGAACTTGAGGGAGAGAAACCACAGCTTGGTATTTAAGGTCAAGATGACTTTAGCACCACCCGGCACCTTCTGGGCATATGAGTAAGCACGCTAGGGAGAATCTCTGTAAATCTGCCCGCTGGGCAAACCTTTACTGGTCTCACCTGTATTCTTCATGAAAGAAATCATACTAAAGAGAAAAATCTGTAAGGTAGGAATGTGGGAAGGTCTATAACAGAGGACAGCAGACGGGCCAACTGTCTATTTTTGTATAGTTTGCAAGCTAAGAATAGTTGTTCCATTTTTATTTTATTTTATTTCATTTTTTTTAAAGATTTTATTTTATTTATGTGACAGACAGCCAGTGAGAGAGGGTACACAGCAGGGGAGTGGGAGAGGAAGAAGCAGGCTCCCAGCAGAGGAGCCCAATGTGGGACTCGATCCCGGAACGCCGGGATCACTTCCTGAGCCGAAGGCAGATGCTTAACGACTGTGCTACCCAGGCGCAGTTCCATTTTTAAAGAAGAAAAATGTGTGACAGACACCACATGCAACTCCCAAAGCCTAAAATACTTATTTTCTGGTCCTTTATGGAAAAACTTGGCCAACCCTTGGTCTCCAGCAGCAGTTTCTAACCGGGGATGATTTTGTTTGTCTGGAGACATTTTTGGTTGTTAAAACTCAGGGGAGATGCTTCTGGCACATAATGCATAGGAGCCCCGGCAGCAGAGAATTCTGTGGCCCAAAATGTCGATATTGCTGAGATTGAGAACCTTAGCCTGGGACAATCCCTCAGTTTTTGTGAAATGTTCAGTAGGAGAGGTTTCTGTTTAAAACTTCAAAAATATAATCAGTATAATTCTTTCAGGAAACATGAGAACCCACACTGTAGACAATCCCCATGTGGAGATGATTTTAGCCACAGCCCCCCTCACTTGTGCTTACGAGAATTCATACCTGGATAGAATTTTCTAGTGAATATGAAATTGCATTCATCAGTCTGTAATCATGAAAGCAGACCCTCACTCATTAATTTGTAGTCTCTATTTTTAAGATTATGCTCCTCTTAACGCTTATGCTTCATCACAGAAGGTTTGTATATAGTATTTTTATTACAGTTTCATTCCTGATGTGTGTTAATTTCCTTCTGGATAACTTACTTGACCCGTGGACTGTTCAGAATTGTGTTACATACTGTGTAACATGGGTATTTTTAATACCTGTTTGTTATGAGTGTCTAATTCAAATGCATTGGATCAGCGCGCGATGTCTTCCATCAGATGGATCCTCTGGAATGTTCTCGGTCTCCTGTCCAGCCAAGAGTGACGTACACCTCTCATTGCTCTCCCAGTGTCTCCTCTTCTGTGTCAAGAAAATCCAGCTTTTGTCAGATTACTAACATATGCTGTTTTTAAAAGTCTCTTACGAGTTTTCTGTGGCTAGTACAGTCCTTGTCTCCCACCCTGGCCATTGACAGAGAAGCAGATATCACTGTGTGGGGTGTGAGAGAAAAGCACTTGGAAAGGGATTATTCTTATCTGGATTCTTCTACATGTTTCGTTTTTGCTGTTTGCCCTACTTCTCACCTTGTAAGGAGATCAAGGACCCAGTGTTGAAAGGCCATCTTGTGACCATGAGGATGCAAGCCACAGGCTGAAGAGGATCCTGCAGAAAAGTCATAATCCTGGCCTTCCCAGTAGCTTCTTCGTCTACACTAGCCATGGATTTGTTATTTCCAGACTTCCTCTTACAGGAGAAAAAAATAAAATATCATTGGTGTAAGCAGCTTTGGATATTTCATTGTTTATCAATTTAATAATTTTTTGGTTGGGGGAGGGTTCTACTCCAGGTGGCTGCCATCTGTAATACGTACACTCAGTCATTAGTAAGGTTTTCTAACTGCTGTGTGTGTGGGTATAATCTGCTTACACTTTGAACCGTTGGATATGGGGGTTTTTACATCTTTAAGCCGTGTTTTAAAATTGTATTTCAAGTCTTTGACATACTTAAGTATTTATTTTCATAGACTTGACGTAAGTGTATCAGTTTTTACAGAAGCCCTAAGAAGCAGGTGCCTTCACTGTCTCCCTTTTGCGTATGGAGACTCAAAGGCAAACAAGTTTAGGTTGTTTGAGGTCAACCCACAAACCAGTAGTTGGGCTTATATTTCAGTCCACACTTCTCTTACGTCGGGCCCCGTTCTGTCCATGCCCTGCATCTGTAGCAGTGAATTGGGATTTTTGCCCTCATGGTGCTTACATTCTGCTTAGGTTAAGGCACCTGATAAACAAATGGGTAAATAAATGTATATCAAATGGTGGTACATACAATGGAGGAAAAATTAAGCATGGTGCTGGTGAGAGGGAATGCAGGGATTCAGCAGACCTGTTGGGTGGGCAGGGAAAGCCTGCCTTTAGTTGAGCATTTGAGCAGCGATGTCCATGAACTGTGAGTGCGCCATATTGTAGTTGGAAAGAGCACCCTTGGCAGTTCAAAGGCCATGAAAAGAAAACTGCTTGGCACTGCCGTGCAGTAGCGAAGGGGCCAATGTGGCCAGAGTGGAGCAAGCTTGGGAGCCACAGAAGATGAGGCTAGATCTGGGTCAGGATCCCAATTTTGTGGGTTTACTGGAAGGACTTTGCCTCTTATCCTCCATGTGGTAGGAAGTGGGTGGGGGGTTTTGAACAGAGGGGTGGCGACTGTCCGATTTCTGTTTGAATTGCTGGCTTCCAGGTTGACAGGTTAACGAAGGACAAAGTACAAACAAGCCTGTTAGAAAGCTGTTGGGGAATTACAGTTAGATACGCCGGGGGCCAGATTGGTGGTAGTGGGGGAGGGTTGAGATACACATGGATGAATGTAGCTGTAATTTTCACTTCCAGACGAACATTGCTGCTTTAGGAGATGGTGCACATACTTTCTGGAGTATCGGTGAGTTATTCCAGGAGTGTGAATTGCTGGTGTAAGGTCTGTGCACATTTGATGCCAAAATCATTTCTGCTATGGTTGTGTGTGTGTGTTCACAATATTTAAAGCAGGTTTGACTGTAACACAAAAATGCTCAATTCACACATGTACAGCTTAATTACGTGAACAAATCCATGTAATGAGCAGACAAGAAGGAATACTACCAGCATAGCCGACATCCCTTCTTTGCCTCATGCCCGTGACAAACCCTGCCCTACTCTGCATGGGTAACCAGAATTCTGACCGTGTGGCTTGGGTTTTTTTGTTGTTTGTTTGGTGGTGGTTTTTTTGTCTTTGAACTCTATATAGAACCATATAGTATGTGTTCTTCTGTGTCTGTCTGAATTTGCCCATTGTTTCTAGGAAATGGATCCTTATTATTTAAGCAGTTTGTGTCAGTTGACATTTCACTTTGCAGTTGGGGGCTATTGTGAATAATGCTGCTATGGACATACTTTCACATTTCTGATAGTGCACAAGTGCGGGTATATTTCTCTTGGGTGTATGCCCTGGACTGAAATCACTGGGTCATATGGCGTGCATATGTTCATTTTTGTAGATGATGCCAAATTTCCAGTGTGGTTGTGCAAATTTGTTTCCCAGCAAGCTATTTTATAGAGTTGGTTAAGATACTGAAGTTGCCTGCCTTTTTCTTAACTGTGATTTACGTATTCCATTATGAGCCCTCTGGATGGTGCATGTTTTCTCCCACTCTGTTGCTTATCTCCAATGTTTTAAATGGTGTATTTGGTTGAAATGAGTTCCTAAGTTTAATTTTATGGACAGCACTCTTCTTTTTTTTTTTTAAAGACTTTATTTATTTGACACAGAGAAAGACAGGCAGCGAGAGAGGGAACACAAGCAGGGGGAGTGGGAGAGGAAGAAGCAGGCTCATAGCGGAGGAGCCTGACGCGGAGCTCGATCCCAGGGATCCAGGATCACGCCCTGAGCCGAAGGCAGTCGCTTAACGACTGAGCCACCCAGGTGCCCCTGGACAGCACTCTTCTGTTCCTGTGTAAGAAATTTTTGCCACCCAGAAGGCAAGAAGACATTCTTTGATTTCTTCTACGAGTTGGTTTTGGTTTTGGTTTTAGTATATACTTATAGATCTATATTCAGGTCTGTAGTTAGACCTACAGTCCATGTGAGATTGATTTTTGTACCGTGTGAGCTATTAATCTTAGTTTTATTTTTTCCATATTAACCCAGTATTATTTATACAAAAAGCACATCTTGGCCCTAGGAATATGAGATGTCACCTTGTCATATATTGAATTCCTTATATATTTGGTCTGATTCTGGGCTTTTTATTCTACTGATTTATTTGTTCCTGTACCGTGCCACAGTGTTTAAATTATAAGAAACTTTATAATAAGCTTTAATGTCTGGAATGTCTAGTTCCCCCTCTTTTTCGGTGTCTTCCTAGGTATTGCTTGGTTTTTCTTTTAAGATTTTTCTTTTCTTTTAAGTAACCTCTGTAGCCAGCGTGGGGCTCAGACTTACAACCCTGAGATCAAGAGTCAACATGCTTCACAGACTGACCCAGCCAGGCGCCCTGTAGGTTTTTTTGGGTTTTTTTTTTTGTTATATATATATGTACGCACTTTTCCTATTATCTTGTTCAACGCCGTAAAATTAGCTTGTTGGTATTTTTATTATCATTGCCTTGAATTTCTAAGTGAACTTGAGGAAAACTAACAATTCTATAATGTAAAGTCATCTTATCCAAGAACAGAGGATGTCTTTCCATTTGTTCAGGTCTATTTTGGTGTTTGTCTGGAATGTTTAAAAGTTTCCCATATACAAGTTTTATACATTCTTGTTAAGTTTTCTGTAAGTATTTAGTCATTTATTATAAATGACCTTTTCTCCACCATTGTTTTCTGTTCACAGAAACAGCTTTGTACATGAAAGCTACTAAGTTCATAACTTGCTACTTCACCGAATTATTTTTTGAGTTCGCCATATGACTGGTTTTCTGGGGTTTTCCAGGTATACTGCCACATCACCTGCAAGTTGAGATACCTTGTTTACCAGTTCTTACGCCTCTAATTGTTTTTGCTTGTCTAACTGCGTTGGCTAATGACCTCTACACAACGACAAATGGCAGCAGAGATAGCGGGCGTCTGTGCTGTGCTCTAGAGGAGGTGCCCCCGTGTTTGCCCGTTAATTAAGGTAACGTCCTTTAGAACAAGGTATTATATTTATTTTATCATATTGAGAAGATATCCTATATTCTTGAATGTTTTGTCGTGAATGAGTGTTGAATTTTGTCAGTTTTTTTGAGCATCTATAAAGAGGATCGTGATTCTTCTGATTTATTAATAAAGTATATGATATTAATAAATATTTCAGTATTCAACAAATCTTGCATTCCTGGAGTGAATTTCACTTGTTCACAGTGTATCATTTTCTTAACATGGCGCTGGATCCTTTTTTGCTACTCTTTTGTTTAGAATTTCTCATTGGTATTAATGTATGATAATTGGTCTGTAGTTTGTACTGTCTCTGTCTGGTTAGGTATTAGTATTACACTTGCTTCATAAAAGGTATTGGGAACTTTTCCTTCTCAGTGCTCGGGGATAAGTTATATGGCATTAGGACTGTGTGGCTTTGGAAGATTGGGTAGCATTCCCTTGTGAAACCATCTCAGTCAGGTGCTTTTTAGTGGTATATTTCTTTAGGAATTTTATTTCTTCCATGGAAATTGATCTTTCTTGAGCTTTCTAACTTGAATCCATGTTGGTAATCTGTATTTTCCTAGGAAATTATCTATTTCATTTAGCATGGAGATCAGCAACGTAGTCTCATGATTTTTAAAATGTTTTCTGATTCAGTGGTCATCACCTCTTTTATATATTTGCTGTCTCTTTTCCTGGATCAGGTGAGCTACTGGTTTCTTTGCTTATTTAAAAATGGAATTTTCACTAATTAGATCTATTATTTTTCTGTTTTCCTCATTAATTTCTGTTTTTATCTCCACTCCTTCTTTATGTTTTCTTTTTGGTTTATCTTTTTCCACTTTTTTCCTTAACCAGAAGTGAATTTATTCTTAGTCTTTCATTTTATTGACAAGTGTTTTCTGCATTGAATTTTCTTCTGATTACTGCTTTAAAATGCATTTCATGGATTCTTATACATAGTTTCGATCATCACTATTTCTTTGAAATTCTGTAATTTCAGTTTGTATTTCCCTTTTCATTCAGGAGTTAATAGAGGTTTTTACATTTCCCAGTACAAGAATCTTTTTCATTTTTGTTCGTAAATTCTAGGTTTATTGTATGTTGAGTTTCTGCGGTTTGAATATAATAGGCCTAGATGGAGATGTTTTGTGGGGGTGGAATTAATCCCATTTGATGATCTCTCAGTTTTTTGGATCTGTGGTTTGGTGTCTGTCACGAATTTTGAAAAATTCTCGTATATTATTATTTAAAATATTCTCTCTTGTTCTTCCCCCCCCTTAGTATTCCTTTAACATACATGTTACACTTTCTGTAAATTGTCCAATGGTTCTTGAATATTTTGTCTTTTTCATTCCTTTCTTTTTTTCTCTCTCTCTTTGCATTTCTGTTTTAGAAGTTTCTATTGAAGCATCTTCCAAGTTCACCGAGTTTCTTCTCACCCGGGTCCAGTCTCCCACACCCATCAAGGATAGTCTTCATTTCTGTTGTAGTGTTTGATTTCTGGTATTTCCTTTTGATTCTTAGAGTTTTCATTTCTCAGCTTATATTACTCATTTGTTCTTGCATGTTTGCTTTTTCCATTAGATAACACGTAGCATATTAACCGTAGTTATTTTAGATTCCTGGTCTGACTCTTCTATAACTGAGTCTGGTTCCGACGTTTGCTTATCTCATGTTAGAGTGTTCTTACTTGCCTTTTAACACGCCTTGCAAATTTTTTTTTTTGAAAGTTTGACATGACACGTTAGGTAAAAGGATCAGCAGTAATAGGCCCTCAGTGTGTTTTAGTTTTCCTGGCTAGACGTTAGCCTGTGTTTACAGGGTGCTGTAGTTATTGTGTGAAAGGCCAGAGTTTCCTCTCGTGTCCTTGTTTCCTTTGGGTTCTTCTAGAGATTCCTTAAATCTGGGCTAAGACTAGCAACTCTTAACTGGAGTCTTCATACGGGAGCCAAGAAGATCCTTCTCATTCTTCAATTTTAAGCAACAAGAGTTCCTTCATGTTTGTCTTGTCCCATTGCTACTTATCTGAATTCAGGATAAAAGCTGATTTTTTTTTAAGCCTACCAATTACTCCTTGAGAATAAAATAAATAAATATGTTTCCTAAAGACAAGTTCCAGCCTTGGGCCTTTGGCAATTGTTTTGACTTCATATTTGTCATAATTGTTTTAAAAAGAGTTTCTCTACCTTATCCGAGAAGATGGCAGATTTGAATACTTCACACAGATCAACTTGCTGTCCTCCACACACCACTGTAAAGAGGTCATTTCCTACAGAAGACAGGTGAGAAGAGTGCTTACCTGCTGGAAACACCATGGTATCAGGTGCTTGCACTCGGTGGATCAGTTTGGCTGACGGTGCACAACAAAGAGGGGCGCGTGGTTGTGGCTTTGCAGCTTCCATTTGCCTTCCCGAAATCCCGGCACCCTTCCTTTCCACTTGCAGTGCTTCCATGCAGATAATTGTGTGAGAGGTGGTTGCACTTGCACATCTGTGAGCAGAGGTGCTCAATGTCCCACAGGCCTCGGTGAAAGTTTTCCCAGGCTCATTAGTGAAGCGCAGTCATTGACTGGCGTTTGCCTAAGTCTGGGGGAAGAAAAAATGTACCTTAGAGGCCAGGCCCAGGGAGAGGAGAGCACTTTCTTGGCATAGATAAAATGGGGCTGTGTCTTTAATTAGGAGCCTTGGGAATCCAGCGCAGCTATGCTCTGTGCAGTCCCTCCATCACATCAATTACAAGAGCAGAAGGAAGCTCAATTCCCAGTGACACCTAAGTGGCCTGGACCTCTTGCATCTCATTGCGCTTCCCTGCCATTGTCAGGACAAACATCTTGTATATGATCTCTCTGGAGGGGCCCTCTAATTACACTCTTACCCAGTCTTCATGTCTCACTCTAGCGTTCTGTGCCTTGGGTCTTTCCAGTAGGAACCAGCTGTATCCTCAATGTTTGGGTAACCCCAGTTCACTCGGGTTACCCTCGAGGGAGCCAGTGGATATCGGTGAAGTGCCTTACACTGAATTTGCGAAGAGAGACAATAAGGTACTGTCTTCAAGGGAATAAAGGTCTAGGAGGAGAGATGTGTAAACAATAAGATCGCCAGTGTGGGCAGTTAGTCCGTTCAGGAAGTCCCAAGGAGGGTATATTGACAACGAGAGCTACATAGAGGTGATGCAAGCTAAGTGTAGATGGCTTGTGTATAGTGTTCGTGATCAGAATTGAATAAACATGCCAATCCCGGTTGCAAAGGCACAGAAAAAATCATTCTCTGACAGGTAACAGGATTCTCTTTGAAATGGTAGATAAACCTGGTGGGGTGATGTGGGATAGATTATATAATATACACAACATATGCATAAACATTTTACGTATCGGTCTCAAACATTAATTAGAAATTGATGGGGGGCGCCTGGGTGGCACAGCGGTTAAGCGTCTGCCTTCAGCTCAGGGCGTGATCCCGGCGTTATGGGATCGAGCCCCACGTCAGGCTCCTCAGCTCTGAGCCTGCTTCTTCCTCTCCCACTCTCCCTGCTTGTGTTCCCTCTCTCGCTGGCTGTCTCTATCTCTGTCTAATAAATAAATAAAAAATCTTTAAAAAAAAAAAAAAAAAAAAAAAAAAGAAATTGATGGAAATCCACTGATGTTTGAGGAGAGGGGCAGTTTAGACAGGTAACCGGGCCCTTCAGTAGCGTGTGTTTATATCTGCTGCATAAACTACCCAAAGCAGTGGTTTAAAAACACTATACGGTTTATTGTTGGCTGACAGGTTGGGCTGTGCTTGGCAAGGCTCCCTTGTGTCTGCTATGGTGTGCCAGTTCGGCTTGCCAGTGCCTTCACTCAAGACCTCCTCCAACAATCCAGACAAGGCCTGTACCTGCCCTGCCAGAGCATTCCGGAAGAGCAAGAGCTCCCCTGTGCAAGCTTTTGTCAAGTCCTTGCATGTGTCATCTTAGCACCCCATTGACCAGTGCATTCACATTCCTGGGCCCAGAGTGGAGGGGTCATCAGTCACATAGAAGTGCGTACAGGAGAGGGAAGAAATGGTGGCCATTTCTGGAATCCCCACAGGGCCAAATCAGAGGACACCTGGGTGGCTTAGTTGGTTAAGCGTCTGCCTTCAGCTCAGGTCATGATCCCTGGGTCCTGGGATCGAATCCTGGGGCAGGATCCCTGTTCAGTGGGGAATCTGCCTCTCCCTTTACCCCTCCCCCTTGCTCATTCTCTCTCTTGCTCTCTCAAATAAATAAATCTTTAAAAAAAAAAAAAGTCCAAATGAGAGAACTTTATAGAGCTATAACTACCATATATGAACTGCACAGGCTTAATCAGTTTGGTAAGTTTTGGCCTATGCACAGGGCTCACAGTGGAGGTTCTCATGCCTTCTGGTGGAAGATGCAGAGATCTGAGCAGGCACTTGTTTGGGGTGCCTTGGAGTTACATGTGGTGTGTAGGCATGGAAACAAAGTGTGCTGGAATGGGAGAAAATTTGGCTTATCAGTGAGAAGCTGATCACCCCAGGAGACCAAAGCACATTCTTTTATGAGATTGAAATTCTTTGTACAGCTACTAAGACCCTGGTAATAAGCAGCTCCTATCTGAAGGGCCTCAAAAATCATAAATCTGGCTAATTCCCTTGGCTCCTATGTACTACTGGGACAGAGTAAACCCTGCAAGCTCTGATCACTGGCTCCATGTTTCTGTACCTTGAAGTCTTGATGTGGGCAGGTGAAAGCAGCACTCTCCAGCCACATTCTACCTGAGGCCCACCATTCATTTGTGTTTTTAGAGACATTAGAGCCTTTATATCTCTTTTCTGGGCATTGAGAATCGTAGGTGTTATCTATGGATGGCATCCTATCTGGTTGGTTGATAGAAGTCCCCTTTTAGTAGAGAAGTATGACTCAGTTGGATGACACTGGCCGTTGATCCTGTTTTCTTTCCCTAGGTGTGTGTCCAGTGGTTTGCAATGGGATTTATGATAAATTTAGGCAATAGGTCTTGATGGAGTTGGGTTCGGCCACTCAATGGGACAAAAGGATGAATCTGCCTGAGTCCAAATCTGGTGATCACCAAGAGGGTTCAACAGTCCTCAGATCAATCTAAGACATTTTTTTGCCCTCAGTTCAAGAGAATCTGCCCACTCCACCCAGTCTAGCTTAACCAGTATAAAGGATGCTTTGCCCTCACAGTTCCCTGTTACAGGGAGTCTCTGTCTGGGGCCACTTCCTGATCTAATCCTTAATCTGTACGTTCAGGAAAGTTCGCACCTGGTCTGTGCAGATCTGACCTCCAGCATGTGGTGCTCCTGGGGCTGTTCAGAGGGCTCAGCTTTGAACAGGGCCCCTCTCCTATGTGGCTTCCTTGGTGCCCTGAGTGAGCTCTAGAGATGCACTCAGCTCCATCTAAACCCATAGCCTGTTCAGTCCTCTCTAGTCAGTTTTTCCAGATCTGTCCTGCTGGTTATGGATCCCTTCCCTGTGCCGTCTCCTTTGCTCCATGGCAGTGCAAGCTATTGTAGTTAATAGGGTTAAAGGTATGGTGACTGTTCACAATCTCCGCACCTTTTCATGGCCAACACAGACCTTGGTGGCCCTCATGGATCATGATGGCTGACATGTACTGAGTGCTTATGGCAGACACTGTTCTGAGCGCTCTTATGTGTAACATTTGATCCCCACCAGAACTCTTCAGGAAATGTATTGTCGTCATTATTACAGATAAGGGCATAGAGGCACAGAGAAGTAACTTGTGTAAGATTGCGCCATTGGGAATAATGGCAGATTTGGGCCCTCTTGGTCACTGTGCTCTGCTGCCTCTCAGAACATGGTAAGTGCTATGAAATCTGGATTGGTAGGAGGTTGGTGGTCAGGGTAGGCCTCTGAAGAGCTGACAGTTTTGATTCGAAGCCTGATTATGAAAAGGAGCCAGGCATGTGAAGATTTGGCAAAGTGTGTACCAGGCAAGGAAGATGGCAAGTAGATTGCTTCTTATATGGATCAACCAAGGCCAGGATTTTCTTTCACTTAAAATAGACACTACAGTGAGTTTCCTAAAGAAGCTTCTTATTAACATCCTAAGTATAGGTCAATGGCCACCACCAAAGCAAGATTCAGTAAGTAAAATTTTATGGGGTGAGGGAGGTCAGTATGAGACCATCCAGATAGGTAATGGTTTCCACACTGAGACCAGGGAAACCCATGGTCCGGCATTCATGGTGCTAGAAGCTAGAACATAACTGAGAAGGGTGAAGATGAGTTAGTAACATCAAACAGTTGTCATTCCTGCCCCACTTCTCCCCAGTGCACTCCTTGCTTTGTCTTGTGCTCCCTTGATGCTTACAGGAGTCTGTGTCCTTCAAACAGTGTATTTTCATGATTTTAGTTATTGGTTGACCATTCTTTTTCTCGAATGGACGATGAGATTTTGGTGTGCTGCTTCAAGTCTGTCTTCGGTTCAAGAATGTTTTTCTGGTAAATCATGAATAGTATTTATGTTTTGTCTTCAGATTATATATTAAGCAACACCAGTTATCAGCACTTTGGATCTCTGTCGTCTGTCCTTAGCTTTGGTTATCTCACTGAGAGTAAGCTCCTCTTCTAAAAAGTCTCCTCAGAGCCCTTTTCATGTCCCTGTTCCTCATACTGTAGATGAAGGGGTTCAGCATGGGGGTGACCACCGTGTACATCACTGAGGCTATTGAGGACTTTCTGAAGGGATGAGTTGTTCCAGAAGTGAGGTAGACCCCAAGGCCTACGCCGTAGAACAAGGAGACAACCAAGAGGTGAGACCCACAGGTGGAGAAGGCTTTATACTTCCCTGCAACCGAGGAAATGCCCATTATGCAGGAGATAATTCTATAATAGGAAAAAAGGATCCCAGTCAGGGGAAAAACACCCAGCAGGCCAGTTACAAAATACAGCAGGATGTCATTGGCAAGGGTGTCAGAGCAGGCAAGCTTGAGGATCTGAGTAAGCTCACAGAAGAAGTGGGGGATTTCTATCTCTTTGCAGAAGGACACCCCCAAAAACATCAAGCTTTGCAACAAAGAATATGTCAGGCAGATTAACCAAGAAAGCAGAAGCAGGAGACTACAAAGGTGAGGGTTCATAATGACCGTGTAGTGCAGGGGGTGACAGATGGCCACAAACCGATCGTAGGCCATCACCGTCAATAGCAAATTATCTAGTCCAGCAAAAATCATGAAAAAATACATCTGGGTAAGACAGGCTTCATATGTGATGGTGTTGCTTCGTGTCTGGATATTCACCAGCATCTTGAGGACGGTGGTGGAAGTGAAACCTATGTCAGTGAAGGACAGGTTGGAGAGGAAGAAATACATGGGGGTGTGGAGGTGGGGGTCAGAGCAGATGGCCAGGGTGATGAGCAGGTTCCCAAGCACGGTGACCAGGAACATGGACAGGAACAGCCCAAAGAGGAGGGGCTGTGAGTCCATATCTTCTGAAAGTCCCAGAAGGATGAATTTTAAAACCACTGTTTGGTTCCCTGCTTCCATACAACTTATGGAAATTGCCTGGAAAGAGGCAAGAATAAGTTAAAACAATGACAAAACAAGAATATGCCATACATTTCAAACTCATGAGGTCTTATGTCTTACCTAAGAGTTGTGATTTCTTTAGTTGACCAAAATCTCTTCAGTAACATCCTCGCCTTCCTGTTTCTATCACCACTACCAGGATCACCTCTTTAAAATGAATGTCCCAGGGCACCCAGTAGACTTAGCAGAGCATGCATGGGTCTCTTGATTTTGGGGTTATGAGTTTGAGCCCCACACTGGGTGTGGAGATTGCTTAAAAGTAAAATCTTAAAAAAATAAAATAAGGGGCTCCTGGGTGGCTCAGTCAGTTGAGCGCTCAACTGGGAAGAAGCCTTAGTTTACGTTTGAATATTGGGTCTCTGTGATAGGGGGGAGTTTCTAAACTCAGAGGCAGTTGTCTTCAAATTTATATACATTTAAGAAAAAGTGTATGCAAAGTTCCTAAGCGAAATAGTGAAAGATTACAAAGAATTAGATCCGTTGTTTAAAAGTATATACAGGGGCGCCTGGGTGGCACAGCGGTTAAGCGTCTGCCTTCGGCTCAGGGCGTGATCCCGGCGTTATGGGATCGAGCCCCACATCAGGCTCCTCTGCTATGAGCCTGCTTCTTCCTCTCCCATTCCCCCTGCTTGTGTTCCCTCTCTCGCTGGCTGTCTCTATCTCTGTCGAATAAATAAATAAAATCTTTTAAAAAAAATAAATAAAAGTATATACAATAAATTATGTGTTTATCAATAATATCAAATGATGGGGTGCCTGGGTGGCTCAGCTGGTTGAGCATCTGCCTTCAGCTCAGGTCGTGATCCTGGGGTCCTTGGATTGAGCCCCATGTAGGGCTCCCTGCTCAGTGGGGAGTCTCTGCTTCTCCCTCTGCCTCCCGGCCCTCACACCGCTTGTGTTTTCTCTCAAGTAAATAAATAAAATCTTTTTAAAAAATAATACCAAATGACATTAAAAGGCAAATTAAAATCTGAGAGAGGGAAAATTTATAAGGAAATATAAAAGCGCAGCTTATATTAGGAAGAGCTGATGTTTCAATTCCCATCTGGAAGCAGGGGCAAGCCAGCCTGAAGGCAGTTAGGCAGAAGGAATGATCTCTTACTCAGCCTTTTTCTATGCAGGCCTGCAGTGGATCCAAGGAGGCCCACCCACATCAGGGAGGGCAATCTGCTTCATTCAGTCTAGGGGTCCAAATGTTAATCTCATCCAGAAACACCCTCACACACACATACACCCAGAACTGACCAAATATTTACCAGCACAGAAGCGTATGGATTATATCTGGCGATTTTAGCTAAAAGGTAACAGCCTGCAGGACTAGAAAGCTGTCCACCTGGTTGCAAGATTAATGAGTCTGATTGTGAACTGGGAGTAATGTCCACTGTCTGCAGGCCACTGATGGAAGGCAGACATGCCGATGACTCTAGCAAAGCGCTGGAGATCCTTGCTTTGATTCTGAGTATGTGTTTGGTGGTGGTGGTGGTGGTGGTGGTGGTGGTGGTGGTGGGTGTGTGTGGCAGGCACACAGAATGGAAGATCTGATTTAGGGCAGATTTTTCAGATGTGAGAAGACTATAATCAGCCTAGATGACAAGTGTGAATTTGACTGCTTCAGGATTCCATGGATCGTAGGAAGACAAATGAGAGGAACTTTGCCAGTGGGAGCATCTGAGACCCTCCGTGCAGTAGGACATGGGGACTCAGGAGTGGGTGAGGATGGCTATGCTACAAGACTTATACGTGAAGATCAGTATTTAGGGAGAATCTGGCTCTTTGGTATCAAAATGGCAACATAAACTTTCACTGGACACCTTCACTCGCCAATGGGGCTTTAATTCAGGTCCTCATAGCTTCTCATCTGGGCTACACGTAGACTGGCACCCTCCTAGCCCATTATGCAGGAGAGGTCAGGATGGTTCCCACCTCATCATTGCCCACAACTTTTAAAAGTCATTGAGCAGCTCAGTATCCCTCCAGGGAAACATCCAAACTCCACTCCCTCCGTGGTTTGGCCCCTGTCTTCTTGCTCTGGCCTCATCACCCATTCTACCAACCCCCTCCTGTCTTCTGATCCGTCCCTTGTATTAAGGAGGAAATTACCCAAAATTTTTAAATTCCTCAAAAGGATGGCTGCATTTCTTTTGAACATTACATTGAAGTATTGCCAAAGAGGCCAACTTAATTCTCCCATTTCCTGGGGGAATGTTCCTTCTTTGCTTGAGACCTAACTCTGTGATGTCAGTGCTAACACATAGGGGATTAATAAACTACAAGTGATTTTTGTCCAGTAGAGATGCAGATTGTTTCTGTTCAGCTAAGAAGATCATCCCAAAGATTATTGTCCATTGCCCCGTGGGACGATGAATCTCTGTCTGGTAGAGAAGATAACCCCAAAAGCTGCAGGTTTTTTTAAAAAGAAATTTAAAGATTTTATTTGAGAGAGCACACATATGAGTGGGGGAAGGGGCAAAAGGAGAGGGAGAAGCAGGCTCCCTGCTGAGTAGGGAGCCAGATGCAGGACTTGATCCCAGGACCGCAAGGTCATGACCTGAGCCACCCAGGTTGCCCCCAAAGCTACTGTATTTTTGCATCCAACTTGGAAAACTAATTTCATTATTCCTTTCCTATGTGTTTAAATCCCTAATCCTCAAATGCTCGGCAAACTAGCTTTACTCTCCTGGCTCCCTCATTAATAAATAAGTCTTTGACATGTTCACCATATATTTGTATGAGAGTCAGATTTTTATCTATCAGGAAATAATGCTTAGATATCAGATACTCGATATTTCTTACAATTCTAGGTACATTCTATGCAGTTTTGTAGCTCTGGACCTTTGCATTTACCTTCCCCTGGCATCCTCTTCCTGCCTATTCACCTGGAAAAGTCCTATCCCTCCTCCCGCGCTCTGTCCTTTATTAACACCCCCTAAGAATCGCTGACCACCCTCTCTTTGCACCTCCTCTGTACCTTGTAGACACTGGACCACCACATGGGGAAGCCGTCACAGTGCATGCGTGTGTTTTTTCCTGAGGCTTTCATCCTCTGAGGGAAGCAACGCATTGTAGTTACCTTCTTAAATGCAGTACCTGAGCTCAGTGTTAGGCACAAGGGAGACGCTCCATACATGTGGAAAGTTCCCTCTAGAAAATAAAAGGGAGGGATGTACAAGCGGGTGGGGAGAGAGTTCTGAGGGGGAGACCCAGAACCAAGAGGCAGAGAAAGGAGAGCAGAGCTAGAGATGAGGAAAGAATGTAAGGTGCAGGGGGGCTTGGCGAGCCCTGTCCAGAGCCAGGGACTTTCACTTGATTCGAGTGGGCTTTTCCTCCCTCTGCATCCCTACCTGTATGCCAGGAAAGCATGCAAGTAAAAGCTATGCTCCCCCGCCTCCTTACCTCTTTAGGCCACCGCAGTTTCAGAGCAATGCTAGGGCATCACAATGGAATTGCTGAAGATTTGGGCTCTGTTATATTAGCTTCTCTCAGTGGAAGACAAGGGCAGAGAAGCAGGGACCGATAGTTAAGCATGGGGGCCCAAGGGCATTTCCTCCTGACGTGGGAGAGGCAAGCCTGAGGTGAAGGGCACAGGAGGATTCTTAGGGGCTGAATTCCCTCACTTCTCATTAAATAAGTTGCTGTTTTGATTGTCTGTTTCTGGAGACTCCCCACCCCCTCTGAAGGGTCAGGGAGGTGATCTTTTCTGCTCTGTCTACCCACTGGGAGCAGAGCTGGAGCCACATGTACGATCCACATGACCCCCCCCCAACATACACACATGTCCTCCAGCCCCACCCCTCTGACCCCACTGGGACTTTTTCTTCCTAAAATATTCCTGTCCTCTTGGGTGTAGCCTCCAGGGTACACAGCTTCCCTTAGGGAACATCTTGCTCCATCTCTGGTTTCTTTACAAATCTGAGAATCAAGAAACATCTTTGGCCAAGTCTTGCCTGGTATCCAGAGCAAGGTTCTCCAAGATGCCCAGGGATGCCTGTTAAAGTGCATTTTACAGCCCAGTTTGGATTCTGAGATATGGAAAATTTCATGTGGAACTATCATGGAATCATTCTTTGAAGTGTTTTTTCCAGTATGACCTCATTTATATCAAGGCCCAAAATAGACAAATCACATCTCTGGTGATGGACGTCAGAATAGCAATGATCTGGGGTGCCTGGGTGGCACAATTGTTAAGAGTCTGCCTTCGGCTCAGGGCGTGATCCCGGTGGTCTGGGATCGAGCCCCACATCAGGCTCCTGCACTGGGAGCCTGCTTCTTCCTCTCGCACTCCCCCTGCTTGTGTTCCCTCTCTCACTGGCTGTCTCTCTCTCTCTGTCAAATAAATAAATAAAATCTTTAAAAAAAAAAAAGAATAGCAATAATCTTTGGGGAGTAATCTGTGGTATTTCTGGGGTGCTGGTAATGCTGCATAGCTTAATCTGGTTGGCAGTTAACAAGTATGTCCACCTCAGAGCATTTCATCAAGCTGTATATACATGTGATGTGTTTACCCTTTCTGTTTGGGGGATGTGAGTGTGTATGTGTATATATATATATATATATATTTTTTTTTTTAATATTTCATCTATTTAAGTGTCAGAGAGAGAGAGAGAGCACAAGCAGGGGGAGCAGCAGGAAAAGGGAGAAGCAGGCTCCCTGGGGAGGAGGGAGCCGATGTGGAACTTGATCCCAGGACCCTGGGATCATGACCTGAGTGGAAGGCAGACGCTTAACTGACTGAGCCATCCATACGTCCCTAAATAAAATTAAAAAAAGAAAGAAAGAAAGAAAGAAACTGGGGTTTTTTTGTTGTTTGTTTGTTCATTCCTTTTTCAGATTCCAAATATAAGTGAAGTAATATGGTATTTGTCTTTCTGTGTCCGACATTTCTTTTTTTTTTTTTTAGATTTATTTATTTATTTTAGGGGCACCTGGGTGGCTCAGTTGGTTAGATGGCTGCCTTTGGCTTAGGTCATGATCCCAGGGTCCTGGCATTGAGCCCCATGTTGGGCTCCCTGCTCAGTGGGGAGCCCGCTGCTCCCTGTGCCCATGCCCTGTGCTCTCTCTCACTCACTCTCTCTCTCAAATAAATAATTAAAAATAGCTTAGCTTTTTCACAACGGGTTTGCCGCCAGAACACAGGTGTCGTGAAAACCACCGCTTAACCTAAACCAAAATGGGAAAGGAAAAGACTCCCATCAACATCATCGTCACTGGACACGTAGATTCGGGCAAGTCTGCCACTACCGGTCATCTGATCTACAAATGTGGTGGGATCGACAAAAGAACTATTGAGAAATTCGAGAAGGAGGCTGCTGAGATGGGAAAGGGCTCCTTCAAGTATGCCTGGGTCTTGGATAAACTAAAAGCTGAACGCGAACGTGGTATCATCATTGATATCTCCCTGTGGAAATTCGAGACCAGCAAGTATTACATGACCATTATTGATGCCCCAGGACACAGAGACTTCATCAAAAAATGATTACAGGAACATCTCAGGCTGACTGTGCTGTCCTGATTGTTGCTGCTGGTGTTGGTGAATCTGAAGCAGGTATCTCCAAGAATGGGCAGACCCATGAGCATGCCCTTCTGGCTTACACACTGGGTGTAAAACAGCTAATTGTTGGTGTTAACAAAATAGATTCCACTGAGCCACCCTACAGCCAGAAGAGATACGAGGAAATTGTTAAGGAAGTCAGCACCTACATTAAGAAAATTGGCTACAACCCTGACACAGTAGCATTTGTGCCAATTTCTGGTTGGAATGGTGACAACATGCTGGAGCCAAGTGCTAACATGCCTTGGTTCAAGGGATGGAAAGTCATCCATAAAGATGGGAACGCCAGTGGAACCACACTGCTTGAAGCTCTGGATTGCATTCTGCCACCAACTCGTCCTACGGACAAGCCCTTGCGTCTTCCTCTCCAGGATGTCTACAAAATTGGTGGTATTGGTACTGTCCCTGTGGGCCGAGTGGAGACTGGTGTTCCTAAACCTGGCATGGTGGTCACCTTTGCTCCAGTCAATGTTACAACTGAAGTAAAGTCTGTTGAAATGCACCATGAAGCGTTGAGTGAGGCTCTTCCTGGGGACAATGTGGGCTTCAATGTCAAGAACGTATCTGTCAAAGATGTTCGTCGTGGCAATGTGGCTGGTGACAGCAAAAATGACCCACCAATGGAGGCAGCTGGTTTCACCGGCTCAGGTGATCATCCTGAACCACCCAGGCCAAATCAGTGCTGGATATGCACCTGTGCTGGATTGTCACACAGCTCACATTGCTTGCAAGTTCGCTGAGCTGAAGGAGAAGATAGATCGTCGTTCTGGGAAAAAGCTGGAAGATGGTCCCAAGTTCTTGAAATCTGGTGATGCTGCCATTGTTGATATGGTTCCTGGCAAGCCTATGTGTGTTGAGAGCTTCTCTGACTATCCTCCTCTGGGCCGTTTTGCTGTTCGTGACATGAGACAGACGGTTGCTGTGGGTGTCATCAAAGCGGTGGACAAGAAGGCAGCTGGAGCTGGCAAGGTCACCAAGTCTGCCCAGAAAGCTCAGAAGGCTAAATGAATATTATCCCCAATACCTGCCACCCCAGTCTTAATCAGTGGTGGAAGAACGGTCTCAGAACTGTTTGTGTCAATTGGCCATTTCAGTTTAATAGTAAAAGACTGGTTAATGATAACAATGCATCGTAAAACCTTCAGAAGGAAAGGAGAATGTTTTGTGGACCATTTGTTTTTGTGTGTGTGTGTGTGGCAGTTTTAAGTTATTAGTTTTTAAAATCAGTACTTTTTAATGGAAACAACTTGAGCAAAAATTTGTCACAGAATTTTGAGACCCATTAAAAAAAAAAGTTTAATGAGAAAAAAAATACCTTAGAAATGTATAAAAAAATAAAGATTTATGTATTTATTTTAGAGAGAGAGAGAGAACACACAAGTAGGGGGAGGGGCAGAGGGAGAGGACCTCAAACAGACTCCCAGCTAAGTGCGGAGCCTAATGCGAGCTTCCACGAGGGGCTCAATCTCATGACCCTGAGATCATGACCTGGGCCAAAATCAAGAGTCCGTTGCTCAGCTGACTGAGCCAACCAGCCCCCACACACACAAAAAACTCCTAAAACTCAAAATAAGAAAACAATTTGATTTAAAAAGGGCACAAATGGGCCAAAGACCTGAAGACATCTCACCAAAGAAGATACGAGCATATGAAAAGAAGCTGTGATCACAAAGACAGCATGGTACTGGCACAAAAACAGACACATCGACCAATGGAACAGAATAGAGAACCCAGAAATGGACCCTCGGCTCTTTGGGCAACTAATCTTTGATAAAGCAGGAAAAAACATCCGGTGGAAAAAAGACAGTCTCTTCAATAAATGGTGCTGGGAAAATTGGACAGCTACATGCAAAAGAATGAAACTTGACCACTCTCTCACACCATACACAAAAATAAACTCCAAATGGATGAAAGACCTCAATGTGAGACAGGAATCCATCAAAATTCTAGAGGAGAACATAGGCAACAACTTCTATGACATCGGCCAGAGCAACCTTTTTCACGACACATCTCCAAAGGCAAGAGAAATAAAAGATAAAATGAACTTATGGGACTTTATCAGGATAAAGAGCTTCTGCACAGCCAAGGAAACAGTCAAAAAAACTAAGAGACAGCCCACGGAATGGGAGAATATATTTGCAAAGGACACCACAGATAAAGGACTGGTATCCAAGATCTACAAAGAACTTCTCAAACTCAATACACGAGAAACAAATAAACAAATCATAAAATGGGCAGAAGATATGAACAGACACTTTTCCAATGAAGACATACAAATGGCTAACAGACACATGAAAAAATGTTCAAAATCATTAGCCATCAGGGAAATTCAAATCAAAACCACACTGAGATACCACCTTACGCCAGTTAGAATGGCAAAGATAGACAAGGCAAGAAACAACAATTGTTGGAGAGGATGTGGAGAAAGGGGATCCCTCCTACATTGTTGGTGGGAATGCAAGTTGGTACAGCCACTCTGGAAAACAGTGTGGAGGTCCCTTAAAAAGTTAAAAATTGAACTACCCTATGACCCAGCCATTGCACTACTGGGTGTTTACCCCAAAGATACAGACGTAGTAAAGAGAAGGGCCATATGCACCCCAATGTTCATAGCTGCATTGTCCACAATAGCCAAATCATGGAAGGAGCCGAGATGCCCTTCAACAGATGACTGGATTAAGAAGCTGTGGTCCATATATACAATGGAATATTACTCAGCTATCAGAAAGAACGAATTCTCAACATTTGCTGCAACATGGACGGCACTGGAGGAGATAATGCTAAGTGAAATAAGTCAAGCAGAGAAAGACAATTATCATATGATTTCTCTCATCTATGGAACATAAGAACTAGGAGGATCGGTAGGGGAAGAAAGGGATAAAGAAAAGGGGGGTAATCAGAGGGGGGAATGAAACATGAGAGACTATGGACTATGGGAAACAAACTGGGGACTTCAGAGGGGAGGGGGTGGGGGAAGGGGATGGACTGGTGGTGGGTAGTAAGGAGGGCACGTATTGCATGGTGCACTGGGTGTTATACGCAACTAATGAAGCATCAAACTTTACATCAGAATCGGGATGTACTGTATGGTGATTAACATAATATAATAAAATAAAATTAATAATAAAAAAAAAGACAAATAAATACTAAAAAAAAAAGGGGGGGAAAAAAAAAAGAAAAGATGCTCCACATGATATGTTTGCAAGAAAATGCAAATTAAGGGGCGCCTGGGGGGCTCAGTCGGGTAAGTGTCTGCCTTCGGCTCGGCTCAGGTCATGATCCCAGGGTCCTGGGATTGAGTCCCGCCCCTGGCTCCTTGCTCAGCAGGGAGCCTGCTTCTCCCTCACCTGCCACTCTCCCTGCTGTGCTGTCTCTCTCTCTGGCAAATAATTGAATAAAATCTTTTTAAAAAATGCTGTACACCTTTAAAAAAAACACAAAACGACAGTGAGAGACCACTATATGGCTCTTAGAATGATCAAAATTCGGAATACTAACACTAACTGACAACACCAAATATTGACAAGGATGTGGAGCAAGGGAGCTCTCATTCATTGCTGGTGGGGATGCAAAATTGTACAGCTACTTTGGAAGAGAGTTTGGTGGCTTCTTAAAAAACTAAACATAGTCTTACATTGATCCAGCAATTACACTCCTTGATATTTACCCAAAGGACTGGAAAACTTACGTGCAGAGAAACCTTCACATGGATGGTTATGGTATCTTTATTCTTAATGGCCAAAACTTGGAAACAACCAAGATGTCCATCAGTGAATGAATGGATAAATAAACCATGGGACATCCAGACAATGGAATATTATTCAGCACTAAAAAGATATGAGCTATCAAGCCACAAAAAGACATGGAGGAACTTTAAAAGCTTGTTACTTCAGTTCCTAAGTTACTGAAAAAAGTCAGCCTGAAAAGGCTACACACTGTATGATTCCAACCTTCTCCAAAAAGGTTGCAGTGGCCTCAGTGGTGCACATAATGGTGGCCTCGTGCTGAACCCTTTCATCTACAGTCGGAAGAATAGGTGCTGTGGCGATTCCTCAGCGGAACAGCCTAATTGCAATACCTGGGACTTCTTTTTGTCCTTTGGTCTGTGGATTAGAAATTACCGCAAAACGTGGGGTGCCTGAGTCGCTCAGTCAATTAAGTGTCCAGCTCTTGCTTTTGGCTCAGGTCATGGTCTCTGGGTTGTGGGATCCAGCCCTGAGTTGGGCTCCATGCTCAGTGGGGAGTCTGCTTGAAGATTCCTTCTGCCTCTTCCCTAATTCTTGTGTGCTCTCTCTATATAAATAAATAAAATCTTTTTAAAATTTATTAATTTTGGAATCTGAAATCAGGTGACCAATGTCTAGGAGAAGTTCTTTTTTTAACTTGTTTTGCTGATATTGTGGTAAAAAAATATATATATATGTATATATATATATACCATAAAAGTTACCATTTTAACTATTTTAGTGCACAGCTCAGTGCCACTGGGCACATTCACGTTGTTGTGAAACCACCCCCACCCACCATCTGTCTCCAGAACTTTCTCATCTTTCCAAACTGAGACTCTGTCCCCATGCGGCACTGACCACCCCTGGCCCCACCCCTAGCTCCCACCATCTCCTCTCTGTCTCTGTGAATTTGACTACTCTAGGAACTTCTCTAAGCAGAGTGCTACAATATCTGTCCTTTCAGAAATGCCCTGTTTCACTGAGCACAATGTCTGCAATACTCATCCACATTGTAGTGTGTGTCAGATTTCCTTCCTTTTTTAGGCTGAATAATATTCCTTGTATGTATACACCACATTTTGTTTATCTACTCATCTGTTAATGGATACTTGGGTGGCTTCTAGCTTTTGGCTATGTGAGCAGCCTGCTGTGAACATGGGTGTAAAACCAACAGAAGTTTTAAAGCCATTCCCCCCCGCCCCAGATCTCATCTTACAACATTGGTCGGCTACATGTATGGCTCGGAATCTTACACACAAAATAAAGAGAAAGATTTTTAGATGGATGATAAAACAGATTTTTTCAGTTATCAAAATTTTGTTGGGAAACTATCAGGAAAAGACTAAAAAGGATATTTTTAATGTGCAAGTTTCACCGCTGAACAATTGCCCACAGTCTAAAGACTATCAGACAACAATTGATTCAAAATTTGAAAAAATGCAAATAATTTTCTTTCACTGAGTCTTGTGGTATAAGGGACCCTGTCTAATTAATGCTTTGATACATTTTGTCTCAAAGAATTTATAAATTTATTAAGAAATGTGTTCCATTCATAGCCTAATAATATGAATTCCTGTCATAGGTTTTTTGAATCTTGCTATAGTGGAGTTTTTGCTCTCTAAGACTATTTACTAAAAGGAATGAAGAAATTTCCTATATAATATTTGAAGTCTTGTAGTTATGTTTCCAATGGCTGTTGGATTATACCGCTGAGATTACAAATGCTTGTTAAGTTATGTATATGTGGTAGAAAGCTATTTATGCTTGTTGACAGGAAATTGCTTCTACTTACTGAAGTAACGTGTCAACACATCTGACTTTGATTTCACCACTCCAGTTTTAATTTACTGAACTAATTAAAAATGATACATTTCACTTACATTTAAGAGTAAATAACTTATAAATTATTTATTCATGGGACTTTATCAGGATAAAAAGCTTCTGCACAGCCAAGGAAACAGTCAAAAAAACTAAGAGACAGCCCACGGAATGGGAGAATATATTTGCAAAGGACACCACAGATAAAGGACTGGTATCCAAGATCTACAAAGAACTTCTCAAACTCAATACACGAGAAACAAATAAACAAATCATAAAATGGGCAGAAGATATGAACAGACACTTTTCCAATGAAGACATACAAATGGCTAACAGACACATGAAAAAATGTTCAAAATCATTAGCCATCAGGGAAATTCAAATCAAAACCACACTGAGATACCACCTTACGCCAGTTAGAATGGCAAAGATAGACAAGGCAAGAAACAACAATTGTTGGAGAGGATGTGGAGAAAGGGGATCCCTCCTACATTGTTGGTGGGAATGCAAGTTGGTACAGCCACTCTGGAAAACAGTGTGGAGGTCCCTTAAAAAGTTAAAAATTGAACTACCCTATGACCCAGCCATTGCACTACTGGGTGTTTACCCCAAAGATACAGACGTAGTAAAGAGAAGGGCCATATGCACCCCAATGTTCATAGCTGCATTGTCCACAATAGCCAAATCATGGAAGGAGCCGAGATGCCCTTCAACAGATGACTGGATTAAGAAGCTGTGGTCCATATATACAATGGAATATTACTCAGCTATCAGAAAGAACGAATTCTCAACATTTGCTGCAACATGGACGGCACTGGAGGAGATAATGCTAAGTGAAATAAGTCAAGCAGAGAAAGACAATTATCATATGATTTCTCTCATCTATGGAACATAAGAACTAGGATGATCGGTAGGGGAAGAAAGGGATAAAGAAAGGGGGGGTAATCAGAAGGGGGAATGAAACATGAGAGACTATGGACTATGAGAAACAAACTGAAGACTTCAGAGGGGAGGGGGGTGGGGGAATGGGATAGACTGGTGATGGGTAGTAAGGAGGGCACGTATTGCATGGTGCACTGGGTGTTATATGCAACTAATGAATCATCGAACTTTACATCGGAATCCGGGGATGTACTGTATGGTGATTAACATAATATAATAAAAAAAAAAAGAGTCAGACACTTAACCGAATGAGCCACCCAAGTGCCCTTGATTTATTCATTAAAAAACATATGGAAGAACTTGTTTTTATGGTAAATCCTGGAATATCGGTTTAATTTTCTACAATCAACTGGAATGTTTCCTTTGTCATTTAAATATTTTCTCATGTCCAAAATGAAAAAGCACATGGTATTACCCTCCCTCTATAGAGAGCATTCTTAACAGAGGAAGAGGTCAATTTTCTGCATTCAAGAGGTCAATTTTCTCACTGCCAAGTCACCCCCAAGTCCCAGTACAAGTATACTCCTCCCCACCACTCCACCAAACTGCTCTTTCTCTTATTTTCCATGTTGATAAATCCAAAGGACATTGTTCAGCCTTCCTTACTTGACCTAGTATCATCATTTTACATGGTTGACCCTCCCTTTTTGAAACATGACTTTATCTACACAGCATGTTCAACACCATGTAGCCGATGCAGCACAATATGATCACAAGGGATTCACTGTGTTACTTTGGCTACAGGGAGGTGGGTCTTTGCAGCAGGGACACATTCCTAAGGGGGAACGTCTTTTCCGCAAAGCCAAATCCATAGTGATGAAAGCTCTTCCAAGAAGGAAGAAGCCCATAGGGACAGAGAGCTCCATCTGGCTCCAAAGCTGCCTTCCCGGAAACAGAATTAGCACACACTGTTCCATTCTGCCATTTTCTCATTACGCCAAAGCTGAATGACTTGAAGAGTCGCACATCAGAGGAACAATTCATTTAATGAGGAGCAATGAGAAATCATCCCCCCAGGGACTTGAGAAACCATAAATACTTGCCTAGCATCCTCACCCGCAGTTCAGTGACACCTGACCAGGAGGAGACCGCACCTGTGCCTCTCATGGACGTGACTTGGTGACAGGTTCTGTCTCCCTGCCATTCTCTTGTACAGGGTCCGTCATCAGCATCTAACAGAGGGCAAAGAGGTTGCACACACATTTCTTTATGCAACGCCAGCCAGCTGAGTCACACTGTCCTAGTGAGTATGCAAAGGAGGTATGAAAAGGAGGATTAAAAATCAGTTGGGGGAAGGAGGTAATAGGGTTGATAGGGACTCATGACCCCCCCCTTTTTTTTAACTTCTGGAATTTATTTCCCTGGTTATTTATGTCTTTTTGGATTCCATTGCTACTATTTTCTGTTACCCCCAGCTCCAATGGGCCCTCATTCTGGAAACTAGGGACTTCCTCAGTGTCACTGGCATTGGCACTCCCTCAAGTGGACTCTTAAGAGTTTCTAACCCACCTGCTCACACCTTCCTTATGCTTCTCTCATGCAGTAGTTCTCAGAGTGGGGTTCCTGGAGCAGCCACAGCAGTATCTGCTGGGAACTTGTTAAAAATGCATATTCTCAGTCTCTGCCCAAGACCTGCTGATGGAAACTCTGGGGGGGTGGGGGAGACCCAGAAATCTGTTTTAGCAAGTCCTCCAGGTGATTCTAGTGCATGCGATGATTGAAGAATCTCTGTCCAGCAGGGTGTCTGCTTCTCCTCCCCACCGCCATCATGACTTGGTTTCTACCGGGTTGTATACACTCTGTGATTCACGAAATATGTACTGAATGCCCTCTCTGTGCCAGGTGTTATGTATGTCGCCATTGCAACTGTAAATAGACCATTCTCTCTTATCTTTCCTAATGATTGTTTACAGATCCCTAAGAACCTAATGACACTGATTCGTTCTAATCGTGTTTAAGTTGACTTTCTTTAGTGTTGCAGCAGGCAATTACATCTGCAGCTGATAGCGACCATAGTTGCTTTTGATTTCCTAACATTATATCTCATTCACTTTTCTGTTTTACGGCATTTCTTTTGAGTGATTGGAAACAATGTTAAATAATTATAAGAGCAGGCATCATTCCCCCTTTCGGCTTTTTGTTTTCTTGTTTCGTTTTCGGGGGTTTAATAATGGGTCTTGGATTAACACTTGCTTTTAACATAGCTGTTCTTTATCACCTTTTATCCAATTCCATGTGACTAAAATTTTACTCTATTCCCTTCCCATCGGTAACTGTTAGATTTTACTAAATGTCTTTCGATTTGTTTTGAAGCTATATTATTTTCTGTACCGATTGATCCATGCTTCATTTTATCCCTTTTTCAGTTTGTTGCTTCTGTATTCAGTGTGAGATCAACCTGTAGGTTTCTGGTTTGTAATACATGTGATTATTTTTGGTTTCAGTCTTTATTCCACTTTCCATGCCCTTGAGTACAAAGCACTGGGGGTATGGGGAGAAGCAAATTTTGTAACATGTGATCTGAACTCGTGTGGTTTATGATTAGTGGTGAGAGGGACAGATATTAATCAAATAATTCCATAAGTAAATGTGAATATATAGTTATGATTTGTGCAGTGAAGGAAAATGCAGGAGACTGTAAAGGCATGGATTAGGAGACTACACTTGGTGGCAGGGAGGGTTCAGGGAAGGCTCCTCTGAGGAAGTGATGTTTCATCTGAGAAATAAGGACAGGAAAAACCACTGGGAAGACAAAGGCGAGCAAGAGCCCCAGCAGGGAAGGAAGTACTTCACAGGCATGGCTGAGGGAAGAACCACAGCATGTTCAGAATGCCTAAGAAGGCAAACTGTTGGTGCTTTGAGAGTGAAAGGCTGGTGAGGTCCTTAATAAGACTGGGAAGTCGGAAGGAACCAGCATGCGCAGGCAAGCCTGGAAAGGCTGTTAAAAGAAAGAAAAATCTCAGACCCATCTCCCTCGTGGATGCTGAGGCAGACATCCTCAGATGAAAGCCCCTTCCAGAGATTTGTGTTTGCTTCTGCCTGAGACCTAGAATACAATTCATCCAGGACCACTTTAGACTAATTCCTCTGGCTGAGGTTTCTAGGGAGTGTGAATGTGGGCTCTAAATCTGTGAGTGGTTACCTCACCTGCAGTGTTCTTAGAAGAAGTTTGACTCTTTCTTGACACCTCATGGATGGATTTTTCTTCTTTTTTTTTTTTCCCCGCACTGGGCATTGTGTGAAAATGCTACTTTTTAACTTTTAATTTTGATTTCATTTCAGATTTACAGAAAAGTTGGAAGAACAATGTAAATAGCTCCTATGTATGTCCTTTACCAGATCCCCCAGATGTTAAATTTCACCATTTTTACTTTTGTCTTCATCCACTTTTCTCTCTTCCTTTTCTTCATGTGTGTTTTCAGAACCATTTGCAAGTAAGTTGCACTGAAAATATGGTACCTCTTTACCTCTAACTCTTCGGTATTTTCTAAAAACAAGAACATCTTCCTCACATAACCACAGTACAATGATCAAAATCAAGATAGTAACATTGAGGGCGCCTGGGTTGCTCAGTCGTTAAGCATATGCCTTCGGCTCAGGGCGTGATCCTAGGGTCCTGGGATCGAGCTCCGCATCGGGTTCCCTGCTCCACTGGGATCCTGCTTCTTCCTCTCCCACTCCCCCTGCTGTGTTCCCTCTCGCTAGCTGTCTCTCTGTCAAATAGATAAATAAAGTCTTAAAAAAAAAGATAGTAACATTGATATAATACTACTATCAAATTTACAGAACGCATTCCTACTTTGACAATTACCCTAACAATGTCACCTGTGGCAAAAGAAGATCCAGGATCATGCATTTCATTCGGTTGATGTGGCTCTTAAACTTCCTTTAATCTGGAACAGTTCCTAGAATCTCTTTGTATTTGATGACATTGCATTTTTGAAGGGCACAGGTCACAGATTGTGTGGAATGTCCCTCAGTTTGGGTTTGTCTCATGCTCCCTAGTCTTTGAAGTCCTGCATCTTTGGCAGGAATCTCACAGACGGAACATTGGGTCCTTTCCAGTACCTTGTACCAGGAGATACATACATGATATTGATGTGTCCAGTTTTGAATCTCCATGACCATCCGACAGGACCGTTATAAAATGGATGCTTAAGATAGGTGATTAGGATAAAAACACAGGAAAAACAAAATAAAAACAGAGAGACAAACCATAAGAGACTCTTAACTCTAGGAAACAAACTGAGGGTTGCTGGAGGGGAGGTGGGTGGGGGGATGGGATAGCTGGGTGATGAGCATTAAGGAGGGAGCATGATGTAATGAGCACTGGGTGTTACATGCAACTAATGAATCACTAAATTCTACCTCTGAAACTAGTAATATAGTATATGTTAACTAAATTGAATTTAAATAATTTTTTTAAAAGTTAGGTGATTAGGAATTCAAGACTCCATTCTGTAGGATTCCATTTTATTTCTTTTGTTATAAAATGGATTTTTTTTTCAGTTTTGGGTTTTTTTATTTTAGTTTTTATTTAAATTCCAGTTAGTTACCATACAATGTAATATTAGTATTAGTTTCAGCTGTATAATTTAGTGATTCAACACTTTTTTTTTTTTTTTAGATTTTATTCATTTATTTGACAGAGAGAGAGCACAGCAGGGGAAGCAGCAGAGAGAGAAATAGACTCCCCACTGAGCAGGGAGCCCAACACAGGGCTCAATCCCGGAACCCCGGGATCATGACCTGAGCCAAAGGCAGACGCTTAATCAACTGAGCCACCCAGGTGCCCCCGATTCAGCACTTTCATTCAGCACCCAGTGCTCATCACAACAAGGGCACTCCTTAATCCCCATTGCCTGTTTAACCCATCCTCCTACCAACCTCCCCTCTGGTAACTATCAGTTTGTTCTCTATAGTTAAGAGTCTGTTTCTCGGTTTTCCTCTCGCTTTCTTTCTCTCTCTCTCTTTTTAAGATTTTATTGATTTATTTGAGAGAAAGAGAGCCTGAGAGGGAGAGGGGCAGAGGGAGAAGGAGAAGCAGACTCCCTGTTGAGCAGGAAGCCCAAGGTGTGACTGGATCTCAGGACCCTGAAATCATGACCTGAGCCAAAGGCAGATGCTTAACGGACTTAGCCACCCAGGTGCCCAGGTTTTCCTGTCTTTTTGTGCTATGATCATATGTTTTGTTTCTTAAATTTCACATGAGTGAAATCATATGTTTTGTCCTTCTCTGACTGACTTGTTTTGCTTAAGATGGGTGGTTGGCATAAGAGACTCCATTTTTTCAGATGTCACTTATAAGTGAAAGGAGACCCAACACTTAGACAAAATGACTGATTTCGTCAATAGCCTGAGTGGAAGGCATGGTCAACATTTTTGAGACATGGAGGGTACCAGTTTGCTGCTAATTCATATTGCTCTTGTCCCTTCCTTCATAGATATATGAGGTACATGGAAGCAGGAAACCAAACAGGAATTTTAGAGTTCATCCTCCTTGGGCTCTCTGGGGATCCTGAACTTCAGCCCTTCATATTTGGGCTGTTCCTGTCCATGTACCTGGTCACCATACTTGGGAACCTGCTCATCATCCTGGCCATCTGCTCTGACCCCCACCTCCACACCCCCATGTACTTCTTCCTTTCCAACCTGTCCTTGGTCGACATCTGTTTCAGCACTGCTATCGTGCCCAAGATGGTGGTGAACATCCACACAGAGAACAAAGCCATCTCCTACATGGACTGCCTCACACAGGTCTATTTTTCCATGTTTTTTCCTGTCCTGGACACTCTACTCCTGACTGTGATGGCCTATGACCGGTTTGTGGCCATCTGCCACCCCCTGCACTACACAGTCATCATGAACCCACGTCTGTGTGGCCTGCTGGTTTTTGTGACCTGGTTTATTGGTGTCATGACATCCCTTCTTCACATCTCTCTGATGATGCATCTGAACTTCTGCAGAGATCTTGAAATTCCACATTTCTTCTGTGAACTGACACAGGTCCTCAAGTTGGCCTGCTCGGATACATTCCTGAACAGCACACTGATATACTTTATGACTGGTGTGCTGGGTGTTTTTCCCCTTGTTGGGATCCTTTTCTCATACTCACAGATTGCTTCATCCATTAGGAAGATGTCTTCATCAGGGGGGAAGCAAAAAGCATTTTCCACCTGTGGGTCTCACCTCTCAGTGGTTTCTTTATTTTATGGGACAGGTGTTGGTGTCCACTTCACTTCTGCAGTAACTCACTCCCCCCAGAAAGTCTCAGTGGCCTCAGTGATGTACACTGTGGTCACCCCCATGCTGAACCCCTTCATCTACAGCCTGAGGAACAAGGATGTGAAAGGGGCTCTGGGAAGGCTTCTCAGTAGAGCCACCTCTTGTCTGTGATGGATCTCTTGGCCCCAGGACTGAGAAGTTTTGTGGATCCCAAGGACAAAAACTTTGATTCTCAAGTTTACTCTTGTATCTTGCAAACCCTCTTTCAATCCTGAAGGATCTCTGACTGCTCTCTCCTAGTTTTTACACACTTTTAAACAACTAACTTCCGCATAATTTATCTGATGATCTTTCTGCCCTATCTGTTGTCCGGAAAGTATGTCCTCCATCTTCTTTCTAACTTCCTTGCTGGTGAATTCTAACTTGGACTTGGAGCATTTACGTAAGCCTTGTTATCTCAAATGTTGGCAGAGAATGCTTAAACTATTGATCATTCACCTGAACTTATTTCTAGGTATTTTGTTGTGGATCTGTGTTGTTCATGTGCATGTATTACCAACAGTGTTTTGGGGTTATTTACTGGATAAAATATGGTTAAAATACATATTAAGAGGCATCTGGGTGGCTCAGATGGGTAAGCGGCTGCCTTCAGCTCAGGTTGTGATCCCAGGGTCCTGGGATCGAGCCTCGAGTCAGGCTCTCAGCTCAGCAGGGGGTCTGCTTCTCCCTCTGCCACTGCCCCTGCCCCTGCCGTTCATGTTCTCTCTTGCTCTCTATCTCTATCAAATAAATAAATAGGATACATATTAAAATACAGTCAGTGTTTTAGTAGTTATTATATGATAAGCCTATTCTAACTGCTCTCTACTATTCTATGTAATCTTCCTCAATGGGAATGATTACTGTCTCCATTTTAGAGGTAAGGAAACTGAGGATCTAAGAGCTTAAAAATCTTTCCCAAAGTTACAGAGGAACCAAGTGGCAAAAGCAGGATTCAAATGCAGAACTCTGACCCTGAGCCCATATTCTTAAAACAGGCTGCCCAGCTTTTCACATGGATTTCAATGTGGACATTTGAATGGTGGATTTTACTGCTTGGTTGACAATATTTCTGGTTATCCTCTCCTTTTGGATACCCAAAAGAATGGCATTTTCTTTCTCCCTTGAAGTTAAAGGTGGTAACAATATGTTTTGATGTGTCCAATAAAGTATGAGTGGAAGTGATGGGTCCCTTCTAGACTAAAACTGTTGAAGAGCTGATACATTATTGTTTACATTCACTCTTCCCTTGATACAGCTATTGTGGAATGAAGGCATCACAAGATCCAAAGAGTCTAGAAAGCTGGCCAATATGTGGAGGACTCCCCTAGGTAGTTGCCCAAGTTGGTAGATACTGTTCAAGAGAAAGAAATAAGATTTTGTTTCATTAAATCAGTAACATTTTAGTTCTATTACACACACTGTTGCTGTTTTCAACAACATAGCCTAATCTACTCTGACTGTTACATATCTCAAGGCTGGAAATCCAAATTTGAGACTTTGTCTACTCTGTTGATTTTTACTGTCAGGCTAAGAGTAAATCTGAGATCTCCTTTTTCATTCCTTTGAAGGATCCTTCCACTCTCTTTTGAGAACTTTAATTCAATTTCACATTAATACTTACACACACACATATATACACACGTACATACATGTGTTAATCTATACATGGCCTACATCCTTGAAAGAGGAGTATTAATTTATTATTGTACCAGAAATGCTCTCTCTCTCTCTTTTTAAAGAGAGTGGGGGGAGGGGCAGAGTGCGAGGGAAAGAGACAACCTCAAGCATGGTTCCATGCCCAATGCATGAGCCCAGTGCGGGGCTCCATCTCACAACCCCAAGATCATGACCTGACCTGAAATCAAGAGTCAGACACTTAACCAACTAAGCCACCCAGATGCCCCCAGATATGCTCTTTCAACGGCAGGTAAGTTCTTCGGAAGTAGTAATCCTTTCTACAGTAGCCGTGGAGTCCTGTATAACTTAAAATAAGACTGGCACTAACCACTTACAGGACTGTAGGAAATATCACATTGTCTAACTGGACCCCTGAAGAATATTAGTCTAGTTCCCAAAATGGTAATTTGAATAGGGTTTTTAACATATAAAATCCCATTCCTTTAGCGTCATAATTCACCATCTCCTTCCAGTATGACATGTGATATCTCTGATATGACATGATATGCCTTGTGATTTTGCACAATATTGTTAATATCTTTGTCTGTGTATTGTAACAAACTTTTCAACAGTTTTTTCCTATAGTTCAAATTTACTTATTCATTTTTAAAATTTACTCTACCTATGATGTATTTCTGTTCAGTGGGATGTAGAGATCTAGTCTTTCCAAATGAAAAACAAATTTGTTCTCACACTTTATACTAGTCCTTCCTTTCCCATTGACTTATAAAGTCACCTTTTAATTTTCAAATTCACAAACCACATTTTCTACCTATTCTGAGGTCAGAGAGCTGGTCCAATTCCGGCTCTGCCATTTGCAAGTCAGTCGGCTTCTCTCTACTTCTGTTACTCATCTCTCAAGTAAAAATGATAACACATGCCAGGGGGTGCTGTTCATATTATATGAACTAATAATGATAAAGACTATGGTGTTTACTATTTGGTTTTGTTAGTAGGGTTTTTGGCACTGTTATTGTTTTTATATTCATATCTGATAGGGCAAGTCTTTGACTTAGGGTACCATCAGACACTTAGCAGTTCCTTTACAATTGCTATTTAAGTATTTTGATTGGCAAAGAGCATGTAGCTCAGACTCCAATGGATATTTGTTAGAGGGAATCCTGAACTACGAGATCATACCTAAGGAGAGAAGAGCTCCCACTGTGAAGAAAAACATGATCACCGTCGAATTCCCCACATTGGAATAGAATTGTCAAGCACAGTTTCCATTTTATCATGGTTCTCTCTCTCCCAACTAGCTAAACTGCTTAGAAATAAAAAGCAAAACAAAAACAAAAACAAAAACAAAACCAAAAAACAAAACAAACAAACAACAACAACAACAAAGAACAGGGGGCGCCTGGCTGGCTCAGTGGGTGGAGCATGAGACTCGATCTCTGGGTTATAAGCTCAAACCCCATGTTGGGTGTAGAGATTGCTTAAAAATAAAATCTTATTCCGTGGGCTGCCTCTTTGTTTTGTTGACTGTCTCCTTGGCTGTGCAGAAGCTTTTTATCTTGATGAAGTCCCACAAGTTCACTTTTGCTTTTGTTTCCCTTGCCTTTGGAGACATGTCTTGAAAGAAGTTGCTGTGTCAAAGAGGTTGGCCGATGTCAAAGAGGTTACTGCCTATGTTCTCCTCTAGGATTTGGATGGATTCCTGTCTCACATCGAGGTCTTTCATCCATTTAGAGTTTATCTTTGTGTATGGTGTGAGAGAGTGGTCGAGTTTCATCCTTCTGTATACAGCTGTCCAATTTTCCCAACACGTTTTATTGAAGAGACTGTCTTTTTTCCATTGGATATTTTTTCCTGCTTTGTTGAAGATTAGTTGACCATAAAGTTGAGGGTCCATAGCTGGGCTCTCTATTCTGTTCCATTGGTCTATGTGTCTGTTTTTGTGCCAATACCATGCTGTCTCTATGATCACAGCTTTGTAATATGGCTTGAAATCAGGCAATGTGATGCCCCCAGCTTTGTTTTTCTTTTTCAACATTTCCTTGGTGATTCGGGGTCTTTTCTCATTCCACACAAATTTTAGGATTGTTTATTCCAGCTCTTTGAAAAATGCCATTGGTATTTTGATCAGGAAGGCATTGAAAGTATAGATTGCTCTGGGCAGCGTAGGCATTTTAACAATGTTTATTCTTCCAACCCATGAGCATAGAATATTTTTCCATCTTTTTGTGTTTTCTTCAATTTCTTTAATAAATGTTCTGTAGTTTCTAGGATATAGATCCTTTACCTCTTTGGTTAGGTTTATTCCAAGGTATCTTATGGGTTTTGGTGCTATTGTAAATTGAATCGATTCCCTAATTTCTCTTTCTACAGTTACATTGTTACTGTATAGGAAAGCAACCGATTTCTGTGCACTGAGCTTGGATCCCACCACATTACTGAATTGCTGTATGAGTTCTAGTAATTTGGGGGTGGAGTCTTTTGGGTTTTCCACATAAAGTATCATGTCATCTGCGAAGAGAGAGAGTTTGACTTCTTAAAAAAAAAAAAGAAAGTAAGTAACAAAAGAATGCTTTTTTAATTAGGATCTTTGAGATTTCAATCTTGGATGTCCCTGAAAGGATAAATGCTTCTTGTCTACCCCTTTCCTCCCAGCTCACTGACCAGGACAATAAGGATAATATTGTTGTCCTGCTGACCCCAGGGCTGCTTGGATCCCACACAAACACTATTTCTGGAGTGTACCATCCATCAGTACAACCACGTTCTTCTTCCCCACTATAATCTGGGTGATCCAAAGGAAGGGGGAATGTCTAACGAGTGCATGTGAGGTTTTGCTAGCAGTAACTCCAGGGACATAGTGGCTAAGAGAGTCTAGTTAAAAATCTCTAGAGATTCTCGATTTGTGACCTTGAAGGGGACTTCAGACTCTAGAGTGAATTAAACAACGATGATGATGATGATGATGAGATGATGATGATAGTAGAGTGCTTATCTTATTTATAAATTTGATGGTTGATGTATCCCATCAACTCCACCCCCTCAGATTATTAACCAGAATCTGAGTTTCATTTCCAAATTTTCAGGGGAGAAACTGGCTAGGTTGGACCAGACACTGCTCTCTGATCCAAGTAGCTGTTGTCAGGGTTAAGACCACAGAGCAAAGTAGGGCCTGAGCACCACCAACATGCAAGGATCTACTACAATATGAAAGAAATCTGCGGAAAAAGCAGATTTCAGCCCAAAAGAAAGAAAAGTGTTCAAACCATTGATGTGCTGTACCTAAAATGGACTGCTTCTGAGCTGGACATCCAGAGGTTGATGGTCCATTGGGATAGATCTGAAAGCAATAGCTAGTTTGTGATAAAGATCAGAAGGAGGGAATAGATTATCCCCCATAATGATACCTATACAAGATAATATTTTATTGATGTTGTTATTTTATTTTATTTTAAAGATTTTATTTATTTATTTGACAGAGAGACAGCCAGCGAGAGAGGGAACACAAGCAGGGGGAGTGGGAGAGGAAGAAGCAGGCTACCAGCAGAGGAGCCTGATGTGGGACTCGATCCCAGAACGCTGGGATCATGCCCTGAGCCGAAGGCAGACGCTTAATGACTGAGCCACCCAGGCGCCCCATGTTGTTGTTATTTTAAAGTAGGCTCCATGTCCAACATGGGGCTTGAATTCACGACCCAGAGATAAAGAGTTGCATTTTCTACCAACTGAGCCAGCCAGGCGCCCTTCCAGTTTGTTTATTTTAATCAATCAATTAATTGATTAATTTTAATTAATGCTACTTTTTAATTATCATTGCTTTGCCTGTTTCCTGGCAGAATTATCAGCTAAGTGGGTGCAGGAAACCAAACAGGTGTCTCAGAATTCTCTTCTTGGGACTCTCCTCTTCAGACTATTCTTGTCCATGTACCTGGTCATGATGCTTGAAAACCTACTTGTCATTCTGGCCATCAGCTCTGACTATGACCTCCACACACCCATGTACTTCATCCTCTTCCACCTGCCTTTTTCTTTTTTTTAATTTTTTTTATTTTATTATATTATGTTAATCATCATACAGTACATCCCCAGATTCCGATGCAAAGTTTGATGCTTCATTAGTTGCGTATAACACCCAGTGCACC
>NC_048221.1:6729873-6748398 GCF_002007445.2 Ailuropoda melanoleuca
TCCTTTGCAAATATATTCTCCCATTCCGTGGGCTGTCTCTTAGTTTTTTTGACTGTTTCCTTGGCTGTCCACCTGCCTTTTTCTGATATTTGTTTCAAATCCACCATGGTTCCAAAATCCTGGTGAACATCCACACGGAGAACAAAGCCATTACCTATGCAGGCCACATCACCCAGGTGTATTTTTTCATAGTGTTTGGGTATTTAGACATTTTCCTCCAGACCATAATGGTCTATGACCAGTTTGTGGCTATCTGCCACGTCCTACACAACAGTCCTTGTATGATCTGTATTTAGCCAACTTTGGTCAGACTATACACAGTGAGTCTCTACCACATGGTAGGCACTCAAATATTTGTCAAATGAATGAAACCAACTTTGAACCAACTTTTTGAAATAAATGTGGACTAAAAGGTTTTAACCATAGACTCACAGAGGTAGAAAAGAAATTTGTGTCATTCATTTCACTTCATAACTGTTTTAAATGAGAGGATGGATTTCCTTGAGCAAGACTGAATTCCCAATAATGGATCCATTGATGCCAAGGACTATTTTGGGGAAGATAGATGAATCATTCTGCAAGTACATTATAGAACTTAAACTATACTATAATTCTTTCTGGGGACAAATGTGCCACTGATCTTTTTTTTTCCATTTAAAAAATTTTTAGTTTTTTTAAAATTTCAGCATAATTAACACACAGTATTATATTAATCTCAGGTGTATAATAGAATGATTCAACAATTCTGTACATTACTAAATGTCATCATGATGAGTGTACTCTTAATCCCCTCACCTATTTCACCACTCCCCCACCTATTTCAACCATCCCCTCGTCTCCCCTCTGGCAGCCACCAGTTTGTTATCTATATTTAAGAGTCTTTTATTTTTTTAATATTTTATTTATTTAGTTAGTTAGTTAATTATGTTATGTTAGTCACTATACAGTACTTCATTAGTTTTTGATGTAGTGTTCCATGATTCATTGTTTGGTTATAACACCCAGTGCTCCATGCAATACGTGCCCTCCTTCATACCCATCACCAGGCTACCCCATCCTGCACCCCTCTCCCCTCTGAAACCCTCAGTTTGTTTCCCGGAGTCCATAGTCTCTCATGGTTCATCTCCCCCTCTGATTTGCCCCCCTTCATTTTTCCCTTCCTTCTCCTAATGTCCTCCATGCTATTCCTATGTTCCACATATAAGTGAAACCATATGATAATTGTCTTTCTCTGCTTGACTTATTTCACTTAGCATAATCCCCTCCAGTTCCATCCATGTCAATGCAAATGGTGGGTATTCATCCTTTCTGATGGCTGAGTAATATTCCATTGTATATATGAACCACATCTTCTTTATCCATTCATCTGTTGAAGGGCATTTCAGCTCCTTCTACAGTTTGGCTATTGTGGACAATGCTGCTATGAACATTGGAGTGCATATGCCCCTTCTTTTCACACCATCTGTATCTTTGGGGTAAATACCCAGTAGTGCAATTGCTGGGTCATAGGGTAGCTCTATTTTTAACTTTTTGAGGGACCCCCACACTGTTTTCCAATGTGGCTGTACCAATTTGCATTCCCACCAACAGTGTAAGAGTCTGTTTTTTTGTCTCTTTTAAAATTCTTTAGGTTTAGGTTCAGGGTTCAAATTCAAAAGTTTTGAAAGTTTATTTTTAAAAAGTTTTGAAAAGACAGACCATGGGAAACATTTATTTCATCCCTATTTTTTTTAATCTCTGCAAGGCTGCAGTTCACAGATCCTTTATTGAAATTTAATTCATCTCATCCCTATTTCTTTTATTTTTTAAAAAAATATTTTATTTATTTGAGAGAGAGAGAGAGAGCTTGAGTGGGGAGGGAGGGGGCAGAGGGAGAGAGAGAAGCAGGCTCCTTGGGATCATGACCAGAGCTGAAGGCAGCTGCTTAACCAACTGAGCCACCCAAGCGCCCCCTGTCTCATCCCTATTAAAGAGAGGGAAGGAAAAAATTGAGTTTGCTGTTGGGAAGATTCAGTTTGATGTGCCTGTGAAACACCCCACAAATAATTTCCACTTGGCTGTGGCACAGGTTGATCTCATGTTCCGTCTTAATGGCCTTAGTGGGTTACAGAGGAGCAGGTCAGAAAGACAACATTATGCTTGGCTCAGCCTTACTCAAGATCCTCAATTTCTCAGTGTGGCTCCCACTTCCTAAAGTCAGTTCTTCCTGATTCCTGATGCTCATGTGTCACAAATAAACTCTCAAGGACACTGTACACATTGTTGCAGGTCACTATACAAATGGTGATGGGGTGGACAGTAAACCTGTGCGGGGTTTCCCACTTCTCCCTTCAGAATTAAGGGCTTATCCTCCAGGTTCAGGGAGTGCAGCCATCTGACAGCCCTCAGCCGTTAGCCCTTTTAGAGAATTGCTCTCAGTTGAAGGAAGCTGATTCACTTACCCAAGGCCACACCACTCAAATCTCTTGCTGTGGAAGCATAACTACTGACAGCCATCTGTACCCACCACTCTTTTTTGCTCTGAGGATGCTGCTGGCTTCTCCCATCCATGGACTGATCACAGGTGGATACCAGTGCATGCACACTGCCATGCTCACACAATGACATTCAGGACCAGGGTCAATTAACTCTACCAAAATGGTGTCTCCTCTTTCTGGCATGAAGGAACTCAAGTGCCAGGCAACTGCATGGCTTGAAGTTCAATGGGACTTCTTCCATGTCTCTGGAAGTGCTACCGTTTTAGGTGTCAAGACCTCTAAACTTGCTGAGGTCAGAGTTGAGGAGACCTGAAGCAAATACTGCCCAGTTGGCTCACTGGGCATGACATTAGACAGGGCTGCTTCTATGAGCAAGCCTTGATTTCTGAACCCATGTGTCCTATACATTGGAGATACAGCACATTATGATTGTCATTGACTTTGTACATGCTTCATGTGAATTGTGTAGTCAGAATGTGCTGTGTATTTAAATGCCTGCAGTAAATATGATCATACTCTTTGAAATCAAACATGTTCCCTTATTTTTCATTAAGCAAAAATTTTGTTAACTAACCATACTCTGTGATTTCTTTATGTAATATTTTACCTCAATCCTCACCTTCCCTGACAAACATCATAGGTGGCTTATATTGGCACTTCTATTTCCCCCATACTCACTCATCAGCCCACTCTACCTGGATTACATATGCCCCTATCCCTTATGTTAGAGGTAGAAAATGGAGCCCTCCCTAACATCCACAAAGGCCTCCATGTCACCAGCAAATGTCAAGGGATATATTCAGTCATCATTTGGTTAGTCCTTTCAACAGAACCAAAACAATTAACCACTCTGCTTTTCTTCAGAAAGAATCTCTTTGCCCCCATGACACTGTGGACACCAAGTAGTCTTTGAAATCTCCAAAGACACTTCGAGGGATGAACATCACAGAATGTTTGCTCCTGGTTTTGGTTCTTGTAGGAGATAAACGTTCCTTAGGGGATACCTTGTCATTTAAGTCAAACCAAAGAAAGAAGAATCTCTCCTTGAAGAAAATACCTTCCTCTTGGCCTACTGCTGTCTACACAGACACAGCATTGTCTGAAATTTTTCCATTCTTTCATCTTTCTGTCCCAAGGGAGCTGAATTGTTCAGAGAGAGGAACATCAGTAGAACAATTTATTTAATGAGAAGCTCTAAGAACTCAACCTTCGAGATGATAATAACAGATCCCTGCTGCCCCTTTCCTATAATTCTCTGTTGCCAGGATAGGGGAAAACCCAAATGGGCTTCTCCAGGACAGACTGCAGAGAAGAGGAGGCCTCAGTGATAACCCTCAGAGAGGGTAAGATCATTGCTTCCCAGGCAGGGCTGGAGGAGTACAAGGGAAAGGGGTGAGAAAGTGGGCACTGGGCTCTATCTGTAAAATAATGAAACAGTCCCATATTTAGTTAGTTAACAAAGCTGAAGTCTCTGTAGTTTGAAGGTGCTTTACATGTTACTTAAGTCAGTCTTTTCCAGCTCTTGCTAAGTTCCCTTCTCTCTCTCTTTCAGAATCTAGAGCCTCTCTCCAGTAAGAGTTATTTTCCAGTGAGTCTCCTCTTCTTCTCTATTCTTTCCCATAAATTGTAGGCACCTGTTCAATTGCCTGTCCCTTCATTTATTCATTAACTACTCACTGAAGATCTATTAAGCACAAGGTATTGGCTATTTTCTTCCTCATGTGATTGGAATTTTCTATTCTATTCCCTCTTTTTGCTGGCAGATTTGACTTACTGATGGCACTTAGTAGTTCTGTATTATTTTGTTTTCCTTTAGCGTCCACACTATATCTACAAATAATGTCATTATTTCTGGCATTTGGCACTCACGCTAATTTCCTTTTCTCACCAATCTCTTTAATGTTCATCAGCATGTTGAATGATTGAAATTGGAATGGACTGCCTTGGACTTTTTGTGAATTCAACACAAATATTTTAATGTTTTAATGTAGAGTATCCTGTTGGCTGCAGTTTTCAACAGCTATTCTTTATTGCGTTAGGAAATTGTTCTTAGTTTCCTCCTTAATGAGAGGCTCTATCCTGGCAACTAATCACAGGTATGGCTGCTACATTTTCTCAAATCCATTTTCTGTTGTGATTATGATCATGATTCCCCCTCATTTCACTATATTTATGATGAATTGTTTTTTGAAACATCCTAGCATTAAACCATCTTTCCATTCCTAGAATAGGATGACTTGTTCATGATATTACTCTTTTAAACAGGTATGAATGCATTGCATTTAACCTTACTATTCTATTTTGTGTTCACATTCAGGTATATGATGAGCTTGAAGATTCCTTTTAGCATTACAGGTGACACTTTTGGTCTCAATCTTTATTATACATCTAACGTTTGCATGTGTTGAACAACTACTATGTGCAGACACTATGTAAGTCCCTGGGAGGACAATGGTGAGCAAAAACAGTCTCCATTTCTGACCCACAAAAAGGATATATATAATTACTAACATAATAGGGACATTAAGGAGTAGTACAGGATGCTTCACAAGTTCACCTCACGTACTCTGTCCCTTCTGACCCTCAGTGCTCTCCGTCCCACTGGCCTCTCAAATCCCTTCCATCACCAAGCTCACCGAACCATGGGGAAACTGCAAATTCTGTTCTTTCTGCACAAAATGTGTGCTCTTTCCTTATTTCCCTTAATTAACAATTACCCATCTTTCCTCTCACAGTTCAGATATTCATACTTCAGAGAAGTCTTTTCTACCCACCTCCCTAGGCTAAATTGGTCCTCAGTGATTCTGTTTTCCTTTTAGTTAATTAGCATTCTATAGACATTAATGATACTGAAGCTTTTTCTATCACAGAAGATGTACACATTTATTTTCACATCTTAAATTTGCTTTTCAATTTTTAGGATGATTTGATTTATAGAAGCTTTAATTTTTTTTATCAAATCAATAGATCTTTTTTTGCAATTAACTCCTCTGATTTTTAATATAACACATTCCCACTTGTGAGTATGAACACACAAGCATATACTCTCACATATGCTTTGTATTTTATTTTAATGATTTGTGATTTTCCCCCTTCTTATTTATGTAGTCCATATGCTTTTTCCTCTTTCTTGGAAGAATCCACCTGGTAGGCGGTATCTGAAAGAAGGGGGCATAGGGTCTTCATTAACTAGAAGCGCTACATGGTAGTCAAAAGAGGTAACAGACCTGTTGTGTTTATGATGATCAGAATTCAATCTTTGATGGCTGCCCCAGTTTAAGTAGAATATTGATAAATGATAGCCATACAAGACAAAATTTTTGTGATGGCAAGAACAGAAGCTCACATTTGTCAAGTGTCCTCTGCATGTCACAAGAACCACAGTAGGAACACTACATACATCATCTCATTTAATTCACTCACCAGGCTTGCAATGTAGGGAATATTTACTACTCCCATTGTAGAGGTGAGGTATCTGCAGCTATGAGAGATTAATTAACTTTGTCAGGGTCACACGGAGAGTAAGTTGGTAGACCAAATTTTTATTCCAGAAAGTCTGACTCAAAATCCCTGTTTCTAAATCACAGTTACATAATTCTGTATTTTGGGACAGTTAAATATAAAAAAATTGTCATAAAAGGAATACATTAATAAGAATAGTTATTATTTATTGACATCCTACTGTGTACAAAAGCATTTTGAATCATTATAAAGAAGTTAATAGCAGTAACCACATTTTTAGGGGAAAAAAGACACTTTGAGAGTTAACTGTGACATCAGCAGGACACATCAGGTCACAAAGTGAAGATTGTTTGAGTTGAAAACCCCATCTTAATCACTATGATAGGGTTATTAGAATAAAGGAAGTTATCAAAGAAAAGACTGTAAATGTCTTCATTATTTTGGAAGATCATACCAAAGAAGAAATCGGTTTATATCCACAGATTTGAATAGAAGAATTAGAACTAGTGAGTAGCAGATAAAAAGAGAAAGATTTCTGCTAAGTTAAAGATAGTCTGAATGATTATGCACATTTAAAATGGAAATGGGCTATCACTTCAATGAGTGGATCACCGGCATTGGAAGTCCTAATGAAGGGTAAAAGATGTCCATGCAAAATGTGATCAAAAGTGAATACTGGAAGGCGCCAGCTGGCTGTTCATTGAAGGTTGATTTTGCCTCCTTCTCCAGCAAATGCACCAGCTACATGGGAGCCCGAAACCAGACAGAAGTATCAGTATTCCTCCTTCTGGGCCTCTCAGAAGATCCAGAACTGCAACCTCTCCTCTTTGGCTTGTTCCTCTCCGTGTATCTGGTCACTGTGTTTGGAAACCTGCTCATCATCCTGGCTATCCTCTCTGACCCCCACCTCCACACCCCCATGTACTTCTTCCTCTCCAACCTGTCCCTCGTTGACATCTGTTTCACCTCCACCACCGTCCCCAAGATGCTGCTGAACATCCAGGCACACAGCAAAGACATCTCCTATATAGGCTGCATCACTCAGGTGTATTTTTTTATGGTTTTTGCTGGAATGGATGATTTCCTCTTGACAGTGATGGCCTATGACAGGTATGTGGCTATCTGCCATCCCCTGCACTACACTGTCATCATGAACCCACGACTGTGTGTCCTCCTGGTTCTGATTTGTTGGCTCACCATTTTCTGGGTCTCCCTGATTCATATTCTGCTGGTGGGGCAGCTGACCTTCTGTCCAGGCACGGAACTTCCACATTTCTTCTGTGAACTGGCTCAGATTCTCAAGGTGGCCTGCTCTGACACCCTCATCAATAACATCTGCTTGTATGTTGCCACTGCCCTGCTGTGCATGTTTCCTCTTACTGGGATCCTCTTCTCTTACTCTCAGATTGTCTCCTCCTTAATGAGGATGTCCTCCACTGAGGGCAAGTATAAAGCATTTTCCACTTGTGGGTCTCACCTCTCTGTGGTCTCTTTGTTCTATGGAACAAGCCTGGGGGTCTACCTCACATCTGCTGTGACCCATTCTTCCCAGAGAAGCTCGGTTGCCTCAGTGATGTACACTGTGGTCACCCCCATGCTGAACCCCTTCATCTACAGCCTGAGGAACAAGGATGTAAAGGGGGCCCTGCGAAGGCTCTTCAGTAGAGCAGCCTCGTGTCCATGATGGGCCACTGACCTCAGAACCAAGTGGATATTGTGGGCTGCAATTCAAATGTAAACTTAAATTTGTCTTTTTCTCTTCTAATAGACATGTTTGATTTATCTGATTCCCAAAGTGCCCATGACTTGGGAATTTGTTTTTGTATTAGTCTCTCCACAGCAACTCCCTCCATAGTCTTTTTTTACTTTTCTTCTCTATATACTGTCCATAAAATTCCATGTTTGCCCAGCTTTCTTACAGCCATTCTCAAGATTTCTAACTTTAGGCTTAAAGTACTTAACATATCAAGTGCTTCTGTGGTTGCCCCCAAAATTATCTTCTAAAACATTGATGTGCCTCACCCTCATTTGTTGGTGTGCTTGTTTTCCCCACAAGAAATGGAATGAAATCATACATGGTCATACCAAAGTGTGTACCATATCAGAACTGTGCCTGTTCGTTCCTTCACATGTTTGACTTCGCATCATCTTGAAAAAATGTCCTGGAGACATTTCCTCTCATTCACCCCACTTCTCAAAAGAAGAGAGTGAGATTGAGTTGGCCTATAACATGTTAGCTGTCATGGAGTTTCTTTTTTTTCATAATAATATTTTTATTATATTATGTTATTCACCATACAGTACATCCCTGGTTTTTGATGTAAAGTTAGATGATTCATTAGTTGCATATAACACCCGGTGCACCATTACGATACGTGCCCTCCTTACTACCCATCATGAGCCTATCTCATTCCCCCACCCCTCTCCCCTTTGAAGCCCTCAGTTTGTTTTTCAGAGTCCATAGTCTCTCATGGAGTTTCTATTCTACTTTTTATATGAACAGTGATGTGATTTTCAACTTCAAAATAGGAATCTAGATTTTTAGGATTATATTCATAATATACTAAGAACACTGAGATGTAGCTTCATTCTTTGTGATCCTTTCACCTTTCCTTCCTTCCTTTCATTCCTTATTTTACTTGATTTTTATTTCCTATACATGCAATTTTAAGATACACCCTCTAAGATCCCTAAAACATGTAATAATGAATACAATAGAATTAAGAGTTATTCTCTCACATGGTTTAATTTTTTTTTTCTGGAACTCTCTGAAGGTGCCATTAGGAATGGTAGTTACACACATGTGGAATGTGTTCAGAACTTAGTTCATTTGAGAAGAATGTTGATAGAACTGAGTGTTCAGTGAAGGATGGGTTAGTAGATGCTGTCCACATTTCTCCCACATTCCCTGGGATCCTCTCACCATGTTCACTGCATGACTGCCAATTACCAGCCCCAGTCAGCACCAACTTTGCCCAATAGGTCCAAAGTGCCAGGGAATTATGCCCGCACAAAGACAACCGTTGATGGAGAGCTATGGGGTTTATCATGTCTTTCACCCATTAGCTGGGATAATTCTGAGGTTTGTATTTTGTAGCATTTTCTGGAATTTCTTCACAGGATGAGAACTCTGCTCATTTCCTGTGTTAGCTGACTTAATATAAACTTAATTGGATGTATTTTCTTCCATGTGTCACTTCTCTTCTCTCTCACCCATGTTCCATGCTCCTTGTTCCTTCCAATAAAGTGATTGCACATAAATCCTTGGCTTGGCATCTGCTTCCCTAGGAACCCAAGATAAGACAAGTTGTAAAGCCTATAATGTATCAAGACAATATCCTAAAAGGAGAAACTTTTGGAGAAAAAAACAAAGGAACTAATTATCGGCAACATAGTTAGGACTGCAAAATTACGCAAAAATTGAAGTTTGTTAGAGAGAAAAGACTTATTTGATGTGGCTTCAATTCACTTTGATTCCATTAAGTCTAATCCAATGTGAATTTATTTTTTGCTGCGTACACATTGAGGAGGGAGCCAAATGATTACAAAACAGTGTGGCAAGCATAATAGTATTGGCGTGTCATAGATCCTGTTGAAAACAAAGGTAAAAGTTTTCAACCCACCTTGAGGATTTAAAAAAAAACTCTTTAAATTTTTACATTTAAAAATATCTTTACTGGGGCACCTGGGTGGCTCAGTCGGTTAAGCATCTGTTTGATCCCAGAGTCCCGGGATCAAACCCCAAATCAGACTCTCTGTTTCCTCTTGTAAGAACCCTGATGATTACATTGAGCTGACCCAGATAATTCAGGGCATATTTCCCATCTTAAGATCCTTAACTTAATAATACTTACAAAGTGCCTTTTGTCATCTAAAGGAACACATTCACAGATTCTGGGGATTAGTGCTTGGACATCGTTGGGAGGTTATTATTCACCTTACCACGGGAGACACGTGAGTTAGAATTTGCCAACAATTGGTTGATAAGGTCTTGAGCTGAGAATGTGGACAGTCCGTCACAGCACTCCTTGCTGGTTTTCAGTGGACATGATCATCTCATGGTCCTGTCTCACATAAAGATAAGGTTGCACTAGGCAGGTGTGCTTAAGTGACAAATGATAGAAGAGAATTTCCTGATTCATCTGAGCTGGACACTGGGGCTCAAACACCATGAGGATTTCCTTTCAGGCTATCAGCTTTGTTTTATCAAACTGGCCACTTTCAAACGGAAAGAGACACAGAGACTAGCAGCTCTCACAACTCACACCTCACAGCTATACTATTTAAGAACTGGAATTACTTTGATTACTCATGTGCCAAAGAAGAAGAAGAAGGAGAAAGGAGGAGGAGAAAGGATTAAGGAGATGTGGTCCATATATACAATGGAATATTACTCAGCCATTAAAAAGAACGATTTCTCAACATTTGCTGTAACATGGACGGGACTGAAGGAGATAATGCTAAGCGAAATAAGTCAAACATAAGAAGTAGGAAGATCAGTAGGAGAAGAAAGGGAAGAAGAAAGGGGGGTAAACAGAAGGGGGAATGAAGCATGAGAGACTATGGACTCTGGGAAACAAACTGAAGACTTCAGAGGGGAGGGGGTGGGGGAATGGGATAGGCTGGTGATGGGTAGTAAGGAGGGCACGTATTGCATGGTGCACTGGGTGATATATGCAAGTAATGAATCATGGAACTTTACATCAAAAACTAGGGATGTGCTGTATGGTGACTAACATAATAAAAAAAAGGAAGAAGGAAGGAAGGAAGGAAGGAAGGAAGGAAGGAAGGAAGGAAGGAAGGAAGGAAGGAAAAAGAAGGAGAAAAAGAAAAGAAAAAGGGGGGGAAAGGAAAAAAATCTCAGGAAATGATTTTGATCTGCACAAATATGTTCTTTCCAGCGTGGACCAGTCAGCTATGGTCAGGAAACAATGTTACCAGCAGCCCCTTTAGAACAACATTTGTTTGTTTACTGGGTTTTTACTGCGTCAGTCATATTTTACCTTCAACCACTGCAAGGATAAACAGGTACAGGTGTATGGGAAGAACGGTTTGTCATATTAAATTCCTGTTCTTTTTTTATATAATAATATTTTTTATTATATTACGTTAGTCACCATACAATACATCCCTGGTTTTTGATGTAAAGTTCGATGATTCATTAGTTGCGTGTAACACCCGGTGCACCATGCAAATTCCTGTTCTTAATAAATCTCATCGAGTACGTTACATTTGTGAAGAAGGTGAATGCACGTCTAGGAGACAAGTGCCCTGGGCAGATGGTAAGGTTAATACAAAGGGTGGGAGTTTGCCTGAGGAGGATCTGGCTGGAGTGGAGAACGGGAGCATAATGCAAGAGGAGGACAGGTGTCTACAGCGATCGTGTGAGGCTTTCCCTGCCTTTGAAAGACTTTTGCTTTCATTTGTTCTGAGTGATGTGAGGAGTCATTGCAGGGTTTGGGATAGATACATGACACCATATGACTTAGGATCTCAAAGATTATTCTAGCTACTGGGTTGAGAATGAATTGATTGCAGAGCGTGAGGATGTCTGCTTGGAGCCCACTGCCGCAAACCAGGTGGAATATGTGTGGCTAGGGCCAGGGTGGTGCTAGTAGTGTAAGGGTTAAGAAGTGGTTCTTGGGGCTATGCTGAGAAGGTAGAGCCAAGAGGATTTGTTCTCGTCAGGATATGGGTGTGAGATAGAGAGAGGAGTTATTTGTTATTTTTTATAGGACAGGATCTTAAGGAACCCTAGAACCCTAGAAGACTTCTTTGAAGGAAGATAAAGCTTTTTTTTTTTTTAAAGATTTTATTTATTTATTTGACAGAGATAGAGACAGCCAGCGAGAGAGGGAACACAAGCAGGGGGAGTGGGAGAGGAAGAAGCAGGCTCACAGCGGAGGAGCCTGATGTGGGGCTTGATCCCATAACACCGGGATCACGCCCTGAGCCGAAGGCAGACGCTTAACGACTGTGCCACCCAGGCGCCCCAAGATAAAGCTTTTTTAATCTCCAGGAGCATGATCTTGTTGACTGCATGTGTTTGGATATACCAAGTAAAGAAGGAATAAATGGAAGAAAGAAATTTGCCTCTCTGCGTATCTATTTTCAGGGAAACAGAAGAGGGAGAAAGTTTCATTTCTATTATTCTCCTGATCTTAATTGTTTAAAAAGGACAGTGACAATAGAACAATTTATTTAATAAGGTGCTTTGAGAATTCCGCCTCCAAGTTCCGGGAAACTTTGAATAAGCCCTGGTGTCCCCAAAGCAGATCACATTGGGCCTTCCAGAGATATGGGTGATGAATTCCCTGCCTGGATCATCTCCTTGAAATTTCTGGGGGAGAGTCACTGTAGGAGAAAGAGCCAGGGCAACCAGGGGTTTCCCTGATGCCATCCGAAAGAGTCCATTCATCTTAGTAAAGGCTCAGGGTGGGGTCAGGTGGAAGAGATGTAAAGAGTGGAGAAAAACTTTTAATTAGACCAGAGCATTAGGGACACAGACGAGAGCCGTGTTTCTCAAAGTGTCTCCAGGTCAGCACTATCTGCATACCCTGGGAGCTTGTTAGGCAAATTCCTGACCTTCATCCCAGATCTACTAAATCAGAAACTCCAGGGTCAGGCCCAACCATTTGCATTTAATAAGCCACCCAGGTGAATTTTACGCTAAAAATTTGAAAACAAGGGCCTGAAGGGATTTGTTGAAATGCTTGATGAAGGACCCACCCAGGGCTGCATCTTCAGAGGTCTGAGGGCTCTCCACTTCCAAAGTCTTACCTACAAATAATGATACATTTGTCTTTTTACTTTACAAACTTGTGTCCCCTCTCTTTTTTCATCTTACGCATTTGTTTGAATTATCAGAATGCTATTACAAGTTCCTGGTTCATAGCTGCGACCCTTTGTGTTCATTAATTGTCATTTCTTGATGCATCCATGTTCAGCTGACCATCTCATTTAAAAATCGTGATGATTTATCATTTTAAAGATAAATCCTTATTGTTTTCTAGTTTGAGAGCCTGCATCCCCTCCCTCCTGCCCACGTATACGCCACCACTTACAGCAATGGCTATTAAAAATTATCAAATACATTTTCTTCCTACTGAATTTGCCAACTTTTTTGTCAACCTAAAATTGTCAGGAGGCAATAATTAAGCAAAAGCATGTATTCGGTATCAAAGAATCAATTTGGGTATACAGATTTTAGGAGAGACCCCAATAGTGTCCCACCACTAAGCAAAAGTCAGGGTTTTTTATTTTTTTATTTTTTTAATTTTTTTTAAAGATTTTATTTATTTATTCGACAGAGATAGAGACAGCCAGCGAGAGAGGGAACACAGGCAGGGGGAGCGGGAGAGGAAGAAGCAGGCCCACAGCAGAGGAGCCCGATGTGGGGCTCGATCAAGTCAGGGTTTTTTAAAGCAAAAAGGGAATGCTTGCTGTTCACAGAGATTTTTGATTGGTGTTGATGGCAGAAAGCTGTTCTTGGCTAAGGCTATCACTAAGCAAAAGTCTATTACTCTAACAAGTCACAGGTGTTCAGGCAGAGTCTTTGGGATTTTTGCAGTTGGGCTAGGTCATGGTTCCATCTACAAGGAGGAGCAGAAGGCCCATCCCCTTAATGGCCCCTGCTCCATTTGAAAACACCTTGACATAAAGACTCCACTGTATTTCAACTTTTACTTTTTGTTTTGATATTGTTAAAAACAAGACAACAGGCCCAAAATGGAGTCACTTACGCCAACCCTCATGTAACCAAACAGAGATTAAATTAATCAGCTGCCCCAGAAATGGAATTTTAAAATAGCTGATCGAAGTCACCTCATCAGCACTAGTTAGGTGACCTGCCTGGTGGGCCCCTGCCACCCCCTACAGGGAAAGTAACCTTGCAGTAACCAACCCGCTGTTTTGCCTAGTACAACTGCCTTGTTCCTGCTCTCTTCTGCCTATAAAAGTTCCATTTTATATGGCTTTTTAGAGCTCCTTGGATGCTACCCAATTCAGGTTAATTTGATACATTTATACATTTTAAATTTTATTATTTATTTATTTATTATTTATTTATCAGAGAGAGAGCACAAGCAGAGGGAACACCAGGCAGAGGGAAAGGGAGAAGCAGGCTCCCTGCTGAGCAAGGAGCTTGATGCAGGACTCACTCCCAGGACCCTGGGATCATGACCCGAGCTGAAGGCAGACCTTAACCAACTGAGCCACCCAGGTGTCCCTGCTGTGAATGTTCTTAATGCTACAGAATTGTGTAAATATACATATAAATATATAAATTATATATGTAAATATATAAAAAATGAATTATGTGTATATATATCCACAATAAAAATACAAATAAGAATAAAATAAAGTTGTTATAATTTTAGATTAGAGCCTCTTTCCTTAGAGATGTTGACTGGGTAAGTCTGGAATAAGGTGGAAAGCTCTACAGTAACAATAGCCCCAGATGATACTTTTGATAAAGCTTACATTTTGAAATATTGTCCTAGGGCAACTGTTCCCAAAACATTGTCTTAGAGACCAGCAAAATTTGGAAGTTGTGAAAAATTGAAGTTATCAGACCCAAACACAGACCTACTGAGACAGAAACTTGGAGATGAAGCTTAGAAATCTGTTTAAACAAATACTCGAAATCATCTTGGTGCAGGCTAAAGTTTGAGAGCCATTACCCTAGTGACTCCTGGGACCCTTCACTACTCAGCCGTCTGCTTAATGTGAATACTACAAGTCAGTTGTCCCCAAGAGGAGATCTAAGAAAGACTGGAGAGAGTCTTCCAAGAGAAAAAGGACCCAGAAGAGAGGAGTCACAGCTGGCCCCGCTGTTACTCTCCCAGGGATAAGGAATTGGCAGGTCAGAGACTGTTCCTCCTGTGTGATCCCTGCCTTTGAGGAGTCAAACTGATCAGGGAATGGAAAATCCATTGATCAATTTGTCTAACAAGTTTCAGAGGGCATTCAGTCCCCAGGGCCACAAAACCTGTAACACATCGACTTAAGTCACCAAGGCCCATGTACCACTCTCAAGATACTCATGACTTCTCCAGGAGAAATCAGCCAGGCCCTGTGTTACATGCCTGGCTCTGTATCCCTTCTCTTTTGGGAAACAAGTCTTTCTTCATTACCCACCCTCTGTGAGAGAACAAGATTCAGGGGAGTTGGCCCCTGTGGCGAGTCCACATTGGCAAGCATGCACAGCCTAGTAAGTATTGTGGGAAATAGAGAAAAGAGGTGGTTGGGTAGAAAGGGCATTGACTACTGTTATGCATATGGCAGGTACACCCTATAATGTCTATGCAGAAGGAGCTCTAGGGGCCAATTGCTTGGGAGGGTAAATAGCTATACATCTTGTTCAAAGTTGCTGTTGTTAGCTTTTGCTTTGGTTGCGTGTTATTTGGGTGAGTGGTTGATAAAGATTATAGAGATGAGGAGGAAGAGGCTAAGCACCCAGTCCACTCTTGGATATGATAGCACTTTCCAGAACCACACTGTGTAGTGATACAGTTACCAGTCGGAGGTGTACCAATGGACGGCCCCAGGTACTGATAGATTTTTAGGTTGCTCACTGTGACGTATTGATTTGTTTTCTCCTACCTGGCCCCAAAACTCCAGAGCCGCCATCTTCACTCAGCCTAGACAAATTCTTTCTGACTTTTCTTTGCCACCTTCATTTGCTGGGGAACATCTCCTGTTTCTTCAAAAGGACCTGTCCTTCCTCCTCCTTCACCCTTATCTGTGGTTCTTATAATTTCAAGAGTGAGGAGTCTGTGTTCTCTGGTGTCTGGGGCCACAGTATATAGAAGACAAGGGCAGGGTGGATAAGGGAGGAAAAGAGAAGTGCGCAGGAAGGTCCAATGTCCAGGCCCCTCTTGACATTCTACCCTTTTGCTCTGGGAACATTCTGGGAGACACTGAAACTCACATGTCCCCTTCTCATAGTTCCCTTGATTGCGCTTGGGAATCAGGTCTCATCCTTAAGTAGGGGCATGGAATCATTAGCAAGACATTGGACTAATTTATTCACCTCTTCTGGCCTTTGTTCCTGTTCCCTAAAACAAGTGGCTTGGTCCCCTCAACATTAATGATGTGAGGATTCCCAACCCCATTCCCTTTGACCCTAGTTTTTGCCTGCCTTAAATCTATCTTTAACTCCAGGCACCAGGGAAAATTGTGATATGAATCATGTTACTCCTTTGGTCACAGTCCCTACATAGGCCCTATTCTTTATCCATTATTTTTTTTCAGGGTTCCCAGAGATGCGGTCCCCGGTCATCTCTCCAACCTTATTCTTCACTGCTCCACGTCCCACTTTGTGCTTCAGCAAATTGCTAAGAGCACCCTGTCCCATGCTGCTTTTTGCTTATGTGCCTTTTCCTTTGCTGCCTTCTGTGTCAGAAAAGCCCATACTCAATCACCATCCTAGACAACTCCATGCCCAGGGGTCTCTTCCTTCAGGAATGCTCACCTGACTTCATTATTTCAGGGTGAATTTGGGGCTCCTTTCTGTCCTTCACTTTGCAGACTGCCTTTATCGTAGCATTTAATTCACTGTAATATAATGTCGGGCTTCTGTATCCATCATTACCTGTGGAAGGTGGGGTTCCTCAGGACAAAATCATATCATTAATCTTTGTATCCCCAGCAGCTAACACTGAGCCTGTCCCAAAGAAGCCCTTCTTGCACTAGACACTAGAAACAGAAGATAAACATGTATTTGGTGCATAAATAAAGGGGAGAGTATAAATGACAAATGATTGTATCCTCCACCTCTAATTTCTAACCTCTGGTCCTAAGATAAAATGTTTCTAATGTGTGGGAAACGCTTTCCTGAGATGAATGCCATTCCTCATTTCATGACCCATTTGAATCACAATCCACCCCCTATATGAAATGAAATTTTTCCTTTGATTCTAATGCAATTGATGATGTTAACACACACAGCTTATTCCAGGAAATACCCAGAATTGAGGGCATTTCCTGTGCACTCTCTGATATTCTGCTCAACAAAACAGATCAGAATGCAAGAGAGTAAGCCACACTTATGAGAAGTCAAGGGAATTTTTTACAAACTCTCATACTTTAAAGATGAGTCATGACCATTTGCTTAGAATATCTCACACCAGAAGCCACCAGAGATGATTGCAAAAGGCTCGCCCCACCAAGGGTCAGAACAAAGATGTTTGTTCATAAACAGTTTGTCTCTGGTATGATTGTTTTTATTATTCTAGAGACACTATCTGCTTTGGGGGTTTTTTGTGCGTTTTCTTTTTTTGAGATAAAATTGACATGTAACATTATATTAGTTTCAGGCGTACAACATAATGATTCAGTATATTGCACATATAGGGGCACCTGAGTGGCTCAGTTGGTTAAGTGCCTGCCTTTGGCTCAGGTCATGATCCCAAGGGTCCTGGGATTGAGCCCCACATCAGGCTCCCTGCTCAGTGGGGAGCCTGCTTCTCTTTCTCCCTCTGCCACTCCTCCTGCCTATGCTCAATCTCTGTCTTTCTCTCTGTCAAATAAATAAATAAAATTTTTATAGTGTATATATTTTATGTAAATTTTATAATTTACATATATGTTTATATATAAATTTAGGTATAAATTTATATATAATTTTTATATATTGCACATGTAATATTTGACATATTACCACAATAAGTCTAGTTAACACCTGCTACTACACAGTTACAAAAATTTTTTTTCTTGTGGAAAACTTTTTTTTAAAAATATTTTATTTATTTATTTGACAGAGTCAGAACACAAGCAGGGGGAGCTGTAGGCAGAGGGAGAGGGAGAAGCAGGCTCCCCACTGAGCAAGGAGCCCAACACGGGCTCCCCATTATATACTGGGGAAGTATTTAATGAGCACCATTGAGGATAGGACTCAAAATTCTGTTTGTGACCTTTGTAGTATGGTTGAAATGTAGAAATGGTTGAAACCTTGATATCTGCGTTTTCATTAGACATTTTCACCAACCCTTAACTTCACAGATGAAGGGCATTTTGTCAAGCAGCAAATGTCTGGGAAGCATCTGGCCCTGGCCCTGTGGGATATTGATGGCTCCTGGCACACTGAGCATGAGAATTTGTTCACGTGGTTTATTGTTTGGTGAAGACATGTTCCTTTTATTCCTTTCTTTTTTCCTGAGGACTAAACATACATTCTACTCATCCTGAAATCATCTATCCAGATATTTGAGATACTCTCAAAATTTCTCACCTCTGAGACATAGTTATCTGAACCTTTTTTGGGTCCCAGACAAGGCAGATAATCCAGATTAAGTTACTGGGGTTCACCAGACCTCATGTTCCACATTTGTGTTAGAGTGAGTTTGGACCATTTATGGCTAAGGTCCAAAGTGGTTCTTAACTTTTTAGATTTGATGATTCTAAATAGAGGATAAATGAGTGTCCCCAGAGGCCAATGGACAGGGGTTGATGAGCATTATTAAATGTTGCATGTAATGAATAACAGAATGTAGGATTCCTAAATTTTGTGGGGGTTTTTTAATGACTTTTTATTATATTATGTTAGTCACCATACAGTACATCCCCGGCTTCCGATGTAAAGCTC
>NC_048221.1:6748498-6748629 GCF_002007445.2 Ailuropoda melanoleuca
GGAAGATACATCTGGATCTCTACAAACGAACATCTCCAGCGCTGAGTATTGAGGTACCAAGCAGGGAGCCATGAATCCGGGCACAGATATCGGAAGATAAATGGAAGGGGGAGGGAGCCATAGCCCTCGGG
>NC_048221.1:6753256-6753424 GCF_002007445.2 Ailuropoda melanoleuca
TGATTATTGAGAGATATGATTTTAATGATGCCATGTTGCCAGTAAAGTCTTTGCTTCTATAGATTGTGACTTTCTGTTCTGTATCACTCTTGGGCCTTTTTACTTTTATAGCACCCCCCTTAATATCTCCTGTAGGGCTGGTTTCATGGTTACGAAATTGGTCAGTGA
>NC_048221.1:6753433-6764706 GCF_002007445.2 Ailuropoda melanoleuca
TGGAACGTCTTTATTTCTCCATCAATTCTGAATGACAGCCTTGCTGGATAAAGGATCCTTGGCTGCATGTTTTTCTCTGAAAGAACTTTAAAAATGCCCCCTCAACTNAAAAATGCCCCCCCAAGCCTTTCTCTCATTCCAGGTCTCTGTAGACAGGTCTGACGTAATCCTGATACCTTTGCCTTGGTACGTGAGAAATTTCTTTGTCCTGGCCGCTTTCAATACTGTATCCTTGGATCTAATATTTGCAAATTGCACTATGACATGACATGGTGTAGGTTTGTCGTGGTTGAGCTTAGGAGGGTTCCTCTCTGCCTCTTGGACATGAATGTTTGTTTCCTTTGCTAGATTAGGGAAGTTTTCAGCTACAATTTGTTAAAATATCTCTTCTAGACCTCTGTNGTTGTGACTTGCTGCTCTGTATCACTCTTGGGGCCTTTTTACCTTTATAGAGCCCCCCTTAATATCTCCTGTAGGGCTGGTTTCGTGGTTACGAAATTGGTTAATGATTGGCGATTTTGGAACGTCTTTATTTCTCCATCAATTCTGAATGACAGCTTTGCTGGATAAAGGATCCTTGGCTGCATGTTTTTCTCTGAAAGAGCTTTAAAAATGCCCCCCCAAGCCTTTCTCTCATTCCAGGTCTCTGTAGACAGGTCTGACGTAATCCTGATACCTTTGCCTTGGTACGTGAGAAATTTCTTTGCCCTGGCCGCTTTCAATACTGTATCCTTGGATCTAATATTTGCGAATTGCACTATGACATGCCGTGGCGTAGGTTTGTCCTGGTTGAGCTTGGATGGGGTCCTCTCTGCCTCTTGGACACGAATGCTTGTTTCCCTTGCTAGATTAGGGAAGTTTTCAGCTACAATTTGTTCAAATATCTCTTCTAGACCTCTGTTTTTCTCCACCCCCTCAGGGATGCCGATGATTCTGACATTGGATTATTTCATTGAGTCAGTAATCTCCCGTAACCTACATTCTGAGNTCAGTAATCTCCCGTAATCTACATTCGTGGGCGTGGATTTTTTTAAGACCAGCTTCTATTTTCGTTTTTTCTTCTACTAACCCATCCTCCAATTCGCTAACGCGTTCCTCTGCCTCATTGACCCTGGCCGTCAGAGCCTCTAGTTTTGACTGCATTTGGCTCATAGAATTTTTAATTTCTGCCAGATTTGCTCTCATTTCTACCCTTAGAGATTCTATATTCTCATTAACATTTTAGTTAATACTTTTTTCAAGTCTACACATCATCTTGACCATTGTTACTCTGAATTCCATTTCTGATAATTTCATTATATCCATATCCATTAGTTCTGTGGCAGAGGCCACAGACTCATTGTTTTTTCTTTGCTGGGGGGGATTTCTCCTTCTCCTCATTCTAATGAGGAGTGGTTGTGGGGTTGTCCAGAGCCCAAATTATTGACCAGGACCCAGGCTGTGCACCCTTGTTTTATAGGGATCTTAGGGATGTGGGCTTCTTGATTTTTCAGCCTGCCTTCTGGGGGAGGGGCCAGCCGAGCCAATACTCAGGCAACCCTGTTTGGGTAGAGTCTCTGTGTCCCCTGCGAGGGGGGATGGGGATGGGCACACTGTGAGCCGGTATTTCCAGGCTTTTGTTCTCTGGCAGCTTTCTCTGGCAGCTTTCCCTGGCGGTTTGCTGTGCCTCTTCTGAGAGTCAGAGCAGCAGTGGCCGAATCTCAGCCTCTGTCTCAGAACAGAGGGATCATGGACCATTCTCCACTGATGTTCTGGCCACTTTAACTCTGTTCCTGTTGGTGCTGCTCAACCCTGCAGCATCCCGGGATGTGCGCCCCACACCTGGAGTCCCAGCCCTCACTTCCAGGGCCGGCACGTCTCTGTCCTTTGTGTTTCTAACCCCACCAGCCACCAGCCTCCCCTGCGCGCTCCCAGAGCTCCTGGTCTCAGTCTGGTTCCAGTGAGGACACCGGAGCTCCGTGAGAAGTCTGGTGGCGTGCTCTCCCCACTCACGGTCTCAGTCTGCTGTCTCACGGTGCCGTCTGCGGTCCGCCCTCTCCCCCGTGCAGGTGGCTGCCGCTTCCCAGCGCCCAAACTCGGCAGCTCCCTCCCCCTTCCGTTTATCTTCCGATATCTGTGCGCGGTTTCACGGCTCCCCGCTTCATACCTCAATACTGCACTGGAGATGTTCATTTGTAGAGATCCAGATGTATCTTCCCGCGTCTCAGGCCGATTCGGTGGATGTTCAGGCTGGTCTGGTACCTATCCAGCTCGATTCAGGGGACTTGCTTAAAAAGGGGTCTCCTACTCCTCCACCATCTTAACTCCTCCCCTAAGCATCCAACTCTTGATTTTGGCTCAGGTCATGATCTCAGGGTTGTGGGATCAAGTCTGCCCCTTCCCCACCTCTCCCTCTCCAAAAAAAAAAAGAAAAGAAAGAAAAGAAAAAGAATGGGTGGAAATCCTAAAATGTATCTGAGTTCATGCAATAAGATTACCTCCCTTTCTCTTTTTCTCTCTTTTAATTTTCATCTTTATGAAGATCTCCAGTAATTTTTAAACGTAGATTCTATTAAGTGGAAAATGATCGCTCTCTTAGAAAATCTGTGGCAGAGATACACACAAGCACTGTTTTATTTTTCATCTAGATTGATGAAATGTCATTGGAAGGAAGAGAAGCACCCAGTGCATGGAAGCCACATAGTCTATGTTTCAAGAACCAAAGAAGGCTCTATTCAATATTTAACAGATCGCTGTTCCTCTTGTAGCCTACTCTGTGCCAAGCAAAGTATAAGCTCTGGGAAATCAGAAATGAATGTGATTCAGTTGTTTCCCTCCAAACACTCAGTATTTACCTGCATACAGACAAAAAAGAAATGTTCTTTCAGGATCTAGGGAAAACTGAACCTTCTGATCACAGGATATTTTTTTGGATAGATGGTGCTTAGCCTTGAAAATGACAATAACAACAACAAAAACAACAACAATAATACCTAAAATTTACCTTGTCCTTACTATATGCATCTATCACATATTTAGTCACGTGTTCAGTGCTCATCTTAATTTTTATTCAGTCCAGTGGTATAAACTGGCTCAAAGACATTAAGAACTTGTCCAGCTGTCTTTCAGGATTGGTAATGCCGATAAAAGTTCATGAGCTACGTTGATAATTTATCTCAGCGTCTGACACTTAGGGTCCCAAGATAAAAGTTTGTAACATTGTGGTTACTGATATCATTTCCATCATCACCATCATCATCACCTTCATGATCATTTGGAGAACTTAGGGGGCAGTTAAAAAGGACCTATTTCCTGTTCTGATGGGGAAGATGCCCAAGGGAAATAGAACTAGTGTGAGACAAAAATAGAAATCTAAATAAGACTTCTAGGATCCCCACCAGAACCAACAACACTAGGTCTTTATAGGACTGTGAGCTGAATCTTTGCTTTTTGGTCCCCTCCTGTCTGGCTATCCCAACTGTCCCGGTGGTCTTGATGAGGAGGAAACAATGCTCTGCCCGTCCCTCCAGCATTCAGTCACTCCCACTGTACTTGCTACTCACCGGTCTGTACTATGTCTCTGCTAGAGCAGGTCTGAGAAACGCAGATCTGGCTGCCTCTCCCCTACCTGGAGCTGGATGAGGACAGAAGCTTTGTTTCCAGGAGTGGCAAGAAGACAGATGCAGGCATGGGTGTCCTGGAGCAGAGACCTCCGGGAGGAAGAGACACATGGATGGGGCTCACTGAACTGGGACGGGCAACTAAAAGGCTGGAAAGCACAGGCTGATTGTTTACAGTTGTTTGACCTTGAGGGCTCAAAGCACATGGCACATAATTAGCCAATTTGGTCCATGTTCCCCCAATCTCTAAGGACTTGCTATTATTAATTGAGGAAGAAAAGGAGAAAAGTGAATGTAATGGGTGGGGGGTGGTATCTAGACCCCTCCTCTTCTCAGGAAGAAGCTGACTTCTACTCCTCATGTCTGACTTCCAAGTTACTTATCTCATCGTAAAATTCAGACACAATTTTTTTCAACTACAGAAAGAAACATATGACTTTTATACCTGTAAAGCCACTGACTTAATCAGGTAATTTAGAGAGAGTTAGGTCTTCACACCAAGAATCTTATAGAATTTCTATCTTCTCAGTTAAAATTTATGTCTCTAAGGAGAACTATTTTTCTTTCTATTATTTTTTTATTTGACAGAGAGAGAGAGAGCACAAGCAGGGGGAGTGGCAGGCAGAGGGAGAGGGAGAAGCAGGCTCCCCACTGAGCAGGGAGCCCAACATGGGGCTCAATCCCAGAACCCTGGGATCATGACCTGAGCCAAAGGCAGGCGCTTAACCTACTGAGCCACCCAGGTACCCCTCTCTTTTTCTTTCTATAGTCATAGTTTGGGGTTGGGAATTTTATGCATCAGAGATGTATGTTTTTTGTTGTTTTGAAAGACAGCCCAGGTTTTATTTTTTTGTCCAGCAATGTATGTTATTATATGAGACAACTGTTCATTTTTACATTTTTATCTGGTGACTTGATCGTTTGCTTAAATACTTCAGGGGTTCTCAGAGATCCCTCTGTTCAAAATGGGGACCAGGAATGTAGTCATCTCAAGGCCTTACTGGAAGATGAACTCAGAGCTTGATTTCTCATTAACTGATATGAAGAAAATGTCAGTATTTACCCAATTAAACTGGGTATGAAAGAAATTGTGCTAATTATGTTTATGTGCACAAATGGCAGAGGAAAATTTTAGAGAGCCCAAATGACCAAATAGAGAAGCATTGGAGAAGAAGGTGTGAGTGTTTGTATGTTTTAGAATGCTCAAACAGGAGGAAAATCTAGTTTTAAACTGAAGTCACTTTGTAGCAGGAAGAGCCGATCCAATACCAGGTTCATTGTTAGTGAAGTTGGCGGGCCATTTGGCTTAGTGTGAAGGCAGAGCAAATTAAAGCAGTTATTAGACAGTTTTTCTTTCTTTTTTATTTTATTTTATTTATTTATTTGACAGAGAGAGACAGCACAAGCACACTGCCTGCCACTCGATCCCAGCACCCTGAGACCATGACCTGAGTTGAACGCAGATGCTTAAGTGACTGAGCCACACAGGTGCCCCTAGACAGCTCTTCAAAAAGCCCGGATTGTTACCTCAGAAACTATGTGTAGCATCTGTAAAGGAGAGGTTGATGTGTACGTGGTTCCTGGGCGCGTAGCAGAAGACAGAAGGACCCAAAGACAGATTGATCATGATAGAAGACAAGGAAGCATGCTGACAAAGTCGGATCCTAAGGAGGTGGTTCCTAGTGAAAGAAAAGATCACCCCTTTGCTCAGGACATGGTCCTTTGCTTCCTTGAGTAATGAAAATGAAGATAGAGTTAAATTTATCCATAATGACTTAGGTGACTTAACAATCTATTGGCACAATTAGAACCACACAGCCACTGGAAATAACACCACTACTTGAAACCTCAGCTGTATACCCTTGGCCAATATATATCATTACAATCACCTTTTTTTTTAAAGATTTTATTTATTTATTTGACAGAGATAGAGACAGCCAGTGAGAGAGGGAACACAAGCAGGGGGAGTGCGAGAGGAAGAAGCAGGCTCACAGCAGAGGAGCCTGATGTGGGGCTCGATACCATAACACCGGGATCACGCCCTGAGCCGAAGGCAGACGCTCAACCGCTGTGCCACCCAGGCGCCCCTACAATCACCTTTTTATCCTGAGCTCGTGATGCAATCTCCCCATTGCATCTCACAATGTAGCTTTATTCCCAAACTATGATTGATCAGTCAGAGTTCAATCAAGAAAAGAGAAACCACTCTAGTTATTTTAATGAAGGTAATTTTAGTATAGGTATGATTAAATACTTTTGTGAAAGGCACAAAAGGAAAAATATGGTAACAGAGCCATAGCTGCAGGATATAGTGATAACACCATGGCTAAGAGGTATGGGGAAATGATTGGGCATCAGTGCATGTGATTGTTATTACCATTATTGGAAGAACTTAAAGAGAAGCCAGGTGGAAAATCAGAGCAGTGGTTTAAAGATTCCCAGCCCCTACCACAGCATCACAACTTAAAGTATAGAAGGGTAATTTTGGGCAGAAAACAATAGCTTAATATCCAGCACAGTGAACCAGCTGTAGAGTGTGGCAGGAGAAGATATGTAAAAAATATTACCAAGAATATGAGGGGGAAAATCACATTGGCTATTGCTATGGAAAACTCTTTCATATCTCCTCCTTTATGATCTCTGATCACTTTGAGATGTTCAGGTTCTGATCAAGAACAATAAAGGACCCAACATATGCAAGTCATCTTTGAATGAAGTGTCTGACAAAATTCAATAGTCCTCCACCTTAGCTGCACATTAGACCAACCTGGGGTGCTGTTAAAAGAAACTGTTCATGGTCTTTTTATTCTCCAGTCCAATTGAATCTTAATCTGTGGTGGTGGGACTCAGGCATGAGGATTTTTAAAGCATATCAGATGCTTCAAACATGAAGCCAAGATTGAGGACCAGTGACATACATTCTTTCATACAACCTGCATCAGTAGATTTGATCAAAGCCATAATTTTATGGGAAATAAGCATGACAGTGAAAATGGATGAGAACTGTGTATATATTTTAAAAGAGAGTTGTGAATTTCTACAGGATTCCTGGGTCATAGATGATAAATATGGAAGATTACACAGGTTTAATAAGATTCGATTTGCTCAGTGATTTTGACATACACAGGGTCCCAGAATACTCCCTTAATTCTATCAAAGATGTACCAAGATAAGCAATATTTAGATATGACAAATCAGGAGGAATGGAAACCATGAGCTACAAAAAATATGTGACCAAAGAGGCATGCTTGCCAATCCCATGTGTTTGGTTTTACAACCATTTCTAATCAACAGACCAAAAAAACATCCAAGTATTAAGACTAGGTTGTTCTGTTGAGGAGCCTCTGCAAAGCCCTCTTGATGTCCCTGTTCCTCAGGCTGTAGATGAAGGGATTCAGCATAGGAACAACCACAGCATACATCACTGAGGCCATGGCACCCTTCCCAGGAGAACGTGAGACAGTCGAACTGAGGTACACCCCAAGACCTGTTCCATAAAATAAGCAAACAACTGACAGGTGGGAGCCACAGGTGGAGAAGGCTTTGTATTTCCCACCTGCGGATGGGACTCTCAGAATGGAGGAAACAATTCGTGTATAAGAAAAAAGGATCCCTGAGACTGGAATACCACCAAAAATGGCACCAAGAAAATACATGAATATTTTATTGGTGGAAGTATCATTACAGGAAAGCTTGAGAAGCTGAGGAGGGTCACAGAAGAAATGAGGAATTTCCACATTTCTGCAAAAGGTAAGTTGTGACATCATGAAGCAGTGCAGCTGAGAGTCCAGAAGGCTGATCAAAAAAGATACCAGAATCAACAGGCTACAGAGGCGGGGGTTCATGATGACTGGGTAGTGCAGAGGATAACAAATAGCTACAAACCGATCGTAGGCCATCACGGTCAAGAGTACACTGTCCAAACAACCAAAAAGATTTAAAAAAGACAACTGAATCAGGCAGCCCATGTGGGAGATGACTCTGTTATGAGTTTCAATGTTCACAATCATCTTCGGGACTGTGGTAGAAGTGAAACCGATGTCAGCCAGGGACAGGATGGAAAGGAACAAGTACATGGGGGTGTGAAGGCGGGAGTCAGAGCTGACAGCCAGAATGATCAGTAGATTCCCCAGCATGGTGACCAGATACATGGACAGGAACAGGCTGAAGATCACAGGCTGCAGTTCTGGATCATCTGAGAATCCCAGGAGGAGAAATTCCAAGACACCTGTTAGATTCTGGGGCTCCACATAGCACAGACAGCTTTTAGGAAATAAATGAGAGTTTATTTATTTTTAAAGATAGTATTTATTTATTCGAGGGAGACAGAAAGCATGAGAGGGGGGAGAGTCAGAGGGAGAAGCAGACTCCCTGCTGAGCAGGGAGCCTCACGTGGGACTTGATCTCAGGACTCCAGCATCATGACGTGAGCCAAAGGCAGTCACTTAACCAACTGAGCCACCCAGTCACCCAAAACATGAGTTTAAATAAAGGAAACAAGTGGGGCGCCTGGGTGGCATAGAGGTTGGGCATCTGCCTTCGGCTCAGGGCGTGATCCTGGCGTTGTGGGATCGAGCCCACATCAGGCTCCTCTGATATGAGCCTGCTTCTTCCTCTCCCACTCCCCCTGCTTGTGTTCCCTCTCTCGCTGGCTGTCTCTATCTCTGTCGGATAAATAAAAAAAATCTTTAAAAAATAAAAATAAAAAAAATAAAGGAAACAAGTATACAGATATCCATCAGTGTGTCTATATTTTGGATTCAAGCAATTCATAAATAAAGTATTCACATTTGAGGAAAATCTAGCAAAATTTCTCAGTTGTGGCAACACATTCTTCCTAGAACTCTTCTCGTTGTCTTTTGCTCCATTCACCTGTTTCTATGTGCATCCACTTTGGAAACACTGGGCTAAAGAAATTAGAAGGGCAAGGATACTTAGAGATTTAAAAATCCATAAACACACTAACATGTCAGTCCCCCTCTTTAAAGGAAATAAAAGGAATAAGAAATATCTTTCTCCCTTAAAAGTTGTTCTAATGTAAGGACACAAGCAGTCAAAGGTATTTTATTTTATCTAAATACAGAGAAATTAATTATCTTGATTTGAACTATTTATAAACACCCTATAAGATCTATGTAATAAAGTGTCTGACCCATTTTTTGTGTGATATTTGATTGCTGAATTTAAGGCATATTGCTCTCTTTAGCCCATTTGCCCAACATCTGGGCTAGGTGATAAGAAAGCCTGGGTCCTCCAGTTATAAGACAAGTAAGTTCTGGGGATGTGATGTACAGCATGGTAACTATAGTTAATAATACCATGTTTCATATTTGAAAGCTGCTAAGAGTAGATCTTAAAAGTTCTCATTGCAAGAAAAAAAGTTTTGCAACTAGGTATGGTGATGGATGTTAACTAGATTGGTGGTGATCATTATGCCATATGTTTAAATTTTGAATCATTATGTTGTACACCTGAAACTAATGTTATATGTCAATTATATCTCAATTCAAAAAAAAAAAGCAAGGAAGCAAGCAAGCCTGGATTCTCTTTCCTTTGGTGACAAACCTCATAAGCACATAGGGAGGAACTCCCACTCTGAACTCACACTGTAACCACTATAAAAAAAAATTAAAAAAAACCCAAGTCATCCACTTTTCTTGAACTCTTGTGCCGTTTCAGACCAGTGTAGAAGGTCTGCTATGCTCTTTCTAGGCAGAAAGTTCTTCATATGAAGAATAAAACTTTTTATACCCTCTTGTATGTGTGACATTATCAGCCTCCACATGCAAGCCAAATTTTGAATAGGAGTCCATCCTATTTCTGCAGAGTGTTCTATTTGATGCAGTGAGTGGAGCACGAGACAATAACCACCACCATACAAGGTCCTTCTTCTCTTGCTCTGGCTTGCTCACTGGCTCTGCTGTCTGCTGTGAGCATGAAGCATGCACTCCAGACTGGGCTGTGCCGTGATGCATTTCATAAGCCCTTCCAATCCTTTCTTACAGATCTAAATGACCTAATTTGGAAGTTTCAATAATTACTTGGCTGTTAGAGACAAGACAATGAGATTGGGTCTTTTCTTAATGTGGCCCTGGGCCTTGTGTCTTGGCCCAGACCTATCCATATGTCTCTGAAGCTGTGACTGACACTGGTGTCGGGGAAAGTCTCTTACCCTGATTGGTGGTGTGTTTCAACCAGGCATTGGCCTGGCCTCTAAAGGTGTTCAGAGTATACCCTGTGCAAGATCTAGGTCCATTGAGTGGTTGCTCATGGAAGAATGTCATTGGAGAGGAGAGAGAGGGAGGAGGGAAGTGAGAAGGAGAGGGAAGGAAAGAGAAGGGGAAGAAAAGCAGTCGTGTGTGTCATGCTGAGGTCAGCATTCCTAAAAATAGGTTGGGACCTTTTGGTACCTCTGCTGCTCCTGTCGCCTACACCTTTGTTGCAACAAAGATCCAGATCCTCAGGGTTATAGGGAGAAACATCCATAGCACCCCTGTATTACAGTAAAGGGGTTAATTCAAACCTGATTTAAGCACAGGGTATATAAACCCTATGAAACAACCATCATCATGGAGGAGGTCACTCACCCTGAAGATAGTAGCTTGAGGCTTTCTGGAGAAAGAGATTTACAAATATGAGGAGGATAGAGAGGAACTTCCTTGAAATATACCCAGTGATAAAAAAAAAAGAAAGAAAAAAAGAAAAAGAAATTAAGAGAAAGAAAGACACTTGCATATGGGGGAGGAAACAAAAAACTGAAACACATATATAATTTGACCCAGTTAGAAGTCTGAAAAGTATTAGAAGAATTTATGGAACAAAAAATAGAAAAGTGTTTTACATCTCTTCAACGCTGATTCTGAATTAACTTTAATATCTGCTGAAATGCACCAATTGGCAGACCTCCATGTTCTCAATCACTACTGTGCCTCGAATTACAGTGATAGCTGGGGATCCCATTAAATTTAAACAAGGCGCCCTCTAGAATCTTTGGGAGGTTCTTGAACATAAGAACAGAGAACAAACATGTTCTCACCTTCACCACTGAAACTATTACCTTGCCCTCAAAGATCCCATAATGGGCATGGACACTCCCGACCTAATAAGTGATAAATTAAAATTGAATTAAGCCTTTGGCACTGTATAGGAAAAACCTACCTAGTTTTTCACCTCCTGTGTTTCTCCTTGACTTTTACACAGAATACTTCACTTCTGAAACTTCTGGTCAGCAAATGTGGGGGGTTTTCCCCCCATACTAAGCCGTTGTCTGCATCAGCTGAATGTCCTACAATTTAACTCAATTCTGACACTATCCTCCTGGAGCATCAAATCCCACAGGATATCTCACAAGGCTGCTCCCACCCCACTTCACCTGCCAATCGCAAGTGGTAGGTCCCTCCTGTTCTAGCCAACTTCTGTCCAATTTGGCTACAAAACGGAGGGTTCCCATGGCCCCTTCCTCAGGGTTTGATTAATTTGATTTGTCACTCTAGAAGAGTGCTTGGAGGGAAACCAATGAATCTCATTCATCATTCATACAGGACATCATTGGAAGAAATGAAAGCTCAGGCAAGAAAGTCCCCAGTATATATGAAAGCCATATTGACTACATTGGGTTCGAGTGAACTAACAAAGGGTAATCAATATGTCATATATATATATATAATATATATA
>NC_048221.1:6765479-6771730 GCF_002007445.2 Ailuropoda melanoleuca
ATATATATATATATATATATATATATATATATATATATATGAAGTTTCAGCTCAGAATATATAATATATACATACATATGCAAAGTTTCAGCTCAAAATATATAATATATAATTAATGTATATAAACAGAAATGTATTAGTTGCTTACACTGTGCCAACCACAGTGTAGGTACTGAGGAATCAGAAATGAATGAGGCTCAGTTGTTTCCCTGCTGGCATTCTGCCTGGAGTGACCTAGAAAGAGAAAGGAAAGGTAGGTTGAGTCATTGGTTGCTTTGGGGGGGGTTGTTTTAATATTTTATTTAAACAAATAAAATATTTTTTATTTAAAATAAAAAATTTTACTACACCAAATTTTACTATACTACCCCCAAAATCTTTTAATTTCACTAATACACAAAATAGAGATTATTTTACATTCTCTTCTGTACATCTTCAAAATTTGGTATTTTATACTGACAGAACATCTCAATTTGGACCTCCCACATTTCAAGGGCTTATTAGCCACATGAAACTAAATGGTATGGAAAGACATTGCCCACACCCTGTGCCTTGTGAATAGACTCTTGCTACTCAGATCCAAAACTGACTTCACCCCTTTTTACTCCAGGACCTGGTAAAAATTAAATAAGAATGCTGTGCTCTTTTCCTCAACTGTGCACCTCTATCTTGGGGGTGATTATGCAAATGAAAATTAAAAGCTACATAGCATCAGAGCCTGGCACAAGGAAACCCTCAATAAAATCTTATATTATGGTTTACTCTCCTCATCACCATCATGATCACCATCATCACATTCATGATCATTTTGGAGTGCTTAGGGAACAGTTGGAGAGATCTGTCTCCTGCTCTCATGTGAGTGATGCCTGTGGAAGCTAGAAATGGTGTTGGAGGAGAGCAGAATTCTGAATGAGAGTTCTGAAATCCCCAACAGGAAAAAGAACGTAAACTCCATGGGTGTCTGAGCTGAAACTTTGCATATCACTGCTCTCCCATCTGGCCAGCCCCAGCCCATCTAGTTGATGAGGAAACAGTTCCCAGCAGTCCCTCTTCCATCCACCATCTCCCTGGGCACTCACTGGTCTGTGCTGTACCTCTGTTGAGTCATGACTAGGAGTTCAGATTCACCCCCCTTCCTTCCTGGTGAATGATGATGGCTGAAGCTTTGTCTTCAGGACTGGCAGGAAGACAGACTCAGGCATGAATCCTGTTAGGCAGACGATGACTCTGGGAGGAGAAGACGGTATGCAGCCTAACAGTCCTGGTACCCATGAAGGCTGGAGACATTGGTTAATTATTTATTCCTGTATGACCTTGAGAGCTCAATGCACAGAGCTCATAATTAGCAAAATTGGTCCATGTTATCCCAATCTCTGAGGACTTCCTAGTAACAGAAGAAGAAAAGGAGAAAAGTGAGTTTATTTAGAAGGGTCTGGGCCCTTCCTCTTCTCAGGAGAAAGCTCATCTGCACACTTTGTTTCTGACTTCCAATTTCAAGAATCTTAGCATAAAGTACAGACTCCTTTTTTTCAATTTAATCTATGACTTTTTGACTTCGACATCTGCAAATCCATTATGTCGACCATGTAAATCAGGGAGAATTCGGTCTTCTATACCAGGAATCAGAAACTATTTTCATCTTCTGAGTTAGGATTTATGTCTCTAAGAGGAACTTCTGATTTCCCTTTTTCAAGTTTTTTTTTCCCCTTACTTGAATGACAGCCCAAGTCCTAGTTTTTCTTTCATTGATGTATGTATTTAGAATATTATTAACTTTTATATGCTTATTTGTAACTTGCTACTTTTCTTAAATAAACAAGAGTATCTAACAAGATTGTAGTCAATGTGTCAGCCAGAGCTATACTCCTCTCAAAGTTTGACCAAGAGGAGACCTCTTTCCAAGCCCACTCACATAGCTGTTGGAAGGATGGAATCCCTTGTCATTCATACAGGACATCCTTGGAAGAAATGAAAGCTCAGGCAAGAAAGTCCCCAGTATATGAAAGCCATATATACATCTGTTGGCCAGAGGTATTCTTTAGTTCTCAGCCACATGGCTGTTTCATGGGGAAGCTCACACATGGCAGTTGGCTTCCATCAGAATAGGCAGACAGGTGATAGAGAAACAACAGACAAGAAGATAAAAGTCAGAGTCTTTCTGTACCCTAATCTCAGAAGTGACATCCCATCAGTTTTGCCATGTTGTGTTGGTTGGAAGCAAGTCACTAGCGCAGGACACACTTAAGGGGATGAGTCCCCACAATGCCATAAATACAGGAGGTGGAGGTCATTGGGACCATTAAAATCTGCCCACCATACGAGCCTCACCCTTTACCAGGACATTGGTCTCTAAACAACACAAGACTTTGGAGATGTCTCTCCTTCCCAACACGGTCCACAACCCATCATGCTAAAAGGCTCTCAACAAATTTCCCCTGCAGAAGATCTGGCATGTGGGCAGAAATTGCCTCTGATTTGGTATTTCTGCAGATCCCACCATGTTGCTTTAGGACATGTAGTCAGAAGAAGTTGATGAAATTTCTCTTCTATCACCAGGGTCCCTCCATTGACATCCCACCAAGATGTAGTCATTCTGTGCTGAAATTCAACAAATGTCCCCAGAATGTATTTTCTTTAGATTACTTTGTGTTCACAAATCCTAATGTTTAAATAAATGTGATTTGGGCCCGTGGGTTTTTTTCTTCTGGTTGACAAAATAAATTGTATGTAAATGATGGTCTCTTGCAACCTGCCACATCTTACCCACGTGGTTCTCCTGGCTCAGAGGATTCTTGATGAGTAACTCAGAGATTGAGCTGTCATTATCTGATGCAAAGAAAGATCAATTAAACCAAGATGGTGAAGAAGGCAACCTCGGCCTCTGTCCCTCCCACCCCCAGAGATCAATAATTAGCTATCCATGCACAAAAATAGCTCTGGAAGATCTCAGAAGTTGACTTAAGAAACTTCAACAAACAGCAGAACAAAATACCTGGGAATAACCACACAAAAGGGAAGGAAGAACAGCTTTATTTTGCCTGCATCATTCCATCTCCCCAGTTAGGACTGCTTAGCACCAAGAGGGAACTCCCCAGCTAGAAGAGTTCCCCTCAACAGGAAAGGGAGAGTGCGGCAAGTGACCAGCTTGCCCAGCCTTTCAGTGCACTGCACAAAGGACTTGCTTCAGTTTTTTTAAATAATTTTTTACTATGTTATGTTAGCCACCATACAGTATGTCTTTAGTTTTTGATGTAATGTTCCATGATTCATTATTTGTGTATAACACCCAGTGCACCATGCAATATGTGCCCTCCTTAATACCCATCACCAGCCTATCCCAATTCCCCACCCACCTCCCCTCTGAAGCCCTCAGTTTGTTTCCCAGAGTCCATAGTCTCTCATGGTTCATTCCCCCTTCTGTTTACCCTCCCCTTCATTCTTCCCTTCCTTCTCCTACTGATATTCCTGCTATTTCTTATATTCCATAAATGAGTGAAACCATATGATAATTGTCTTTCTCTGCTTGACTTATTTCACTTAGCATAATCTCCTCCAGTCCCGTCCATGTTGCTGGGTAATCGTTCTTTCTGATGCTTCAGTTTTAATGCATGTACAGAATGGCAAAGCTTGCACATATAGACACAATTAGAAACAAGGAAGAAGTAAGGACTACCAATATCAGCCACAAGTGGGTATACTACTGACATAAATATAGATAACCAATGGTACAGAGTCAAGGACCCAGAAATAAACCCCTGCATATATTATCAACTAGTATCTGACAAGGGAGCCAAGAACACTCAATGGGGAAAGGATATTCTTTTCAAATAATAGTGTTGGGAAAACTAGATTACCACATTCAGAAGAATAAAATTAGACCCTTATTTTACACCACTCACAAAAATGAACTGAAATGGGTTAAAGACCTAAACATAAGACCTGAAAACATAAAACTCCTAGAAGAAAACATAGGGGAAAAACTCCTTCACATTGGTCTGGCAGCAATTTCCAGGATAGGACACTAAAAGCACAAGCCACAAAAGCAAAAATAAAGAAGTGGGACCACATCAAACTAAAAAGCTTCTGCATAGCAAAAGAAACAAAAAAAAAATGAAGAAGCAACCACAGAATGAAAGAATGGGAGGACATATTTGGAAATCTTACATCTGATAAAAAGTTAATATCCAAAATGTATAAAGAACACATAACTCAGTGACAAAAATAAAATAAAAAAATAAAAATGGGCAAAGGAGCTAAGAAGACAATTTTCCGAAGTAGGCTAACAAATGACCAACAGGTGCATGAAAAGTGTTTGACATCACTTATCATCAGGGAAATGCAAAGCAAAACCACAATGAGATATCAACTCATACCTGTTAAAATGACTATCTTCAAAGACACATATAACAAATGTTGGCAAGAATGTGGAGAAAAGGGAACCCTTGTGCACTGTTGTGGGAATGTACATCAGTATGAACATGATGGAAAACAGCATGTAGTTGTCTCAAAATATTAAAAATAGAACTACCATACGATCCAACAATCTCACTTCTTGACATATATCTAAAGGAAGTGAAAACAGGGTGTCAAAGAGTTATCTGTATTCCCATGTTCACTACAGCATTATCCACATTATCCAAAATATAAAAACAATCCAAGTGTCCATCAACAGACGAATGGATAAAGAAGATGTGACATATATATATACACACACAATGGAATATTATTCAACTATAAGAAAGAAGCAAATTCTGCCATTTGCAACAGAGATGGACGTTGAGGGCATTATGCTAAGTGAAATAAGTCTGAGAAAGACAAATACTGCATGATATCTCTTATATGTGGAATCTCAAACAGCCAAAATCATAGAAACAAAAAGTAAAAAAGTGGTTATCAGGGGTTGGGGGGAAGTAAGGATATGTTGGTTAAAGGGTACAAACTTCCAGTTATAAGAGAAACAAGTTCTGGGAATCCAATGTACAGCATGATGATTGTAGTTAATGGTACCATAGTATATATTTAAAAGTTGCTAAGAAAGTAGATCTTAAATGTTCTCACCACAAAAAAGAAATGGTAATTATGTGACATAATGGAAGTGTTAGCTAACTCTATGGTGGCAATCGCTTTGCAATATATCAGTGTACCAAATCAACACATTGTACATCTTAAACTTACACAATGTTGCATGTCAATTATAGCTCAATAAAGTTGAAATAAGAAATATATCAAACACAGGGTAGATGATGATTATAATGATATCTATATTTACTTAGTTCTTACCATGTGCATATTGTCTGTTTAATCCTAGAGTGCTTTCAGATAAATATCACTTAAAATGAAGGATTAGAGGCCACAAAAGTTATAAAGAAATATATCCCAGTGCACTCAGCTAATGCATTAGAAGAGCTGATGTTGCAAATCAAAATTTGGCCTATAAAGCCCATATGTTCAGACTATACACTGCCCTGTTAATATATTGATTATGACAGTTTGCCTTCATCTCCTACCACACACTAAATCATTTTATATTCAGCACATTCGGTGATATCTTCTCAACCAGACTTTCATTTAAGTGCTCTTGTTGTCAAAATTCTATAGATGAGAAATTTAAATAGAAATAGGTTATAATATTTGGGCAGTGGAGTATTTTCTTATCCCACATTTTTTCTACTATCTCTATTTCCTACTCTAATCAAGAATTGTCACACCACATTCGATGGCTGTGTGAATCTTCCAGTCTTTTCCTATGCACTCTTCCAAATCTAAATCTAAAAACAAACAATCAAAAACCAAAGCGCTACCTCTGAGTAAAGTCCACCATTTGACATCAAATGGCAACATTACTTTCCCACTTAACAAGGTTCTTTGGCTATCACTTAGGTTTGCATAAATGGATATGCAAATATAGAAATGTAGTAATTTTTCTTGGATGGTAACTTCCTGCTAACTGTTTTGGCTTCATCATCTGTCAATTTCATGCCTTTCTTCAATATCAAAGTTCCTTATCAATGTAGTTGGTAGGCGATTTACCTCCAGAGGTGAAAGGCAGAGTAAATTAAACTAGTTGTTGGATAGGTTTTCAGAAAACCAAGATTATTACCAAAAAACTATGTATGACATTTCTTTTTTTTTAATTTTATTTTATTATATTGTGTTAATCACCATACAGTACATCCCCAGATTCCGATGTAAAGTTTGATGCTTCATTAGTTGCGTATAACACCCAGTGCACCATGCAATACGTGCCCTCC
>NC_048221.1:6772137-6772326 GCF_002007445.2 Ailuropoda melanoleuca
TTCTCTTTACTACGTCTGTATCTTTGGGGTAAACACCCAGCAGTGCAATGGCTGGGTCATAGGGTAGTTCAATTTTTAACTTTTTTTTTTTTTTATAGGGTTGTGGAGTTAATATTTGATAATTAATTTTATTTTATTATATTATGTTAATCACCATACAGTACATCCCCTGATTCTGATGTAAAGTTT
>NC_048221.1:6772426-6779961 GCF_002007445.2 Ailuropoda melanoleuca
ACCTATCCAGCTCAACTCAGGGGACCGGCTGAAAAAGGTGTCCCCTACTCCTCCGCCATCTTAACCACCCTCTATGTATGACATTTCTAAAGAAAGATGGATACTCATGTTGAAGAACCAAATGGAGCCCAAAGACTGATTTATCAATGACAGAAGACAAGGAAGCATGGTAGCAAAGTGGAGTCCTAAACAGGCCATTACTAGAGAAAGAAAAGAGCTCACCTTTGCTGACAACATAAACCTTTGCTGCTGAGGATTTTTTAAAAAAATGAAGACAAAGTACAATTTATTTATGATGAAATTTGTGACTTAGTAATCCTCAGATACCATTAGAGCCACCCATCTACTGGAAATATGATACCAGTACTTAGATCTCAGTTGTACACTCCTAACAAAGATATATTTTAAAACCACCTTAATTTTTTTAGCTCATTTTGCAAGATTCGAACTGCACACAACTCCCATAACACACATTTCTCCTCATGTTATAATTTAACATTTGGGGTTCAGTCAAGAAAAAAGATATCAGGGGCACGTGGGTGGCTTCGGTGGTTAAACATCTGACTCTTGTTTTCAGGTCATGATCTCAGAGTCATAGGATCAAGGACCCAGTTGGACTCCATTCTCAGTATGGAGTCTGCTTAACATTCTCTCCCTCTCCCCCCCACTCACGTTCTCTCTCTCAAATAAATAAATAAATAGAAAAAAGAAATAAAGCTAATTATTTTAATAAAGAGAATTGAGTGTGGTAGTTGGTTAAATAGCTACTGCAGGACAAAGCAAAAAATGGAACAATGTGGTGAGAGACAGAAGCCAATAAACACTGAGGGCTTAGGGGTTTAGAGGGAGTGGTGAACTTTACTTAATTTTAGACTATGAAGACACTTGCTGACCATTATTAAAAATATGTAACAACTCTTAACTATAGAGAACAAACAGGGTTACTGGAGGGGAGGTGAACAGGAGGATGGGTTAAAAGGGTAATACTTATTAAGAAGGGCACTTGTGATGAGCATGGGGTGTTGTATGTAAGTGATGCATCACTAAATTTCACAACTAAAAATAATATTATACTGTATGTTAACTAACTGGAATTTAAGTAAAAATTTGAAGAAAGTATAGAAGGGTGAGTTTGGAGCAGAGAGACTTAACCAGCACAATGAAAAGCTTATAAGAACAATGTTGAAGAACAATGTATTTGAAGAAAACATTTGAAGAATAATGTATTTGAAGAAAACATTAAAAAAAACATTGCCTGGAGCTACAACAGGTTTTTTCATAACTTGATCTCTTTAGGGACTCACAACTAAACCATCTTGGGTGTTTTTTTAAAAATCCTCATACCTAGACACACACCTGTTCAACTAAATCAGAATCTCTGGTGATGAGATTCAGTCATCATTATATACAAGACTCCTCAGGAGATTCTAACAAAATCCATGGTTAAGGACCAGTAAACAGCATCCTTAGACATTACCTGAATAAACAGCTTTGACAGATGCAAAATTTGTATGGAAAATACACAGAAACCATGGAAAAAGAAATAAATTTTAGGTATATGAGAAGAAAGTTGTAAGGGCACCTAGGTGGCTCAGTTGGTTAACCACCCAACTCTTGGTCTCAGGTCAGGTCATGGTCTCAGGATCGTGGGATTGAGCCTCATGACAGGCTCCAAGCTCACTGGGGAATCTTCTTGATATTCTCTCCCTTTGCCCCTCCTCCCCCTCTCAAATAAGTAAATAAATCATTCAAAAAGAGAGAGAGTTCTACATTTCACCTGGATACCAGGGTCCAGGTGAGGAGAACTTCATGCATTCGTTATGATGTATAAATCATCCCAGAATACTCTCCCAATCCAATTAAAAACAAATTTAAAAAGTAATATTCATATATGAAACATGAAGAGGAATGAAAACCATGAGACTGAAAAAACAATGTGACCAAGAAAGCAGTATTTCCTGGTCTATATGTTTGGTTTTGCCAATTTTTTTCAACCCACACTTCAAAAAGGATTGCACACATACTGAGATTAGCCTGTTCTTCTGAGGAACCTCCGTAGGGCACTCTTGATGTCCCTGTTCCTTAGGCTGTAAATGAAGGGGTTCAGCATGGGGGTGACTACCGCATACACAACTGAAGCCCTCATATCCTTCCTGGGGGAAGACAACAATGCTGATCCAAGGTACACTCCAATAGCAGTTCCATAAAACAAGCAAACAACTGACAGGTGGGAGCCACAGGTAGAGAAGGCTTTGTACTTCCCACCTGCAGATGGGACTCTCAGAATGGAGGAAACAATTTTATAGTAAGAGAAAAAGATCCCTGAGATAGGGAGAAAGCCAGAGATGGCACCCACAAAATACATGACTATGTTATTGGTGAAAGTGTCAGAACAGGCAAGGTTGAGGAGTTGAGAAGGGTCGCAGAAAAAATTAGAAATTTCCATATCCTTGAAGCAGGTAAGTTGTAACACAGTCAAATTGTGCAGTTGGGAGTCCAAAAGGCTAACAAAAAAAGACAACAAAACCAACAAGCCACAGAGGCGGGGGTTCATTATAACTGAGTAGTGTAGAGGGTGACAGATGGCCACAAACCGGTCATATGCCATTGCAGTCAGAAGCATACCGTCCATACATCCAAAAAGGATCAAAAAAGACATCTGAGTCAGGCAACCCACATAGGAGATGGCTCTGCTCTGAGTTTGGATGCCCACGATCATCTTGGGGATGGTGGTGGAGGTGAAACCAATGTCAGCCAAGGACAGGTTGGAGAGGAAGAAGTACATGGGGGTGTGGAGGTGGGGGTCACAGCTGACGGCCAGGATGATGAGCAGGTTCCCCAGCACGGTGACCAGGTACATGGACAGGAACAGCCCAAAGAGAAGGGGCTGCTGTTCTGGATCGTCTGAGAGTCCCGTGAGGAAGAATTCTGAGACACTCGTTAGATTTTGTTGTTCTATGTGGCTTGGACACCTTTTGAAAAAGAAAAGGGGGTTGGAAAATGAATCAAGTAAATGGGCATCCAGCACTGTGTCCCTATTGTGTATTCAAGCAGTTCACAAATAAAATATTCATACTTGCGGTCATACACACTAATGCCTTCAGCAATATTTCTCAGTGTGACACATCCTATTTCTTAGAACTTATTTCCTCATTGGTTTCTGCATTATTCATCTCTTTCTATACACATTACCTTAGAGAAATTCTTCCTGAAGGTTATCAGAGAATCAAGAACGTAAGAGATAACAAATCCATGAGCATAGTAAATACAACCTTCTTCTTTAAGAGAAACCATAAAATTAGAAATACCCTTCCTACTTTAAGAAAAAAAATCCTAATTTAAAGAAATTTTGAAGCCATTAAAAATATCTTATTTTATTCAAGTGCAATGCTAGATATTCTCTTCATTTAGAGTATTTATAAATACTCCATGAAAGGCAGAACTGTGCAATCTGGATTCTAAATTAGAGTTGAACGTTCAAAATTAAAAAATATTGTATTTGTATTAGCTATCTTCATGGGTTTTATCATCCTTTGATTTTCTTTCTTCTCTCCTTCATGGAAATAAGTGATGACCCAATGCTGGTTGTCTTTTAAAAGTTATTTAGTATATTGGGGCGCCTGGGTGGCACAGCGGTTAAGCGTCTGCCTTCGGCTCAGGGCATGATCCCGGCGTTGTGGGATCGAGCCCCACATCAGGCTCCTCTGCTATGAGCCTGCTTCTTCCTCTCTCACTCCCCCTGCTTGTGTTCCCTCTCTCGCTGGCTGTCTCTATCTCTGTCAAATAAATAAATAAAATCTTTTAAAAAAAAGTTATTTAGTATATAATTCCTACCATTGGCTTTGGCAGACTTCAAATTTTGATAAATATGGTTTAGTTAAGTGCACATAATCATACAACATTGATGACTATGAAGATAGTTTCTTCTTTGTTTCTGTGAACAATGGAAAGTTCTATCCAGTATTTAACAGATTTAAAAAATTCTGATGCCTTCTCTGTGCCAAAAGGTATAGGCTCTGGGGATTCAGAAGTAAATGAGACTCAGTTGTTTCCCTCCATATGCTAAAGATGTACTTGTATAAACAAAAGTGAAATGTCCTGTTAGAGTTGTAGGAAAATCACAACTTCAGGTCACCAGATAATTAAGTCCAGTGACATCAGAATTAGCTTTATCATTATTAGTAATAAAATATCTAAAATTTAATTTGTGCTTGGGGTTCCTGAGTGGCTCAGTTGGTTAAGCACCTGCCTTTGGCTCAGGTCATGATCTCAGGATCGATCCCCCCATGGGTCTCCCTATTCAGCGAAGAGTCTGCTTCTCCCTCTCCCTCTCCCTCTGCCCCTCCCCCTGCTTGTGCTCTCTCTCTGTCTCAAATAAATAAGATCTTTAAAAATTTTAATTTGTCCTTACTTTATGCATTCATCACATATTTATTGCATAGAAGGCATCTGTTATTTGTTTAATCCTTATTCAGTTGAGCTGTATCAACTAGGAATCAACTTAGATGACAACCCTAATTCTCAGAGATACCAAGAATTTGCCCCACAGCACACTAATAATAAGTGGAGCAGACAGGATTTAAAATTAAATTGTCATTCTCTGAGTCCCATGAACTTCCTTGTTTCCAGAATTTCTGAAAGTTTTAAGCAGAGATACAGAGGTTTTAATACAGGCACATCTGAGATACATTTTTTAACTGTTTTCAGTTTCCTGAGTAGAAACGGACCCCAGGACTGACTTTATGTCTCCTTTTGTGATTGAGTAGGCTGATTATAAGAATAGGGGAGATGGGCACGTGGGTGCCTCAGTTGGTTAAGCATCTGCCTTCGGCTTAGGATGATCTTGGGTCCAGAGATGGAGCCCCAGGGTGGGCTCCCTATTCAGCAGGGAGCCTGTTTCTCCCTCTCCCTCTGCTCCCCTATTACTCCTCTCTCTCTTGCTAGCTCTCTATCTTATATAAATAAATACATTTTTTTAAAAAAAAGGATGGAGTTCTATCCAGAAACAGGGGAGAGAGAGAGAGAAAGCACATGATATCTCCCCTAAATAATCATTTGCCAACTCTCTATGATCATTACCTGTGATCTCAGCCATTCTTCCTGCAGTTGATGCAGGAAGTGCTATCTACTACTCTCCAACAGTGGTCTACCAGAAACTCCTAGAAGGAGTGACATGACCATTTTGGGTTGGCAGGGAAGAAGACTAGTGCGATGCCCTGATTCAAACATGGCATCAACCCTTTCTAACTCATGACCTCATACAAGTTACATAAAATGCTGCACTCCTTTCATCTTATGTAAAATAATAGTAACTTGTGCACTTACAATTTGGGACAGATTATGCGGACGAAATCAAACAAGATATGTAAAATACATATCTCAGAGCGTGGCATTTAGGAAGCCCTCAATAAAAATACATGATGTTGTGGTTAATGGTCAATGTCATCCTCCTCCTTCCAATCATCATAATCTCCTTCATGATCATTTTGGAGTAGCTTAGGGAAAAGGTTAAAGAGATCCATTTGTGGCTATGGTGGGGGAGATGCCAACCAGACCAGAACCAGTGAGAGTGGAAGCAGAGCTCTTAATGAGTGTTCTCACACCCCCACCAGAACCAAGAAAATAAATTTCACAGGGCTCTCATCTGAAAATTTATATACTGATGCCCTCCCATCTGTCTATCCTGTATCATCATGTTTGTATTGTCGAGGAGGAAAAAATACTCCTGATAGTCCCTCCTCCAATCACTGTCTCCTTCAGCACTTACTGGACTGGGGTGCATCTCTGCTGGAGCATGACCAATGAGCCTGTCTGGTGTATGATGAAGGCTCAGAGTCCCTCCTCAGGTCTGGCAGGAAAACAGACTTGGCTGAGAACTTCTGATCCAGATGCCCACAAAGGGAGGAGACACAGGTATGGAGCCACTATATTAGAATTGTCAAACTAAAAAGCTGGAGGCACACACCAATTATTTACAATTGTATGACTTAGGAGGCTCAATGCACAAAGCACATAATTAACCAATTGGTCCATGTTGTCCCAACCTCTGAGGACTTGGTAATTTTTTTGTCTGTTTTATTTAAGGATTTTATCTATCTATTTATTTATTTAGAAAGAGAGCAGTGGGAGGGGCTGAGGGAGGGAGAGAGAATCTCAAGCAGACTCCATACTGGGCATGGAGCCTGACATGGGACTCTACCCCATGACCCCGAGATCACAACTTGAGCCAAAACCAGGAGTCAGATACCCAATAGACTGAGCTACCCAGATGCCTCAGGACTTGCTAATGTTAATAGAAGAGAGAAGGGAAACAAGTGAATGTTTTTGGAAGGGTCTGGGTCCTTCCTCTCCTTGGGAAGAAATTCAGCTGTACTCCTTGCTTCTTACTTCCAATTTGTAGGATCTTAACATAAAATTCAGATTTTTTTCAATTGAATCATTTGATTTTGGTACTTGTAAAACCATCATATGAATCACGAAATTGGGACAGAATTAGGTCTTCTATACAAAGAATATGATACTATTTCCATTTTTCTCAGTTGATATTTGCTCTAAGGATAACTTCCTATTTTCATTTCCTTAGCTCTTCCTTGGGTTGGCATTTTATATGTTGGAGATTCACAGGTTATTCTTATTTTTTTCAAGATTTTATTTAAATTCAAGATAGTTAATTTATAGCATAGTATTAGTTTCAGAGGTAGAGTTTAGTGATTCATCAACTGCATACAACACCCAGTGTTCATTACAAGTGTCCTCCTTAATACGCATCACAAATTACCCCATCCCCCCACCATCCCTCCAGCAACCCTCAGTTTGTTCCCTATAGTTAAGTCTTATGGCTTGCCTCCCTCTCTGTTTTTATCTTATTTTATTTTTCCTTCCGTTCTCCTATGTTCATCTGTTTTGTTTATTTTTTGGCTAATTTGAATCAGACTTCAGTTCTGTTTTTTTTCTAATTGAATTACATTGGTATTAGAAAACTATTGATTTTTACATTTTTTTTTTTGGTAACTGATACTTTACTTAAATACTTCAGAGAGCCTCTCATAACATTACAGTCAAGGTGTTGGCCAGAGCTGTAATCATCTCAAGGCTTGACTGGCAGAAGTCCACTTAAAATGTCACTCATGGGGCTGTTGGCAGGATTCACGTATTTCCAGGCTATTGGCCAGAAAGTTCCCTCCGTTCCTTGATACATGGACCTCTTGATGGGGCATCTCATAACAGGGCAATTGAGTTCCATCAACATGAGCAACCAAGAGACCAAGAGAGAGGCAGGTTTCTCCCTCTCCCCCTCTGCTCATGCTCTCTCTTGTTCTCTCTCTCTCTCTCAAATAAATAAATAAAATATTTTAAAAAATAGTATCAAGAAATTAGAAACCAGAGGAGGTTAAGATGGCGGAGGAGTAGGGGACACCTTTTTCAGCCGGTCCCCTGAGTTGAGCTGGATAGGTACCAGACCAGCAGGAATATCCACGGAATCAGCCTGAGACGCAGGAAGATACATCTGGATCTCTACAAATGAACATCTCCAG
>NC_048221.1:6780414-6815752 GCF_002007445.2 Ailuropoda melanoleuca
CAGTCAAAACTAGAGGCTCTGACGGCCAGGGTCACCGAGGCAGAGGAACGCGTTAGCGAATTGGAGGATGGGTTAGTAGAAGAAAAAACGAAAATAGAAGCTGGTCTTAAAAAAATCCACGCCCACGAATGTAGATTACGGGAGATTACTGACTCTATGAAACGATCCAATGTCAGAATCATCGGCATCCCTGAAGGGGTGGAGAAAAACAGAGGTCTAGAAGAGATATTTGAACAAATTGTAGCTGAAAACTTCCCTAATCTAGCAAGGGAAACAAGCATTCGTGTCCAAGAGGCAGAGAGGACCCCATCCAAGCTCAACCAGGACAAACCTACGCCACGGCATGTCATAGTGCAATTCGCAAATATTAGATCCAAGGATACAGTATTGAAAGCGGCCAGGGCAAAGAAATTTCTCACGTACCAAGGCAAAGGTATCAGGATTACGTCAGACCTGTCTACAGAGACCTGGAATGAGAGAAAGGCTTGGGGGGGCATTTTTAAAGCTCTTTCAGAGAAAAACATGCAGCCAAGGATCCTTTATCCAGCAAAGCTGTCATTCAGAATTGATGGAGAAATAAAGACGTTCCAAAATCGCCAATCATTAACCAATTTCGTAACCACGAAACCAGCCCTACAGGAGATATTAAGGGGGGCTCTATAAAGGTAAAAAGGCCCCAAGAGTGATACAGAGCAGCAAGTCACAACCGATACAAAGACTTTAAAGAGAAATGGCATCATTAAAATCATATCTGTCAATAATCTCTATCAATCTAAATGGCTTAAACTCTCCCATAAAACGCCACAGGGTTGCAGATTGGATAAAAAGACATGACCCATCCATTTGCTGTCTACAAGAGACTCATTTTGAACCCAAAGATGCATTCAGACTTAGAGTAAGGGGATGGAGTACCATCTTCCACGCAAATGGACCTCAAAAGAAAGCTGGAGTAGCAATTCTCATATCAGATAGACTGGATTTTAAACTAGAGGCCATAGAGAGAGATACAGAAGGGCACTATATTATTCTTAAAGGAAGTATTCAACAAGTGGATATGACAATTATTAATATATATGCCCCCAACAGGGGAGCAGCAAGATACACAAGCCAACTCTTAACCAAAATAAAGAGACATATAGATAAGAACACAGTAATAGTAGGGGACCTCAACACCCCACTATCAGAAATAGACAGAACACCCTGGCAAAAACTAAGCAAAGAATCAAAGGCTTTGAATGCCATACTCGACGAGTTGGACCTCATAGATATATATAGAACACTACACCCCAGAACCAAAGAATACTCATTCTATTCAAATGCCCATGGAACATTCTCAAGAATAGATCATGCTCTGGGACACAAAACAGGTCTCAGCCAATACCAAAAGATTGAAATTATCCCCTGCATATTCTCAGACCACAACGCTCTGAAATTGGAACTCAACCACAAGGAAAAACCTGGAAGAAACTCAAACACTTGGAGGCTAAGAACCATCCTGCTCAAGAATGACTCGATAAACCAGGAAATCAAAAAACAAATTAAACAATTTATGGAGACCAACGAGAATGAATACACAACGGTCCAAAACCTATGGGATACTGCAAAGGCAGTCCTAAGGGGGAAATACATAGCCATCCAAGCCTCACTCAAAAGAATAGAAAAATCTAAAATGCAGTTTCTATATTCTCACCTCAAGAAACTGGAACAGCAACAGAGGGACAGGCCTAACCCACTGACAAGGAAGGAGTTGACCAAGATTAGAGCAGAAATCAATGAATTAGAGACCAGAACCACAGTAGAGCAGATCAACAGGACTAGAAGCTGGTTCTTTGAGAGAATCCATAAAATTGATAGACCACTGGCAAAACTTGTCCAAAAACAAAGAGAAAGGACTGAGATTATTAAAATTATGACTGAAAAGGGAGAGGTCACGACCAGCACCATTGAAATTGCAAGGATTATTAGAAACTTTTATCAACAGCTATATGCCAAAAAACTAAACAATCTGGAAGAGATGGAGGCCTTCCTGGAAACCTATAAACTACCAAGACTGAAACAGGAAGAAATAGATTTCTTAAATAGGCCAATTAACTATGAAGAAATTGAGTCAGTGATAAACAACCTTCCAAATAATAAAACTCCAGGCCCAGACGGTTTTCCTGGGGAATTCTACCAAACATTCAAAGAAGAAATAATACCTATTCTCCTAAAGCTATTTCAAAAAATAGAAACAGAAGGAAAGCTACCAAACTCATTCTATGAGGCTAATATTACCTTGATCCCCAAACCAGGCAAAGACCCCCTCAAAAAGGAGAATTACAGACCGATTTCTCTAATGAATATGGATGCCAAAATCCTCAACAAGATCCTTGCTAATAGAATCCAACAGTACATTAAAAGGATTATCCATCATGACCAAGTGGGATTCATACCTGGGATGCAAGCATGGTTCAACACTCGCAAATCAATCAATGTGATACATCATATCAACAAGAAAAGACTCAAGAACCATATGATCCTCTCAATTGATGCAGAAAAAGCATTTGACAAAATACAGCATCCTTTCCTGATTAAAACCCTTCAGAGTGTAGGAATAGAGGGTACATTTCTCAATCTCATAAAAGCCATCTATGAAAAGCCTACTGCAAGCATTATTCTCAATGGGGAAAAGCTGGAAGCCTTTCCCTTAAGATCAGGAACACGACAAGGATGCCCACTCTCGCCACTATTATTCAACATAGTACTAGAAGTCCTTGCAACAGCAATCAGAAGACAAAAAGGGATCAAAGGTATCCAAATCGGCAAAGAAGAAGTCAAACTGTCTCTCTTTGCAGATGACATGATACTCTATATGGAAAACCCAAAGGAATCCACTCCCAAACTATTAGAAGTTATAGAACAATTCAGTAAGGTGGCAGGATACAAAATCAATGCCCAGAAATCAGTTGCATTTCTATACACGAATAACGAGACTGAAGAAAGAGAAATTAGGGAATCCATCCCATTTACAATAACACCAAAAACCATGCGTTACCTTGGAATTAACTTAACCAGAGACGTAAAGGACCTATATGCTAGAAACTATAGATCACTTTTGAAAGATATTGAGGAAGACATAAAAAGATGGAAAAATATTCCATGCTCATGGATTGGAAGAATTAACATAGTTAAAATGTCCATACTACCCAGAGCAATCTACACTTTCAATGCTATCCCGATCAAAATACCGAGGACATTTTTCAAAGAACTGGAACAAATAGTCCTTAAATTTGTATGGAACCAGAAAAGGCCCCGAATCTCCAAGGAACTGTTGAAAAGGAAAAACAAAGCTGGGGGCATCACAATGCCGGATTTCGAGCTGTACTACAAAGCTGTGATCACAAAGACAGCATGGTACTGGCACAAAAACAGACACATCGACCAATGGAACAGAATAGAGAACCCAGAAATGGACCCTCGGCTCTTTGGGCAACTAATCTTTGATAAAGCAGGAAAAAACATCCGGTGGAAAAAAGACAGTCTCTTCAATAAATGGTGCTGGGAAAATTGGACAGCTACATGCAAAAGAATGAAACTTGACCACTCTCTCACACCATACACAAAAATAAACTCCAAATGGATGAAAGACCTCAATGTGAGACAGGAATCCATCAAAATTCTAGAGGAGAACATAGGCAACAACTTCTATGACATCGGCCAGAGCAACCTTTTTCACGACACATCTCCAAAGGCAAGAGAAATAAAAGATAAAATGAACTTATGGGACTTTATCAGGATAAAGAGCTTCTGCACAGCCAAGGAAACAGTCAAAAAAACTAAGAGACAGCCCACGGAATGGGAGAATATATTTGCAAAGGACACCACAGATAAAGGACTGGTATCCAAGATCTACAAAGAACTTCTCAAACTCAATACACGAGAAACAAATAAACAAATCATAAAATGGGCAGAAGATATGAACAGACACTTTTCCAATGAAGACATACAAATGGCTAACAGACACATGAAAAAATGTTCAAAATCATTAGCCATCAGGGAAATTCAAATCAAAACCACACTGAGATACCACCTTACGCCAGTTAGAATGGCAAAGATAGACAAGGCAAGAAACAACAATTGTTGGAGAGGATGTGGAGAAAGGGGATCCCTCCTACATTGTTGGTGGGAATGCAAGTTGGTACAGCCACTCTGGAAAACAGTGTGGAGGTCCCTTAAAAAGTTAAAAATTGAACTACCCTATGACCCAGCCATTGCACTACTGGGTGTTTACCCCAAAGATACAGACGTAGTAAAGAGAAGGGCCATATGCACCCCAATGTTCATAGCTGCATTGTCCACAATAGCCAAATCATGGAAGGAGCCGAGATGCCCTTCAACAGATGACTGGATTAAGAAGCTGTGGTCCATATATACAATGGAATATTACTCAGCTATCAGAAAGAACGAATTCTCAACATTTGCTGCAACATGGACGGCACTGGAGGAGATAATGCTAAGTGAAATAAGTCAAGCAGAGAAAGACAATTATCATATGATTTCTCTCATCTATGGAACATAAGAACTAGGAGGATCGGTAGGGGAAGAAAGGGATAAAGAAAAGGGGGGTAATCAGAGGGGGGAATGAAACATGAGAGACTATGGACTGTGAGAGGCAAACTGAGGACTTCAGAGGGGAGGGGGTGGGGGAAGGGGATAGCCTGGTGATGGGTAGTAGGGAGGGCACGTATTGCATGGTGCACTGGGTGTTATACACAACTAATGAAGCATCAAACTTTACATCGGAATCTGGGGACGTACTGTATGGTGATTAATACAATATAATAAAATAAAATTTAAAAAAAAAAAAGAGAGGCAGCAGGAAGAAAGCGATATTTTTTTCCACTCTATTCCTGGAAGTGACTTCCCAACATTTCTTGCACATTCTCACACGTCTATTTCACACTCAATAGGAGGGACACATGCAAGAGCAAGAAAACCAGGAGTTGGGTATCACCGGGAGCATCTCAGGTACTGCCCACCATACAAGTCTCAGCCTCTGTAAGAACTTTGTGCTCCAAGCACTTCAAGACTCATGTCATATCTGTCTGCTTTCCAGTATAGTCCCAAATTCGCCACACAACAAAAATTCCTAGGAGACAAATTGCCAAATGGGTAGAACTTCCTCTCCATTGGTACTTCTGCAGACTTCACTTTCCTGCTAGACTCCCTGGTTTCTGTTATACCAGGAGAGCCCCTCCACCAACAGTAAGCCAATTGCAGCCATTCCATGGCCAAATTTAACAAATGTCCCTAGTGGTTCTGATTTCTGCTAACTAGAAAGGAATCAACTCGCTCCAGAGTATATTTTCTTTAGATTTTCTCTGGGTTCTCAGCCCTTGAAAATATAAATAAACTGTGGTTTTAGTTTATCTGTTTTTTCTAGTGTATAAACTGAGATGTGGATAGTGGCAATTTGTAACCTTCTAAGTCCTATCTATGCATCTTTCCTGACTCAGAGATCTCTTTGCTGAGGAATATGGAGATTGGTTTGTCATTAAGTGATATGAAGAAAATTTTAGTGTATACCCAATTAAATTGGATATGGAGGGATGGACGCTATTTACCTGTGTGTGGATATATGACAGAGGGTATTTCAAGGGGAAAGCACGTGGTGGATATGTAGAGGTAGATAAGAGAGGGAGATATGGGGTGTTAAGGCATTTAGAATACTTAGCCCATAGTAAAAATGTGTTATTAGACTGAAGTTAGTAAATAGTACAGTGTATAAAGACATTAGTAAGGGGGATAGGATACTAGGGTCATGATAAAGATGAATTTACAGGACATGGAACACTTGAAAAGCCAACAAACACTTGAAAATATCCTCAACATCACTAATCATCAGGGAAATACAAATTCCTTTATGCCTGTCCAATGGCTAAAATAAAAAACATAAGAAATAACAAGTATTGTTGAGGATGTAGAGAAAATGGAAACCTCCTACATTTTTGGTGGGAAGGCAAATTGGTGCAGTCACTGTGGAAAACAGTATGGAGGTTCTTCAAAAAATTAAAAATAGAATTACCATATGATCCAGTAACTCTACTAGTAGGTATTTACCCAAAGAAAGTGAAAACACTAATTCAAAAAGATATTTGCACTCCTATGTTTATTGCAGTATTATTTACAATAGCCAAGATATGGAAGCAGCCCAAGTGTCCATTGACAGATAAATGGATAAAGAAGAAAAGAAGATGTGGCATGTGTGTGTGTGTATTTATATATAAAATGGGTTATTATTCAGTCATAAAAAACAATGAAATCTTGCTATCTGCAACAACATGGATGGACCTATGGGGTATAACATTAAATAAGTCAGAGAAAAACAAATACCATATGATTTTACCCATATGTGGAATTTAAGAAACAAAACAAAGGAAAAGAGAGACAAACAAAAAAAACAGACTTTTAAATACAGAGAACAAACTGGTGATTGCCAGAGGAGAGGTGGATGGAGGGATAGGTGAAATATATAAAGGGGATTAAGAGTACACTTATCTTGGGGTGCCTGGGTGGCTCAGTCGATTAAGTGTCGCTCTTTGGCTCAGGTCATGATCCCAGGGTCCTAGGATCGAGCCTGTGCCTCAAGTTGGGCTCCCTGCTCCCTGGGAAGTCTGCTTCTCTGGTTCCCTCTGCCCCTCCCCAACCCCGCTCATGTGCTCTCTTTGTTTTAAATAAATAAATAAATAAATAAATAAACAAATAAATAAATAAATAAATAAAATCTTTTAAAAAAGAGGACACTTATCTTGATGAGCACTGAGAAATGTATAGAATTGTTGAATCATTATATTGTACACCTGAAACTAATATAACACTGAATGTTAATTATATTTGAAAATAAACAAATAAATAAATACCTATTTTGAGAACAAGTGATATGCATCCTCCCACATAACCTGCATATACCAATTGGATAAATAAGTGACTTATATGGAAAATACACAAGAACTGTGCAAAATATGTGAATTTTCAATATATAAAAAGAGAATTGCTCATCTTTCTGGGACGCCTGATTCACCAATGATAGAGCAAAGTGTCTCCATAGATATAACAGGATTCAGTCATGCAGTGATTATGATATACAAAGGACCCCAGAACACTCCCCCAGTTCCATTTAAGACATATGAAAAAAAGCAATTTTCAGATGTTAAACAAGGAGAGAGATGAAAGCCATGACAACTACAAAAATGATGTGGTGAGGGGTAGGATTTGCCAGTCTAGGTGCTTAGTTTTGCTGCATTTTCCAGCCTACACTCCAGATGGATGGCACAGGTACTGCAATTAAATTGTGTTGCTGAAGAGCCTCCGCATGGCCCTTTTGATGTCCCTGTTCCTCAGGCTGTAGATGAAAGGGTTCAGCATGGGGGTGACCACAGTATACACCACTGAGGCCACTGCACCCTTCCTGGGAGAACGTGAGACAGCTGAACTGAGGTACACCCCGAGGCCTGTTCCATAAAATAAGCAAACAACTGACAGGTGGGAGCCACAGGTGGAGAAGACTTTGTACTTCCCACCTGCGGATGAGACTCTCAGAATGGAGGAAACAATTTTATAGTAAGAGAAAAAGATCCCTGAGATAGGCAGAAAGCCAGAGACGGCACCCACAAAATACATGACTATGTTATTGGTGGAGGTGTCAGAACAGGCAAGGTTGAGGAGTTGAGAAGGATCGCAGAAGAAATGAGAAATTTCCACATCCTTGAAGTAGGCAAGCTGCAACACAATTGAATTGTGCATCTGGGAGACCAACAGGCTGATGAAAAAAGAGGTCAAAACCAACAAGCCACAGAGGCGGGGGTTCACAATGACCATGTAGTGCAGGGGGGTGACAGATAGCCACAAACCGGTCATACGCCATCACAGCCAGAAGGAGACTATCCAAACACCCAAAAAGCATAAAAAAAGACATCTGAGTCAGGCAACCCACATAGGAGATGGCTCTGCTCTGAGTTTGGATGCCCACGATCATCTTGGGGATGGTGGTGGAGGTGAAACCAATGTCAGCCAAGGACAGGTTGGAGAGGAAGAAGTACATGGGGGTGTGGAGGTGGGGGTCACAGCTGACGGCCAGGATGATGAGCAGGTTCCCCAGCACGGTGACCAGGTACATGGACAGGAACAGCCCAAAGAGAAGGGGCTGCTGTTCTGGATCGTCTGAGAGTCCCGTGAGGAAGAATTCTGAGACACTCGTTAGATTTTGTTGTTCTATGTGGCTTGGACACCTTTTGAAAAAGAAAAGGGGGTTGGAAAATGAATCAAGTAAATGGGCATCCAGCACTGTGTCCCTATTGTGTATTCAAGCAGTTCACAAGTAAAATATTCACACTTGAGGTCATACACACTAGTGCCTTCAGCAATATTTCTCAGTGTGACACATCCTATTTCTTAGAACTGTTTCCTCATTGGTTTATGTTTTTCACATCTCTCTATACACACTTTAAAGACACTCAACTGAAGAATGTTAGAGAAGCAAGAACATTTAGAGATAAATGATAAATCCATGATGACCATAAAATACTCTTTTAAAGAAACATACCAAATAAGAAACATTCTTCTCTAAGGAAAAAAAAATCATTCTAATTAAAGGACTTAGAAGCAGCCTTATTTTATTCAAATAAGTGCAAGAAAGTCCCTTTAGAATATTGATAAACTGTATAATTGCTAGAAATACATTACTGACATTCTAAATTAAAATCAAATGTTTACAATCAGAAAGATTTTTTTAACGTGTTAATTATCTTCAGGGGTTTTTTCATCACTCTCTGGTTTTCTGACATTTCTCCTCCATGGAAATACATGCTCACTCAAATATGTGTGTTGTCTTTTTAAAGTTTTTTCAAATATAACTCTTCACTGCGGCCAGATAGACTTCAAATTTTGATAAGTATGTGTTGGTTAAATGCACAAAATCATGCACTGTCAGTGACCCCATAGCTGACATGCCTGTACAATGCAGCCGTGGGTCATTAAACAATAACTTTTAAAAAATACTTTTCCTCCTATCTCTCAGTTTACGCAGGATTAAATATCAACCCTACACAATCTCAGGGAAATTGACACTGCTCTTTGGGGTTTGGGTGGGGTTTTTTTGAAGTAATAGAAGTACATTTATTTATTATTATTATTTTTTATAATAATTTTTTATTATGCTATGTCTTTGGGGTTTTTTTGTTTGTTTGTTTAGTTGGTATTTTGGTCTCTTTTTTGTAGTGGTTTGGAATTGGTAAAAGTGCTTATATGTATTTCTAACCCTAAACATTTGGAAGTGCTGCGTCCTCATGAAATCCAACTCTCTTATTTATAACCAAGGAATTTAGGACCATACAAGGCCCCCCAAACCAGGTCTGAAATCCAGCCTTCTTATGCTTCCTTAACTTCAATCTTGACTGAAACAAGGAGAATTCTCCTTAATTCATTCTTTTAAAAATTAATTCCCCCTTGGGATAGGCTGGTGATGGGTATTAGGGAGGGCACGTATTGCATGGTGCACTGGGTGTTATACGCAAGTGATGAATCATGGAACTTTACATCAAAAATTAGGGATGTACTGTATGGTGACTAACATAATTTTAAAAATTATTATAAATAAATAAATTAAATTAAAATTAAAATTAATTCCCCTTAAGAATCTGGGGGGGGTTTGTTCATTTGTCTTTTTTTGTTTGTTCATTTCTTCTGTTTATTAAGTTCCACATATGAGTGAAATCATATGGTATTTGTCTTTCTCTGACTTATTTCATTTAGCATAATACCCTCTAGGTCCATCCATGTTGTTGAAAATAAATAAATACATAAATAGATAATAAAATCAATTCTCCTTAAATATATATATATATATTTTAAGATTTTATTTTGAAGCAATCTCCACATCAGACTGAAGCAAAACCCACAACCCCGAGATCAAGAGTTGCATGCTCCACGAACTAAACCAGCCAGGTGCCCCGAATACAATTATTTTTAAATCAATTTCCTGAAGGCAACTCTGACATTCATTTCTCTTGACAAATCACACTATGATTTAATTTAGAGAAAAATGCCAAAGAGAAAAGTACATAACAAACACCTGGGGAGTTTCCACATCGGTAAAATGATGATAACAACTGAACTTACCTTATTGGGTTGTTTAAGGAAATTAAATAAAACATAAAGTGCTCAGATCCCTGGTTCTCAATCCTAGTTGATTATGACACTTACCCGTCAATATTGTAAAAATGTACTGATGTCCTATCAACTGCCTAGAGCCAATTAAATCTCTACATGCACAATTCTTGGTGGTACTAATATACAGCCAGGGTCAAGAACAATGCCTTAAAATATTTCCAGGCACTTAGAATATGTTCAATGAATATTATGTATTATTACTATAATAAATACCCAGTAGCTATATTAAAAATAAAAGCATTTACTAATATTTGCTTCCAAACTCATATTTTATAGAGATTTCAAATATTACTGATAAAATTTTGGCTTTCTTTAAACCCCTGCATGATCTCATTGCCCTGCACACCTGTCCCCCAAAGCAACCACTGTCATAAATTAGGTGAGTATATTTTCTTTTGGTGTTTCCATAATGTTATTATTTGTGTGTTTTCAAGGGGTTTTCTTGAAAATTTACCTAAATAGTATATTACTAGGTTTACTACAACATTGTGTTTAAATCTAGCTCATAACAATTTAAGTGATACATAGTATTAATTGAGGAATTAACTTCATTTTGTTTATCAATTCCTTATTTCAACAACCCTATGAAAATCCTTTTGCCTTTCTGCATATCATCCAAGTGATAATTTCTATATGACATCTGCAGGGAGGATATCGTTTGTGTTATAAAAATCAATGCAAATTCAATTTCACTACTTACTGCCTACATTTGTTTTCCCAGAAAAAATAGTTGCTATCAACTACACTGTATTATTAAAGTATAGAATCAGAATCAAAAATATTTCTCAAGTATCTAATAATAGTCATTCTGTGATAGCTCTGTATAAAAATTCACATAGGGAATAATATTTCCATATCTCAGATTTTCAAACTGGGCTGAAAAGTGCATTACTATTCTTAGGAAATCCTATAATCTACCATATTACTGACCCAAGTGCTCCTGAAAATCACTGGTCCAGTACCCTAATTCACAGGAATACGTAGTAAATCCCTCAACCTGTCTGTGCTGGCCTCACTTCTCCGGAAATCGAAAGGTTAACAGTCATCGTCAGAGATGTGTGGCATCCAAGGGAAGTAGAACTTAATAAATATTTTGTCATTGTTTTGTAATCAGAATTTGGTTTTTTGCTTTCTTTTTTTTTTACGATTTTATTTATTTATTTATTTGAGGGAGAGAGAGAGCACAAGCACACAAGCAGGGGGAGGGGCAGAGAAAGTGGGAGAAGCAGACGCCCCACTGAGCAGGGAGCCCTGATCCAAGGCTCCTTCCCTGGATGCTGGGATCAGGACCTGAGTCCAAGGCAGACGTTTCACCGACAGAGCACCCACACCCCCCTATAACCAGAATTTGAATCATTATTGTAACTGTGGGTTTACTGATGAAATACAATCCTAAGAAAGTTTTAATAACCTTTTATTGGATTATATGGCAGAGAATCTGGATGCTCTCTTGTCTCCGGGCACTAGAAATCCTAAGCCTACACAGTAAAATTTATCTTCCCCTTCTCATCCTGCCTCTTCTTTTACATACTACAAAAATCACCATGATGATTTTTGAATAACTGAATGTTGTAGATGCTATTAAATAGAAAATAATAGAGGGCTGCCTGGTGGCTCAGTTGGTTGAGCATCCCAACTCTTGATCTCAGGCTCAGGTCTTGATCTCAGGGTTGTGAGTTCAAGCCTCGTATTGGGCAACACACTGGGCATGAAGCCTACTTAAAAAAAAATAATAGATCTTATTGAATGTTTATGACATATATACAAACAAGGGCTGTTTTTTCTTATCTCTTGTCCAATGGGCCATCCCTAACAAGGATGAAGGTACAGGCAGGAAAGCACCAGTGCATGCAAAGCCATACTGACTATGCTTTGTTCCTGTAACTCAGAGAAGGGTCTATTCAACAATTAACATATTTGGGGGTTTTGTTGTTGTTGCCTACTCTGTGCCAGATGATATAAGCTCTGGGGAATCATAAATGAATATGATTCAGTCATTTCCTTCCAAGCACTCAGTACTTAACTTGTATAGGGATAAAAATTAAATTTTTTTCAGGTAGCCATTGAAAACCAGATGATCAGATCACAGGATATTTTGGTTGAAGGGTATAAAAGTTGGTGTTAACAATATTAATATTATCAATAATAATATCAGAATTGTTTGCCCTTACTGTATGTATCCATCACATATTTAACCACATTGGAAATATTCGTATCTACATAGTCTTTACTTAGTGGAGTGGTATCAACTAGGAATCAATTCAGATGACAATTTCGAGGCTCAGAGATACTAAGAACTTGCTCCAGCTCACTAGATAATAAGTAGAGATGATAGGACTTGAAATTATATTGTGGATCTGAGGCACATGCAATTAACTTCTTTACTCTGTTAAAAAATTTTAAAGCAGAGATCCATACATCTTATCCAATAAAACATCTATTGTACATCTTTTAATAGTTTCCGTTTCCTGAGTGTGGGTAGAACCTGAGACATTGATGTTGTCTCTTTTTGAAATGGAGAAGGACTAACTTATAAGAATGGAGGAGGAAGTGGACAGCTGAGGTAAAAATCCAGGAGCAGGGGGACTCACAAGGAATCTATCCTAAACTGTCATGAGCCAGCTCTTTCTGTGATCCCTGCCAGCGATCTTCAGCTGCCCTTCCTATAGTTGACCACTGTGGTTTACCAGTAACCTCCAAAGAGAAGAGCACAGTGAGTAAAGAGTGCATGGATGAAATGACCAGAGAAGTGAAATGGTCGGTTGCATTGGCAAAGGGAGAATACTGGCCAGGTGCACTGCGTCTGGAGTCAGACTGTTTGAATCAAACCTGGCTTCATCCCATTCTATCCCACAACCTGGGACAAGTTACATTAAAGGCTATAATCCTCTCCTCATCTGTAAAAAAACAAGAATGTGTTAGGGCTGCCTAGGCAGGTGAAAAGAAACAGTCTACATAAATCACTTATTTCAGAGCTTAGGACTGGAATCCTTAGTAAAGTTTCACGATAACGTGTATGGTCTTCTGGCATCATTCCCTTGCTCATCTTCATCATCACTTTCATGACCATTCTGGAATGCTTAAGGGACAGTTTGGAGGGACTTATTTCCTGCTCTGGTGAGGGACGTTCCTACAGGAGCTAGAACCAGTGTGGGAGGAAAGCTGAACTCTGAATAACAATTCTCAGATTCCCACCAGAACCAAGAATATAAACTTCACAGGCCTCTGAGCTGAACCTGCACATTGGTGCCCTTCCATCCGGCTACTCCAACTGTCCTGCTTGTCCTGATGATGAAGAAACAATGCTCCCCAGGTTGTTCCTGTATCCAGTATCTCCAACATCACTCACTGGACTGTGGGGCCTCTATGCTGGGCCATGACAAAGGAATGACGATCCATCACCCTTCTCATGCCTGCGAGTGATGAAGGCTCAGGCTCTGTTCTCAGGACTGGCAGGAAGACAGAGTCACGTATGGACCCCTTGATGCATACAGTGGCTCTGGGAAGAGAAGGCACACATACAGGTCCAACTGTGCTGGGTGGGACTGGCCAACTGAAAGTTCGCAGGGCACAAGCCGATTATTTACGGTTGTGTGGGCTTGAAAGCTCAATGCACAGAGCTCATAATTAACCAAATTGGTCTGAGTTCTCCCAATCTCTGAAGGCTTGTTAATGTTAATGGACCAGGATCATAAGGAAAGTAAATATCCTTTGTAGGGTCTGAGGCCTTCCACTTCTCAGGAGGAATAGCGCCTATACTCCTGACTGTCAAGTTTCATACACCTTAATAAAAAACTCAGACTTTATTTTTAAGTTAACATACATAAACATGTGAATTTATCAGTCATCAAATGCTTTCAAATGACTGAGCAACTTAGGGAGAATTAGGACTTCTGTATCAAGAATCTGGTCGTATTTTCAAGTATTTTTTGGCTGAGATTAACATTTAGATCAGTGGACTTTGAGTAAAGCAGATTACCCTCTATAATGTAGGTGGGCCTTAACCAATCAGTTAAAGGCCTTACTAGAACAAAGACTGACTCCCCAGAGGAAACAGGAATCCTGCCAGCAGTCTGTCTTTGGACTTGAATTGCAATTCTTCCTGTAATTCCTGCCTGCTTAGCCTATCCTGCAAAACTTGGACTTAGCAAGCCTCCATAATCATGTGAACCAATTTCCTAAATCTCTCTCTATGTAAATATATACACATCCTGTTAGGTCCGTTTCTCTAGAGAACCCTAATACATTACTAATATTGCTGTTGATATCTCATTTAACATTCTCTCACCAGGTGACACTCTCTTTTTCCTCATCAAACTTCAACATTTAGAACATGCACTACTAATCGATTAACACTATTCGTGGAGGGGAAAACCTGTATGGAAATGTGCCAGCAAGGTCCACTGCAGCTATCTAGGAGTGGTCCTAATATCCTTGATATAGGAATGGCATCACAGATAATAGAACGGGTATGGGATTTAAAGACACATTTCCACCTGATCTCAGCAAAAATTTAAGACCTGTGGCAAATCAGTGCACTTCAGTTCCTCATCAGTGAAAAGGCAACCTATGGAATGGGAGAAAACATTTGCAAACCATATGTCCAATAATTGGCTAACCTCCAGGGGTGCCTGGGTGGCTCAGTCGTTAAGCATCTGCCTTCAGCTCAGGGCGTGATCCTGGCGTTCTGGGATCGAGTCTCACATCAGGCTCCTCCGCTAGGAGCCTTCTTCTTCCTCTTGCACTCCCCCTGCTTGTGTTCCCTCTCTCGCTGGCTGTCTCTCTCTCTGTCAAATAAATAAATAAATAAAATCTTTTTTAAAAAATTGGTTAATCTCCAAAATATATAAGGAACTCCTATAACCCAATGGTAAACAAACAAACAACTAATAACCTGATTTTTAAAATGGGTTAAGGACTTAAATAGACATTTTTCCAAAGGAGATATACAAACAGCTTGCAAGTATACGAAAAGGTGCTCAATATCACTATTCATCAAAAAAATGCAAATCATATATATACAAAAATGTATGTATATATATATTATTTTGTATATATACTACTATACTTGTATAGTATATACTATTATATATATGTGTATATATATGTGTGTGTGTATATATGTGTGTGTGTGTATATATATATATATAGTATATTACATATCTATTCAGCCTGAAAAAGAAGGAAATTCTGTCATTTGAAACAACACAGGTGAGCCTTAAGGATATTATGCTAAGTGAAATAAGCCCATCACAGAATGATGAATAATCCATGATTCCATTTATGTATCTACAATAGTCAAATTCATAGAGTTAGAGTAGAATGGCAGCAGGAGGGGGAAATGGAGAGTTCCTAATCAAAGGGCACAAAGTTTCAGTCAGGCAAGACGAATAAGCTCTAGAGATCTACAACATTGTACCTAAAGTCAACGATAACATATGAACACTTCAAAATTTGTTAAAAAGGTAGGGCTCATGTTAAGTGTTCTTACAGCCCCAAATATTAACTGAGAAAATGGAAATACTACCAGTTTCTTGATACAGAAGTCCTAATTCTCCCTAAATTGCTCAGTCATTTGAATGCATTTGATGACTGATAAACTCATGTTTATGTATGTTAACTTAAAAATTAAGGGGTTATTTAATGTTTAACAGAGATGTATTTCTTTTTGTTTTTGTAGCCTACTCTGTGCCAAAGATAGTATAGGCTCTGAGAAATCAGACATGAGTGAGACTCAGTATTTCCCTCCACTCAGTATCTACGTGTATAAGGACAAAATAAAATGTCCTGTCAAAGATCTAGGGAAATCCGTACCTTCAGATCACAGGATATTTTAATCAAATAGTATGAAACTAGCCTATTAATAATATCTGAAATCTATTTTGCACTTTCTATACACATTCATCATATATATTTCCACTGTACTGTTTAAACCTTGCAACTAGAATGAAGGAGAAAGAGGACAGTGTAAGGAAAATGTAGGAGCAGGGACAAGAGAGAGACCTGCTCTAAATTATAATTGGCTGACCCTTCTATGATCCCTATCTTGATCTCAGCTGTTCTCTTATAGTCTATTACTATAGTCTGGCAGGTGCAAGGGGTACCCATTACTCTCCTCTGAGGTCTACTGGAAACCTCCAAAGGGAAAATCACAGTGCACAGAGGGTCTCTGCCTGAAGTGACCTGGCAGGAGAAATGACAGACTGGGTTGGTAGGAGGGAATAATGGCTAGAAGACCTGTGTCTGGAGCCTGGATGTGAGGATTCAAATCTGAATTCATACCCATTTTACCCCATGACTTAAATGTCTATTTAAGTCCTTAACCCATTTGTACTCCCTAATTCATCTGTAAAATGACGATGATGTGCAGTCCTCTTCCTTGGGGGGAGGGGGTTATGCAGATGAAATGAAACAAGCTACACAGAACACTTAGCTCAGAGCCTCCTCCTAGGAAGCCAATGAAAGTTAACGATATCATGCTTACGGTCTTCATCGTCCTCATCACTTCATGATTTTGGAGTACTCAGGGACAGTTCAGAGAGACCGGTTTCCTGCCATTGTGGAGCTAGAACCACTGTGGGAGGAAAGCAGAATCTGAATGAGAGTTCTTAAATTCTCACTAGAAAGAATATAAACTTCGCAGTGCTTGGAGTGAAAACTTCACATGTTGGTACCCTACCATCTGTCTAACCAAATGTTCTGCTCACCTGACAATAAGGAAACAATGGTCCCCCAGCCCCTCCTCCATCCACTGTCGCCATGGCATCACTGACTGCGCTGTGACTTTGCTGGTGCATGAGCAAGGAGGAAGGGGGCTGCCCCTCACCTACCTGGTGAACAACAATGGCTGAGGGTCTGTCCTTAGGACTGGCAGACAGACAGACTCAGGCCAGGCCTCCTGGTGGAGATGACTACTCTGGGAGGAGACACAGGGATGAAGCCCACTAGACAGGGACTGGCAACCTGGAAGGCTGGAGACACAGATTGATTGTGGAACTGTGGCCTGGAGACGTGGATGCAGAGCTCATAATTAGCTGAACTGGTCCATGAACTCCACTCCCTGAAGACTACACAATCTTGGAGAACCATAGGAGGAAAAAGTGCTTTTGGTCCAGCTCAATGACTTATGAGTGCCCTCTCTTCCCAGAGGGAAGTTCATTCGGCCTCCTCTAGGCACATACCCACAAGGAAGGCTCTTTATGTAAAGATGATTTCCACTTAAAAATTCTATTGCAATTTTGATTTATTGAAATAGCATTGATGATGAAATAATATCAGGAATATTGGCATCCATATTAACATTTCCCATGCTAAAACCTGAAACTACCTCCGTATTTGTACATTTATGTCTGCAGGGAGAGCTTCATACTTTTCTTAATATAAGTACTTCTAATTCCTTATGGAGTTTATTCCTTGGTAATTTTTTTCTTTCCTAATTTGAATGACAGCATTGGTTTCATTTGTTGCTAATTGATTTATAATGCCATATTATAAAACAATTAAGTTTTATTTTTCCATTATCTAGTACTCTTCTTTATTCTGAGTGTTTCTAGTTGTTTTTCTTGAGTAGAATTATCTTATCTGAAATTACTCGTCATTGTGAAGAGTAAACACATTGCAGCTATAAAGTGTTTCAAATACTGCCTGACACAGTCACTCAATAAACCTTTTGGTCAAATTAAGCTATCAATATTTAAATAATGCTAACAGTGTGCCCTATGTTTTCAAAGATAAAACAGTCTTGGTCTTTCATACTTTGACTGGATTCTCTTCCCTTGTAACCACACTCGTCCATAACATAGGGAGCCATATGACACAGATGGTTGAGATACTTGGTGCTTGCCTAGAAGATGTCAAGTGGGTGTTACACCAGAATGCTGCTCACAGCCCCACCTAACCCTAGTGGTTCCCCCTTCAGCCACACCCAATCCTGCCTGTCCTGACTCTTCAAAATTCTTTGGTCCCTGGAGACAGTAGAGTGTCATATTTAAAAGCCTGGGTTCTGGATTCAGACATAGTTCCACTGCATAGTGTGAAATTCCGGGCAATTATTTGAGCTCATTTGTGACTCTATTTCACCATGTATTATGTTGATAAAATAAGTATCTGCCTCATAAAATTTTGCTGATCAAATAATACATGGAAATTAAAAGTGAATGACACAGAATAAAAGCTCGTCAAATGTTAAATATTTTTTTACCTCTCTTTTCATAAAACCAAGGTAGCCCCCTTCTCTTCAAATCATCTCCGATCAAATCTTCATCCTCTGAATTCTTCCACAGTCTAAAAACTTGGGGCAGTGAAGGAAGTGTTTCTGATCCCACAGAAAGGATGTGATGCCTGCCCCCACCCCAGCCACTCCAGTAGCACCTTCTGTATGCATCTGATGGTACTGAATGACTTTGATTTATGGCCAATGTTGATAATATATCTGCCTTAAACACAAAAACTTATTTGTTCCTTGCCTATTTTTAACACCTTAAAGATTTTTTTAACGTATTAGCCTTAAAATATATTTTATAATTGAGGTAAATAACAAAAAAAGCAACTATTAGTAAATTGAATCCAGCAATGTATAAAAGGAATTACACACTATGACTAGAGATGTATTCTAGATGTGCAAGCCTGGTCCATTATCTGAAAAGCAGTGTGATCCACCATATCAACAGGCTATGATCATACCAACTGATGCAGAAAAGGCATTTGACAAAACCCAAAACCTCTTTTTTAACTAGGCAAACTAGGAAGAGGGGAAATTAACTTGATGAAAAGCACCTCAAGAAAACATCTTAGCAATAAAAAGGACACAGCTTCACACAACTTGGATGTATCTCAAGGGGATTATGCCCAATGGAAAAAAGTCTATCTCCAGAAGGTTACATACTGTGTGGTTTCATTTACATAACATTCTCGAAGAAAACAAATTTATTCAGGTGAACATATTGGTAGTTAGGGCTAGTGATAGAGAGGTTTGGGTCTGAATACAAAGTAGCTAAAGAGTTGTGATTTCTTTGTTGTTGTTTTAAGATATATTTTTTATGTATTTGAGAGAGAGAGAGAGAGCCAGCAAGCAAGCACAAGCAGGGGGAGTGGCAGAGGGAGAAGCAGACTCCCCGCTGAACTGCAAGCCTGATGCGAGGCTCATTCCAGTGTCCTGGGATCATGACCTGAACTGAAGGCAGATGCTTAATCAACTGAGCCACCCAGGTGCCCAGGAGTTCTTTTGTGTGATGGAACAGTTCTGTATTCCGATTATGGTAGCAGGTCCATTCATTTACACATGTTCAAACTGCAAAGAAACACACACACACACACACACACACACACACACGTGCGCATGCATCTCAAACTGGCAAAATTTGAATAAGCTCTTGGATTTCCATGGGGAAAAATGAGTGATGGATACATGGAATTTCCCCATATGAATTTTTCCACAGGATACTGTGAATCTGTAATCATTTCATAAAAAAGAATTTAAACACATATACACACACACCAAACTCAGGACCAGAAGGCTTAAGTGACTTTTCTAAAGTCACAGAGGTAGAGTTGAAAAATGAATACCATCAGGTGTCTTGACTCCCAGGCCAGTTTTCTTTCCACTCCACCAAGGAAGTCCCATGACCTTAAGACAAGGGGCACATAAACATTTTTCAGAATATATCTTGAGCACATTGCTACTGATAATGTTAATGGTAGAATGTTCTGATTGGATAAGTTTATAAGCAGACAGGGCATAGCAGGAGACAAGCAGTGATACGACCATCTGTCTCAAATAGCTAGAAAAAAATTAAACCCAAATAGAATAGAAGGGAATAAAACCAGAAATTAAAGAATCAGAAAGCAGAATAAAGTTGGTTCTTTGAAAAAATTAATATATCTAAATCCCTAACAGGATGAGGAAAAAGAGAACATATATATTACCAATATCAGAAATGAAAAGGGAATATAATGACAGTTTTCTAACATTAAAAGGAATTATAGGATATTATCAACAAAATTTATGCCAACACATTTGAGAAGTTCTGGAATGGACAGATACAATTTAGCAAAACTAACACAAGAATAAAAAAACTGATCAATCTTTTGTCTATTTATATTTGGTGTAATTCACCCAGAAGACAGATTCACTGGTGAATTGTTCCAAACACGTAAGGACTAACTAGCTCAAATTTTATAGAAAAACTTTCAGAACAGTTCCCAACTCCTTTTATGGAGCAACATAAACTTGACACAAAACACAGACAGTACATGAAAAGAAATTACAAGACAAATGTCTAATTAAGGGACACAGAAGTAATTTTTTTAAAGTCACATAATGAATCTAGCAAAATGAGAAGGCTAATAAGCCAACATATCCCATGTCCAGGTGTAGTTTATTCCAGGAAGACATCTAGCCGTCTGAAAATCAAGGAATGTAGTAATTCACATTAACCAAAGGATTTTTTTTTTTTTAAGACCATGACACATGCAGAGAAGGCATTGGCTAAAATATTCACTCACAATAGAAAAAAACTTGATAAATTGGGAATAAAACAATTTTCTTCATTATAAGTCATCTATGAAAAACTTATAGCTATTATTGTACTTATGAAATATGGAACATTTTCCCCTAAGATCAGGAACAGGGCAAAGATGTTCATATTCATCATTTCTATTCATCACTGTAAAGCAATGAGGGAAAAAAAAAGATAAAAGTTTAGAAATCAAGTAAGTCTTTCTTTTGTTATTGACAGGATTGTACACAGAAAATCCAAAATAATCCACAAATTATTTGAATAATTCAAGTAATAATAATTTAATTTACAAATATCACTGGATAAAAAGATCAATGTACAAAAAGAAATTCCAATTCATGCTAGCTGAAACATCACCAAGGAAATAAATAAAAATATTTACAAAGCAAAACATACCACATACCTAGAAATAAATTAAACAAAGATATTCAAGACCTCTACAATGAAACTATGAAACACTATTAAGAGAAATTAAAGACAACCTAGGTAAATGGATGATTATATTATGTTTAATTGGAAGACTCAATATTGTACAGATGTCAATTTCATTCAGGTTATGGCATCAAGTCAATGCAATTCCAAGCATACTCTCAGCCTATTTGTGAAAATTGATAAGGAAATCCTAAAAATAATACAGAAATGAATGAGGAATAGAGAAGGCAGGACAATCTTAAAGAATAAAAATGTCGTAAGTCTCTCACTACCAGATTTCTAAATGTACCGCAAAGTAACATAAAGGTTGAGAAGCCATCTTTAGCAATCCAAAGATATGTTAACAGCATCTAACCTTTGTGAAAGGATTTCTAGAACTACTCAGCCCCTGCTCAGTTACCAGACTTCAGTTTCCTCCTGTTGCTAAGACTCTAGTAAGCACAACATGCTAGCTGACAATACTACCCCACATGCCCCCAGCTGCCTCCTCCCCTCTCCGTACACAGCACAATGGTCAGGACTCTGATTCAGTTGGTGCAAACTCTACTCTGGTTTCTGGATGAGCACAGGAGCAGGTCCTCAACAAATCAGAGTATTACATTCCTCTGGCCACAGTGATTAGGTAACTATTGGCAAGTGAGCCAATCAGGTTCTATTATAATGATCATATTGGAGTTGTTCAAAAAGACCATCACTTTTTTCTCCCTGAGATGTCAACCTAGAAAGAAAGCAGCCTGGATCTTCTGGGACCCATGGTAGAGAGAAACAGCTTGCCAGGAAGAATACCTAAATGCAAGATGACCAGCCAAGACACGGACACAGAACTCACCTAGGAAACAGCTTTTTAGCCCCAGGATCCCAGCCATCCCTGAAGCTAGTTATACCCAAGAACTTCTCAATAATCAAACTAATAAATTCCCTTTATAGCTTACACATATGAGAAGAGTGAAAAGAGAAGTCAGAGATGGGGAAAAGTTATCTGCAATATATGTATATATAATATACATGAGTTATATATATCACATATATATGATATATAACACATGGTTTTATATATGTGTATGTAACATATGATACACATACATACAATAAAAGACAAGTCACTAGAAGGAAACTCTTTAAATAAAAAAGGAACCAAAAATGGGGGAAATGCTTCAACAGGGTGCCCTCATAAAAGATATCCAAATAGCCAATAAGCACATAAAAAATTATTTACCATCACTACATATCAGGTAACTGCAAACTAAAACCAAAGCAGGATATTGCCATGTCCTCTGCTGAATGCCTAAGATTAGAAAGGGCTGACCAGCTAAGGTGGAACAATTGGAATTTTCTTGCACTGCTTTTAGGATGATAGGTGGAGTTCACCTTTTTGAAAAACTGGAATACCTACTAAAACTAAAGCTAAAGTCTACCCTATGAGTCAGTGATCTCATTCCTAGGAACAAAACATATGCCAAGAGAAATAAGTGTAGGTCAGCGAAAAGAGCAACTGAAAGGCAAACTAGACATCATGCTGAGAAAAGAAGCCAAACACATAATTGTACATATTGTACTTAAGCACTTAGATAAGGGTCAAGAAGATCAAGAAGAAACAAACCTGATAAACTGAATAAAAGTCATAAGTGTGGTTTCCTCTGTGGAGCAGTTATTGAGAAGGCAGATAAATACGCTTTCTGGAATCCTGGAAATGTTCTGTTCATCGGGGTGTGTATGTAAGTGAAATTTCATCAAGCTATACACTTAAAATTAGCACTTGTCATGCATATTAGTGTACACATACTTTACTAAAACAGCAGCAAAGGATGAAGGGAAGGTGGCATAGGTCTACTTTCAGAAATAAAGAGTAAATACCATGGAAGGGAAAAGTGTAGCTAGATGTACCTGAAGAAACACAAACCAAATAACTTTCATCTCTCTCAAATAAAAAAGCAGAAAAATCTGAAGGTGTCAAACATAAATCTTCCTCCGCTAAAACAGGATGATGCCCTGTCTGATGCTTACCTCACTTATACCTAACTCTCCTTACTGTCCACAGCCCTTCTTGCTGCAGATAGCCGTGGACTTACATAGATGTCTTTCCCCTTAAGCAAAGTGACGTGATGCGATTGCACTACACAGAAAACGATCCTGCTCCCAACTGGGGCCACCTCTACATAGTCAGTTGATGTGCCAGAGGGACTGTCGTATCAGCAAAATGACAATGCTGGAACTTGCCAGAGAATCCAGGAAGCTGTGTATGACCGTGATGAAGGAACTTATGGAGAGGTCTGTGGAGCTGCTGCCTCTGACGTTACTGAAGTAAAAGCATTTAATGTTCTGTTTCAAGCTAGTATTGATTGGTGGGTCCAATCATCAGGAAAATGAGCTGGACACTGAGGCTCACCAGGCCCCTATGCATCTGTCTCCATCTTATGGCCCCACTAGACAGAGAATAATAGCTTCTTCCCTCTGCCTTCCAATTCTCATGCAAACTCTGTTTCAGACAACTCTAACCTGGGATTGGATAAGGAAATGATTCTGAGAAATGGAGTCCCAACCATGTCCAAATTAACACACAAGCCAGCTCAACCAATTTTACTTCTACCTTTCTTGTCACAAGGTCCCTTTTGGAACTCAAAACACTGGGTCCAATTCCCAGCCATGAGTAAGGACAAAGAATAAAATAAAAAACAGTGTATTAGATCCAACTCTTCTTTTGAGACCTTTGCACTATTAATTTCTGTTGAAATGACTTATTAGGCAGGAAAAGTTTTTAATAGTAAAAACTGATAACCTCAAAAACTTCAGGTTCTTTTAGTTAAAAAAAAAAAAGGAAAAAAATATTGGGTAGGCAATTTCCAGTATCTGCCGTACCAAATCAAAATGAAATTACCAATTTTAAGAAAAAAGTTACAAAAGAAATAACAAGTACCAAAGTGTTGCTACCATAATGACTGCACACCTGCACAACAATGAGCATTAATTAGATACTAATTAAAAAAAAAAAAAAACAAAAAAAGACCATTCCTGCTTGCATATGAAAAACACCCTGAATCCCCTATGGGTCCAAAAGAATTTGTAACGTAAAGAATATTTACATCTCGGCTGAAATAAAAGTATCTATGATAAAATGTGCTTAGAGATGAAAAAGTATTAGAGGAAAATTTATCACCTCAAATATTCATATCAGAAAACAGAAACTGAAAACGAGCCAGCAATACACTTTACAGGTGAGGCTTTGATCTGTGATTCTTGTGTGAACTTTATGTGCCGGAAGTGGTGTTCACAAAGGCATTCCCACACAGTGTGCGTACACAGGTTTCTCTCAGCTGCTTACATTCATGGCACATCTCCACTACGTTCCAGCTATGCTATGAGGTGCAAACGCCTTGCAGGCATTCCCACAGTTCTTACCATTTATACATTTTCCCTAGTGTGAGTTTTCACATGTCTTCGAAAGTAGGCAGGACACACAAAGGCTTTCCCACATTCCTTACATTCATATGGTTTCTCTCCAGTGTGGCTTCTTACATGTCTTCGAAAGGATGAGGGACAACTGAAGGCTTTCCCACATTCCAGACACTCGAAGGGTTTCTCTCCAGTGTGCATCCTTGCATGGACAGTAAGGTATGAAGAATGGCGAAAGGCTTTCCCACATTCCTTACATTCATAGGGTTTCTCCCCAGTATGTGTTCTCATGTGGATCCTCAGAGCTGAGGGATAAATAAAGGCTTTGCCACATTTCTTACATTCATAAGGTTTCTCTCCAGTGTGAGTTCTTACATGTACTGTAAGATGGGAGGAACTAATAAAAGCTTTCCCACATTCTTTACATTCATAAGGCTTCTCTCCAGTGTGAGTTCTTAAGTGTTCAGTGAGGGATGAGGAACGGCTAAAGGCCTTCCCACATTCCTTACATTCATATTGTATCTTTCCAGTGTGATCTCTCACATGTGCTCTGAAGGATGAGGGACAACTAAAGGCTTTTCCACATTCCTTACATTCATAGGGTTTCTCTCTACTTTGATTTTTCACGTGCGTATTAAGGGAAGTGGGAAGATAGAAGGCTTTTCCACATTCCAGACATTCATAGGGCTTCTCTCCAGTGTGTTTTCTCATATGGATACTTAAGGAGGAGGGACAATTGTAGGCTTTTCCACATTCCTTACATTTATAGGGTTTCTCTCCTGTGTGTGTTCTGACATGTACAGTGAGTTTTGAGGACTCGCTAAAGGCCTTCCCACACTCTTTACATTCATAAGGCTTCTCTCCAGTATGAATTCTTATATGTATTATAAGGTGAGAGGAAGAACTAAAGGCCTTCCCACATTCCTTACATTCATATGGCTTATCTCCACTGTGAATTCTTTTGTGTTTGGAGAGTGAGGAGGAACAACTGAACGCCTTCCCACATTCCCTACATTCATAAGGCTTATCTCCACTATGAATCCTTTTGTGTTCTGTCAGGGATGAAGAACAGCTAAAGGTTTTTCCACATTCCTTACATTCATAGCTAGTCTTTCCAGTGTGAATCTTCATATGTGCCCTAAAGAAGGAAGAACAACTGAAGGCTTTTGTACATTCTTTACATTCATAGGGTTTCCCTTCAGTGGGATTTTTCACATGCTTTCTAAAACAAGCAAGAAAATGGAAAGCTTTCCCACATTCTTTACACTGATAGGGTTTGCGTCCAGTGTGAGACCTGATGTGATTCTTAAGGGATAAATGATCTGTGAAGGCCTTTTTACACTCATGGCATTCATAGGACTTTACTTCAGTAGTTCTCTTGAGTATATTAAGACGTGAAATTTGGCCAAAGGCTTGTCCACACTGATTTTCTTCATTACATTCATAGATGTTCTCCACGACTGGACTTCTTTTAAAAATAAAAGCACATTATTAGTAATAAATACACTTTTATCATTTTTAGTGACTATGTACCTTTTCTGCCCTGTCAAGTTACAAGTTCAAAGTTCTCATTGAAGGATCTACAATAGCCAATATTATCACTGAGGTTTTTTTAACACACAATTTTTCTGATAATTGCTTACAACTGAACTATGTGTCAAACACTTTAGATCTCAATGTCATTTTTGGGAAAAAAAATCTCGGAAAAATTCTTTATTGAATCAAAATTTTTTATCAAGTTTAGGTACACGTTCTTTAAGTTTTATGACATTTTAAGATTCTCTCCTGAGGCATTACTTTTTCTTTTATGAATGGCACTCACCTCAAATGTCTCTCATGGTTTTTGTTCTGATAACAAATACCGTGGTATTCCCAGTTTTTCTGTAAAATGGATGAACAAGAATCATTCCTTTTGAATCTTACTATTTTCTGTTCACTGGATATTTTTTGTCCATAAATATCTTCTGGAGCTACTGCTTCATTAGTTTTAAGTTGAATCTCAAAACCTGAAACAAAGAAGTAAAGGCACCTATAAGCAAAGGACTTCTGGCAACGTGGCTGTTTCAGGACTTTGGTAATACACACAAGGGTCAAATGGTAAGCAAGAAATTACTCTATGAAGACTGAGACTGACAGTAACACAAATGAGGTATTATTAGGAGAAAAAGGGGCACCTAGCTGGCTCAGTCAGAAGAGCATGGAACTCTTGATCTTGGGGTCATGAGTTCGAGCCCCATGCGGGTTGTAGAGATTGCTTAAATAAATAAAACTTAAAAAGGAAAACAAAAAGGAACCAGTTCCTTCCTGAAGTGCACATGACCAAATACTAACTTACAAGAAGAAATATGGACAGTCTTTCCCGAGAACAAGGAAAGTGTGAGAATACTGATAAAAAGTCAAAATAGTAATCTAAGGTATCTGGAAGATCAGACTCCTCAAACAAAACAATGTTTTGTTTTGCTTTTATTTGTTTTTTCCAAACATCATACCCCCCCAACCAGGGCAGTTTTTCCCAAGGGTTCTTGCCTTCCTGGTGCTCCCCCTGGATGGGTCCTCTTTCCACTGTCTCCAGGTCCTCTTCTTGTTTCCACTGGGAGATCAGATATGGTGTGTGTAGTGGATACCCTGTTAATGCAGAAAGGCTTATCATTAGGGAAAACAATGAGGAACCATAAACATTTCCATGAGACAGGCTCAAAATTTTGCTTTTCTGATACTGTAATTATGGGCAAGAGCGAATTGAATTTCTACAAAATGTTTGTCAAGTTTTTTTAAAGCAGGGGCAGGGTGGGGGAGTAGACAAAGACAAAGACAACGCCACGGCCTCTGATTTCTAGAACTGATGTGACATTCATTATCTAAACTTCAATATCAGAAGCTGGTCTGATACAACCAGGACATTGTGTTCTCCTATTGCACACAAATAATCTCACAGAATACCCATCTTAAACAAGATTACTCTGAGACCATGATAAAATCAAACAAAATAAAGCCAGTACATAATTAAATCTAAGAATGACCCCCCCAAAAAAAGTCACTGTGCCACCCACAAAATACTCAATAATAAGATTTCGACTTCTTTTTATCAGCATTCAATCTAAAGTGACCACCTGTGGACTGGGTTGAACGGTGTCCCCTGAAAATTTATATCCAAACAGATCAATGAAACGGAACAGAGAGCCCAGAAATAGAGCTACATAAATAGAGTCAGCTGATCTTTGACAAAGGAGCAAAGGCAATACACAGAGAAGATAGTCTTTTGTCAACAGAGACTGAAACAACTAGCCATCAACATGCAAGAAAATTCATCTAGACAGACTTTTACACTCTTTACAAAAATCAACTCAAAACGGATCACGTGGGTCAAAGACCTAAATGTAAAATGCAAAACTATGAAACTCCTTGAAGAAAACATCATATGAAAAGATAGCCCAATATGTCATCAGGAAAATGGAAATTAAATCAATAAGAAATCACCAAACACCTATGAGAACAGCTGAAATCCAGAACACTGACACCAGCAAGGGATGTGGAACAGGAACTCTCATTCATTGCCGGGGGAATGAGAAACGGTACAGCACTTTGGAGGATAGTTGGCAGCTTCGTACAAAACTAATCCTACCATATGGTCAGGCAATCACACTCCTTGGAATTTACCCAAAGAAGCTACAAACATGTCCACCCAAAAACCTGCACATGAATGTTTACTGAAGCTTTATTCACAACTGCCCAAACTTAGAAACAATTAAGATATCCTTCAGAGGGTGAATGGATGAATAAAACTGTGGTACACCCAATGAAATATTATTCAGAATTTAAAAAAAATGAATTACCAAGCCACATAAAGACATGAAAGAAGCATAAATGCATATTACTAAGTGAAAGAAACCACTGAAAAACCTATACCATATGATCCCAACTACATGACATTCTAGAAAAGCCAAAACTATGGAGATGGCAAAAAGATCAGTGGTTGCCACAGATTAGCGCAGAAGGAGAGATGAACTCTCTCTGGGGGAAAGAGGCAAAGAGGATTTCTGGGGCAGTGAAATTACTCTATAATATAGATACTATAATGATGAATATATACGATTATGTATTTGTCCAAACCACAGAACGTATTCTGTGTTGAATGACTTCACCAAAGTTATACCTAATGTATAAACTATGGACTCAGGGTGATGACAATGTGTCGATTCAGGTTCATCAACTGTAACAAATGTACCACTCTGGTAGGATGTTGATAGTGGAAGAGGCTGTACCTGTAGGGAACAGGGCGTACATGAGAAGTCCCTGTATCTACCACTCACTCCTGCTGTGAATCTACAACTGCTCTAAAAAAAAGTAAGTGTATCAAAACAAAATGTCATGTCCACTTGAAACCTCAGAATGTTACTTTATTTGGAAATTGGGTCTTTGTAGCTTAATCAAGTAAAGATGGAGGCATACTGAATTAGAGTGGGTCTTAAACCCATTGACTAGTGTCCTTACAAGGAGCAGCATAGAGACAGAGGGAAGAAGGCCATGTGAAGGTAATGGCAAAGATTAGAATGATCTAGTTGCATGGGGCGCCTGACTGGCTCATCTGATAGAGCATACGACTCTTGATCTCAAGGTGTGAGTTCCAGGACCACGTTGGGTGTAGAGATCACCTAAAAATAAAATCTTAAAAAAAAAAAAATATCGCTGCAAATCAAAAAACACCAAGTATTGTTGGCAACCACCAGAAGCTAGGGAGAGATAAGGAGAGATTTCTCCCATAGAGCCTTCAGAAGGAGCATGGTCCTACTGACACCTTGTTTGTACTTCCAGTCTCCAGAAATGTGAAAGAATAAGTTTCTGCTGTTTTTAGCCACAGTTTGTGGTACTTTGTTATGAAAGGCCTAGGAAACCAATACAGCCTGCTTCCACAGACCCATCTCCAAATCACTCACCCAAAGTACAAATTCTATAATATGTACTTTTTAACACGTTCTTTTTGAGACCCATCACAGCTCCCCATGTCAGGTGCTCTCTCTCCCTGCATTGCGTAATAACCCCCCTTGTTTACGGGTATGTTTCTGAGTAAAGAGCTCTGACATCAGTAAAATTCTCATAAGGACCCAAACCACAAACCTCCCTAAGGCCCAAAATGACCCCTGAAATCTATGCCCACACTTCCAACACTTAATAAGCCTCAAGGCTTTTAACCAGAAGAAAAAGGCAGTTCACTACACAGGTGTTTATTTTCATGGTGAAGCCATTACACTCTAAGTTCCTTGGGGTCAGTGACCATGTCGGTCTTATTTACCAATTTATTCCAATTCCTCAGCCTAGAACAAGGTCAATTACTAAAGTTGTCTTCTAAACAACTAAATGAAGAAATGTTGCCATTCTTACCTAGTGAGGCCAGGTTCTGGAAGTTTTCCAACATCACATCTCTGTAGAGGCTCCTCTGAGCAAGATCCAGCAGAGCCCATTCCTCCTGGGTGAAGTCCACGGCCACATCCTCAAAGACCACGGAGTCCTAAAACATTCCACATATATTCTTTTCAGAAAGGTACCCACTCTCCCCACATGTGCAGGAAGATTGATGAGGTTGTTAATACTGGGGAACTGAGAATCAATTCACAGGAAGTTCTGAAGATTTTATGATCTCCCAACATCTACCCTAGAATTCAGACACCAGAACTTTCTCTTTCTACCCATTACATCCTTCCTAACTGACCCCATCCTGTCTCATGGATCTAACCACACTTCTAAAACACCAAATTTATCTCTTGCACAGTTTGATGGTGACCAATTCCAGTCTTATAAAGCTCAAGGACACTCCAGAGCCTATAGCAGAAATGACAGAAATGCTCTAGAGATGAAATAATTTCCACACTGACACCAGCAATTCCTTGTTACACAAACAATTTCACCTGCTTCCTTCTTTTCCACCATAGCAATTAGCACAACATGAAAGACTGGGTCAAATCCAAATGAGGTTTGAACGCATAAAAACACACTGAGGAACAGGGAGCTTTTCTTTTTTTTCTTCCCAGAAACCTGAGGCCCAGGAGCTTACAGAAACATAACTTTCAACTCAGGCCCACAGCTGGCCACATTGTCTTGTACTCTAGGTCAGGAGTCAGCAAACTACCGCACATGGGCTAAATCCAGCCTACTAATTGCTTGTGTAAGTAAAGTTTTCTTGGAACACAATAAAGCATTTGTTTATGCACTATCTGTGGCTGCTTTCAAACAAAACTGGCAGTTTAATTGCAACAGAAACTCTATAGCCTTCAATGCCTAAGATACTTACAATGTGGCCCAATAGAGAAATAGATTGCTGACCACTACTCTAAACAATTAAGGAGGTCAAGGTCCTGGTGGAATGGAAAATCTTTTGGAGAATTACTAGCTCCTACTTACCTGTGTCATATTTTTCTGTAACTCAGCAGCTTTTCTTTCTTCTTCCATGTTCCCTTCATGAAGGAAATCAGAGCACTGAGAAGTTAAGAGCTGAGGCGGGCGAGAGAAAACACAAGAATCCAGGTCTCCCTACAATTTCCACAACTCATGAGCCTGGATGCTATAGCACATCCATTATGAAGGACCACTCCCCTCAAAACACACACCACACACACAAAGCATACCCCCAAGACACCCAACCAAACACACACTGATCTTGTAAGGAGGTGGAGTAATCTTATCTCCTCGAGAGAGCTAACTGCTGGGGTCCTTGCTAATTTAAAAAAAAAAAAAAAAAAAAGGCTAAAAGTCCCATAGTCTAAGTTAACTGAAATCTAAAAAAGTTTAGCTGTCAGTTTTCCCATGATAATGAAAAAAAAAAAAAAAAAGCAGACAAGGTCTGCAACCATAAAAATACACACTGTGTCAAATTCAAAAAAGCACTTATAGATGCGACTTCTGGGGGCTCTGCTCCCAGTATTCCTTACTTCTGCACCACTGGCAGGCTAACAGGCACTACTGCGCAGCCCCTGACCATTGAACCCTCCCCTCCATGGGTCTCAGGCCTCTGAAACTTGATTTTTTCCAAAAAGCATCAACAGACTGAATTCCACACAAAGGAGGCAGAGAAGACTGCCATGATGTGATTCTCGTGCTAACTTGTGCCTACACAATACAGAAGAGCAGAACAAGAACACCTGAAGTGAAGTTAGCAACATGTCATCTCCCATTAGTGGTATCTGCAGCTCTATTACATATATTTAAAATAACGAAAACACAACAGTTTTTTCCATGCAGTGGATCAAGTAGCACATTTTAAAACTGATAAAAATCACATCCTTCACTACACTAATAACGTGCCATTTAAGTAACCATGATGTGAGAATGACCTTGCAAAGAGCTTTTGTCTCATTGAAGCACTGCAAATCAGGTATTATTGCAACCAGTTTATAGTTGAGAAATCTGAGAGTCAATTAACCACACACTCAATGTTACCCAGTCAGAAAGCTGCTGAGGTGTATGTAACACAGGGTGTATTACATAGGCAGGTGTGTGAATGCAGGCCAGTTTGTCGTCAAAGCCTAAACTCCCGAAAACTGTATTTCTGAACATATACCTTACAATTTAGTTGTCAGTGAGGCTGTTATTACTAACATTACCAGAGTCTAGCCTAGAATCCTGCTGTGCACTAATGAAGTATTCCATTTAAATATTTTATCCTGGGGGGCCTGGGTGGCTCAGTTGATTGTGTCCGACTCTTGATTTCAGCTCAGGTCATGATCTCAGGGTCGTAGTAGCCCCCCCATCAGGCTCTGTGCTCAGCGCAGAGTCCGCTTGTCCCTCTCCCTCTGCTCCTCTCTCTCTCAAATAATAAAGAAATAAAATCTTAAAAAAAATAAATGTTTTATCTTTGAGCTCCTCTTGACTAAGCCCCCTGTTTTGAGCAAGGATGCTTCCCTTAAGACCCCTCCCTACCTCTTGATCCTTCATTTAATATTTACCCCAATCCCACTATATACACACACAGGGAATACAGCACTGAACAAAACAGAAAAATCCTGAAGGACACAGATGTTATAATCATTTGAGGGAGGGCAGTAAATCACCAAAATGTTATCAGGTGTGGTATATGACAAATAATAATGTAGCACATTACAGGGATAAAGAATCACAACACACATTTATTTTTAGCCAGTTAGGACTACTTTTGTGGCAGGGAAGCAGGAGAAAATTGAAAGAAGTGTTTCAGATAACAATGGAAATCCACAGTTGGTATGGTACATATGTTTACATATTTATATGAATATCATCAACTCCCAGAGAAAATAAAATCAGTATGAGTGGGCTAACCTTTAACTTAAAGGATGGAAAAAGAATAGCATAAAGATTTAGAAAAATGAAAATACGATGGGGCGCCTGGGTGGCGCAGAGGTTAAGCGTCTGCCTTCAGCTCGGGGCGTGATCCCGGCGTTGTGGGATCGAGCACCACATCAGGCTCCTCCGCTGTGAGCCTGCTTCTTCCTCTCCCACTCCCCCTGCTTGTGTTCCCTCTCTCGCTGGCTGTCTCTATCTCTGTCAAATAAATAAATAAAATCTTTAAAAAAAAAAAAAGAAAAGAAAAGAAAGAAAAATGAAAATACGACAAAATTAATATTTTAAAAAACTAATAAAAAGAAACATAAAAACGGGCAATGTGCCCTTTGAAAACTAATGAAATTAACAAAGCTTTAGCAATTTTAACAACAGAGCATAGACAAAGAGTTATGAATGAGTCATAATCACAGATGTTGAAGGGAGAATACAACAAAAAAGTTAGGAGAATATATATGAAAATGTACAGATAATGAATGAATTTCTAGAGAGAAGTACAACTTTCTGGCAATGATCTAAAATAAATACAAAACTTAGGGCCGCCTGGGTGGCTCAGTCAGTTAAGTGTCTGCCTTTGGCGCAGGTCATGACCCCAGGCTCCAGGGATCAAGTCCCACATGTCCCACATCAGGCTCCCTGCTCAGTGGGAGCCTGCTTCTCCCTCTGCCTGCCGCTCCCCCCTCACCCTGCTGCTTGTGCGTTCTCTTTCTCTCTGACAAATAAATAAATAAAATCTTCTAAAAAATAATAATAAAATAAAATACAAAATCTGATTATAGACAATCCTAAAAGGAAAACAAAACAAAACCCAGTAGTTTAAAACATGCCCACAAAGGAAATATGAATTATAAATTGTTTCACAGGCAAGTTCACCAAACAAGTAAAGGATTCGTAATTACACTGTAGGAGTGGAAAATACTGTTTTTCCTGCGTGTTTCCAAGGCAAAAAAGTACAACTCAAACAGGAAAGATCTCATTCACACATATGAACGCAAAATAATATAAAAGTATTAGTACAGTCAAGAATTGAATAATGAGGATATAATCACAAACCAAGTTCATTTCCTCCTAGGAATGAAAGGTGGTTATATATAATTGAATCCTCAATTAATATAATCACATTAACAGAAAAAGATCATTATGACTCTTCCCTTAGATACAATATAGTGACCGATCTGTATCAATATCCATCGCTGATCATTTAACCCATTAGAACTAGAGGAGAACAGCTTTAATTAGGAAAAAATAATTACTACCTAAAACACCTACAGCAAACTTTTTTTTCTTTAAAGGAGGCTCCGTGCCCAGTGTGGAGCCTAGTGAACCTTGAATTCACCACCCTGAGATCAAGACCTGAGCTGAGACAAAGAGTCTGAGGCTGGGGTCACCTGGGTGGCTCAGTTGGTTACGCACCGGACTCTTGATTTTGGTTCAGGTCTTGATCTCAAGGTTGTGAGATCCAGTCCCAGGGATCCGGGTGGGGCTCCCCCACTCAGGGAGTCTGCTTAAGATTCTCTCCCTCCCCTCGCTCTAAAAGAAAAAAGTCGGACACTTAACTGAGCCATCCAGGCGCCCACAAATATCCTATTTAAACGTTGAAATGATAGAATAATTCTCTCTGGGATCAGGAACAAGGCAAGGATGCAAATTTTATATGCTATTCTAGTACTGTCTGTCCACTGGTCCTAGCAAACGCACTAAAAAAATAAAAAGGAACGCAAGGTGCAGGAATAAAAGAGAAAACGCTGAAAATGGCACAAGATCTCACTCTCGGTGTGAAATTCAAAATAATCTACAAATAAATAACTAAAATTTATAGCTGCATTCGACCATGAAGGGGGTTACAGAGATACTAAGTAATCAGTTCACGTTTATGTACCTGAATATAATGTATCAAACTGATGCCCACAGGCAAGGTAAAATTCACCGATGAAATATCTCCTGTACTAGGAGGGGAGATGGGAACGGAGTTGAGGCAAACGTCACCCCGTGCTCACCGAACACGCCGAAATCCACTGACCAGCGTACAGACGAGGTGGAGGCGCTCGTCCCCGTGACCGAATGGCAGGGATGCTTTTACTTTCCGAAAAGACAGCAAAGGATGCTTCGTAAGGCCGACTACATAGGAGGGTGGTCCTCTAACTAGCCTGCAGCCGACTCACCCCGGCTGCCGCACGCAGCCCAGGGCTCCTGATTCAGTGAGTTTGGGACGAGACGCGGCCGGGGGAGGCCCCCGGCCCTGCGTTCTTGCGGGGGCAAGAGGGCACGGCCACAGCGGCCGTCCTCCCAAAGCTGACCTCTCCCCCTCCCGCAGGCCGGACCTGGGACTGGCCTGACCAAGCCAGGAAGGACGCCGCGAACTGAGGCAAAAAAAACTGCCCCAGACGCTACTGGGGGACCACGGCGAGATGGCCGCCAGTTCGCGCACGCGCATGAGCGCATTTCTGCTTCCGGTTTCTGAGCCGCGCACAGCGTAAGGGGCGGGG
>NC_048221.1:6815852-6837791 GCF_002007445.2 Ailuropoda melanoleuca
AAAAAATAAAAATAAAAAATTTTAAAAATTGGTTTTTGGGTTTCCTAGCTTGCTTTTATAAAAGTCTTCCCAAACTCTAGAGTATAAAAGTATTTTCCCAATTTTCTTCCACATGTTATTTTTAAAACTTTTCAATCTTTGCTCCTCCAGGAATGCATCTTGGTATGTAGTGGGAGGTAGAGGTTTGTTATGCTAATAAGCGCAGTAGGACTCAGTATATTGGCCCCTAGGTTTATTTCTTCACTACAGGCTAAGGCATATTAACTCAGAAGCCCACTGGGGCCAAACTCAAACTTTTACATATCCAAAATAGCATATTTTTAGCTATTCAGAACCTCCTACATACTCTGTGAAAACATCACCCAGCATCTACTGAACATTGCTAAAATAGAGCCTTGTGATTATAAGACACTGAGCTGCTGTGGCCTTTCAGAGCTCTGTGACCACTCCGTTCTCCTGAACAACATCACTTACATCCAAGCTCCCTCCCAGGTGCCCTCCCCCAGGGGTTCCCTTGCCCTCTTCCCCTTGTGGATGGTGGCTCCAGTGCCATAAGCCTTTGGACGGTCTCATGCTGGGACTTACCCTCTCATGCAACTCTGTCCAGGTGCCACCCTGTCAAAGGAAAGACTGGTGGATTTAAAGTGGTAAAACATTTTATTCAGCACTATTGCACCCCGGAAAAAGAGACCTCAATAGAATAGAACCAGGTTCAATTCCAAATATCTCATGGGCAAATGAGAATTTATAGGCAAGGAGCACGGTGGAAGTTGGTGGATGGAAAATTACTAAGAGGAAACATCAGAGGTAAGGGGGATTCCTGACTAAATCAACCTAACAGGACTCTTGCTGAAGGCAGGCCAGGTGATCAGATATCACGTGGGGGATGAGGAACCCGAGTAGATGTCAAGAATGATCAGATACAGAGGATGGGAAATTCTGGCTAAACTGACTTGCTAAAATTAGACAATACAGAGACAAACACAGAAGTCCAAAAGTCAAGACCTAGTGGCAGAGGAGTTCAGGGGAGCCTGAGTAGAGTTTGGGGAGGAAGAGAATCTTTGTTAATCCAGTAAAGCTCACTGGATGTTACTGCTTCTTGTGGTCCTATCTTCTTCCTAGATCAGCCTCCAAATCTGCCAAATTCCTTACAGGTGATCAGGCTGGGACTGAGATAATCCAGAAATAGGTATAGGGACCACCCAGTCAATAGGGCAATCAATCGGCAAAACTATACTGGACAGCCTCAAGTGGTCAAAACTCCAAAACACCTCCGTTGCTCTGTGCTGTTTTACTCTGTATATTTTTTGTGATCTCCCACTATGTTTCATTAGCCTCAACAAGAGGTAGTACAGATGAAGCAGGCATGCTGGGTCCAAGGACTCAGAGGAGGGTCCCACGGGATCAGCCAACAGGGTCCTTGGCTTCTCAAAGGACGGAAATCAGACGCAGGCCAGAGAAATAGTTTATTGAAGAGTGTGAGTAACATAAAATAGTAAATGGAGTGTCTGGGAGACTTGCAAAGGAAAAATGAATGAGTATTGTCCTTGCTTCGCTGGGGTTAAGGGTTGATATTGGAAAAGGGTCTAGAGTACTTTTTTTTTCAGGAATCCAGGATGGGGCCATTCAAAGGCAAGTGTCAGGTGAACAATAGGTACCATTCCCTAAATTACTAAAGGGAATCAGCCGAGGCTTATTCAAAGCGAATATCCTGGAATGTGTTTGGGATCTGGCTTTTCTTAGGTGTGATCAGGTGTTTGGGGCCTAGGACAAAACTCAGAGTAATTAACTTCCTTGTATCCCCTTTGAAGTGCGAACATAGCTTTTTTTGGCTTATTCAAAGGCAAAATATTGAACATAGTAAATGGGACCTAACAGAAAAATAGTAGAGATGGAGCCATTCTAGAATGGAGTCCCTTCAGCTCCCCTACCTCATGGGTATTTGAGTGAACCTACAGCATTGGAACTGACTTTTGGGGTCAGAGGTGCAGCTGCCTGGGGAGAAAGATCAGCCTGCCTGCCTGGTCCCCCACTAAGCAGCCGCTGGGCCTTGTAGGACTTAAGGATCCAAATAGGAAGAGGGGAGGAGTGCCCACCTCTGGACCAGGGGTGGCCTGCTTCTGACCCCATCATGGGCTATAGCAAGAGGAGGTCCCCATGACCAGGCTGGTGTTTTGGGGTACTCTGAGACAAGAGGTTGTCCATGTCCCTGGGGATTGTACAACAGGTTAATAAGCCCAGAAGGCAGAAATGGCTGGTCTTCTAAGCACAGCTGTGCCTTTGTTAACAGCTGGCAGGCTTGTCCCACTCGGATCTGCTTCAAGGATGGCATTCCAGCCCCTCCCCAGAAGAACATCAAGACCCCCAATTCTTGGGCCCAGCCAGCTAAAACATTACCTAATGTAACTAAAGTCAAGGGGCGCTTGGGTGGCTCAGTCTGTTAGGCGTCTGCCTTCAGCTCTGGTCACGGTCCCGGGGTCCTGGGATTGAACCCCGCATTGGGCTCCCTGCTCGGTGGGAGAATCTGCCTCTCCCTCTGCCCCTCCCCCTGCTCGTGCTCTCTCTCTCTGAAATAAATAAATAAATAAAAATCTTAAAAAAAAAAAAAAAGTAAAGTCAAGTTTATATCCCTACCCTTCCCAGGAGCCCAAAGAAGGTGGCTATTTTACTGAAAGAATGTTCTAAACCATAGATGGGTGTTGGGTCCTGCTTACCACAGCTTCTCACCAGGATGCCACCCAGAGAAGGAAAGAGCCCAAACTTCTGGGGGAGATGAGACATGACAGAGTGCAGGATCCCGGAAAGAAAGGATTGGACTTGTCCCCTCTGCTGGAAAAAAAGAAGAAAAAAAAAAGTACTGTAAGAACTGAGATGTTTTATCCTCCCATTTGCCAGTGACCTTCCAAATAGTAAAAGACAAAAAAGGCCAAAGGGGAAGGCAAAAAAAGGAAGGGCTGAGTCTTGGAGGAGGAAATACACATCATCTCCATCTTTAAGGGCCTAACCCACTCTCTCTCCCCCACCCCAGGAAATGAATGCCTTGGGAGGAGAATTAATGATTATCAGCGTAACTAGTAAAATTGGCCCACTTTCGCTTAAAGATGGTTCTTTCCTGGTAGTCCCTCCCAGACAGTCCCTTTTCCCTTTATTAGAATGGCACCTGCTGAGCCAACCTCATGAAACAAGCCAAAAGTTTTTGCTGTTGGTGGGCGCCAGCTGTTGAGAACCAGTTAACTTTCCCTTACCCGTGGAGGTGGTCAGTACACCGCAGGAACGCCTGGCTGAGGAAGGGCACTGAAGGAGTTCGGCCCATCCTAGCTGACTTAGTGAAAGAAGGGACACCGGTTCCTGCCATTTCACCTTTTAGTTCCTGGTACAGCTTGTGCTTAAAGCCACTAACCATAAGTGAAGCTGACTGTAGACCATAGTGAAACATGATTATTCCCTTCATTAGATCACCCCTAACAGATATCACTGCCTTAATGGATGACGTTTGAGCCGAAGTTATAAATTTGGCTAATATGTTCTACTCAATGAAGGTTTCACAGGAGAGAAAGTCATCCTCACCCACTGCCCACATGCTGTGCTCTCTCTCTCTCTCTCTTTTTTAAGATTTTATTTATTTGCGAGAAAGAGTACGAATGGGGGGTCGGGGGGAAAGGGAAAAGCAGACTCTCTGCTGAGCAGGGAGCCCGACGGGGGCTCAATCCCAGGACCTTCAGATCATGACCTGAGCTGAAGGCAGACACGTAACCAACTGAGCCACCCAGACACCCCCGACCTGCTCCCAATACCCAGGAAGCAGACCAGATCCCCTCAGACTAAATAGATAATGCCAGCCACAAATGACCATCAGCTTTAACCTGTACTCTGACTGTGCCTCTTCCCCATAGCTGAAGAGCCCAGTCTAGACTGCAGCTAAGCAGTTTTGTATTCTGCGCTTCTCTGCTGAAGAGGCAGGGCAAATAGCCCCTTAGCTCATCAGAACCTAGGAGGCAATGAGAAACTGTCTTCTAACAGTTTGCCAGGGAAGGTGAGTGGGAGATGGCCTCATAGCAACTCCTTACAGGCCTCCCATCCTCTCATCTTCTGGGAGAATCACAGGGCATTCTTCCAACATTCATATTGGCCACAGGTTAAGCCTCTGCCTGCATGGCCTATGTAGATAGATAAAAAGTCTCAAGGGTGCCACGGCAGAGGCCAAAGTTGTCCGTGTCCCAGTCCTTAGAACCTGTGAATGTAGTACTTTGTATGCCCAAGAGGACTGTCCAGGTATGGCTAAATTAAGGTTCTTGAGATGGGGGGATTATTGAAGTGGACCCAGTGTAATTACAGGGATCTTTAAAAGTCAAAGAGGGAGGCAGTAAGGTCAGAGTCAGAGGAAGAAATGTGAGAATGGAAGCGGTGATCAGAGTGATTTATAGTCATGAGCCAAGGTATGGAGATAGCCTCCAGAAGCTAGAAAGGCAAGGAAAGGAATTCTACCCTACAGTCTTCAGAAGAAACACAGCCCTATGGACACACTGAATGTGGCTCAGTGAAACCCATTTCAAATGGCTGACCTTCACAACCATGAGATAATGAATTTGTTTTGTTTTAAGCTACTGAGTTTCTGGTAACTTGCTACAGCAGCAATAGGAGGATAACATAAATAACTGTAATTAATTGTACCCATAGGGGCTTATACCAAAATTGATTCTTTTCTTTTTTTTTAAGATTGTATTTATTTATTTATTTATTTGAGAAAAAGAGAGTGAGCAGGAGGGAGAGAGAGAGAATCTGAAGCAGACTCTGTGCTAAGCGAGATGTGGGGCTTGATCCCAGGATGGTGAGATCATGACCTGAGTCAAAACCAAGAGTCAGACGTTTAACTGACTGAGCCACCCAGGTGCCCTTGATTCTGTTCTTTTAGGGAACTTCAGATGAGACTGACCAGGACCATGACTCCCAGTAGGGTAATGAGGGGTACATGAAGGATATACTTCAGCCAGGTTCCCCATGCAGAGCCAAGCCAATTAAATCGTTAAACTGGGTGCAGCAAGAGGTGTTAGCAGCTGAACATACCCTGCTTCAGCTGGCCAGCAGGAAGTTCAAGGTAACACAGTTGTTCATTACCACTCACACTAAAGTGTTTAGAACACTGTCATTGTCTGTGGGAAATATACAAAATAGGCCAATAATAATAGGATGAGGCCAAAGGGAATCATATCAGTGTCCAGAAAGTTAATTTTCTTCTGTTAATTCATGTTCAATATCAAAGGAGGCTGCTCCTCCCTAGAGGTTCTTTGACATGTCTAAGTGTGAGCATCCATTCCAGAGGTTATCTTGGGGCATGGAGAGAAAGTTTATGGATTGAGACTTTTTCAGAGCTTTACTGTGTCATTACAAATTCAGCATCCTCATTTTACTCACAGTTTCCCATCTCCAGAGATCTTGGAGAACAAAACATTGGCCAGATCTTATAGAAATATTTGTTTCTCTACAGAGTTTCTGTTTGGATGATGAGAAAGTTTTGGAAATGGACAATGGGGATAGTTGGACAACTTTGTAAACGTACTGAATGCCACTGAGTTGTACACTTAAAGATGGCTGAAGGAGTAAGCTTAAGTTTTACCGCAGTTTGTAAAAACATTTGTTGTCCTTCACTGTCTTATCTCATTGGGTGCATTTTTCTTTGATCAGTATGTCTGCTACGCATGCTTTCTGATCTCCCAGGAGGAGCACAGGAGGGAGCTGGGGAAAGTGTACAAAGGTTTATTTGGGGATAGCAGAGAACTGAAATTTGGGACAAGCAACCTACAGCAAAAACCATATGCTAGTCCAACAAACAAAGGAGAGGAACATTATTTGATGAAGAAGGAGAAAGTTGGGAGAGGTTGTTTTGAACAAGAGTCCACTGGAGAAAACAAAGAGTTCAGGGTGATGATAGTTTCTCATTGACTGAATTGCTGAGGTAGTCTGTTTCTTGTAGGAGATGCAATGTACATCTTCTGTTGGGGGCTGTAATTTCCTGTTGAGGATTCTGTTGGGGAGTCTATAATTGATCATTCTTACAGCGATTGAAGAGTGGTACCCTGTGAGAGTTTCCCTCTGGCCTCCCAGCTGCATTTTAGTAAGGTTTCTCTTCGCACAAGACGAAGTTTCTGAGAATAAATTACAATTCTATCAGATCACCAGGTACACTACCTAGTCCATGACACATCCTTGGGAAGCAAATCCCTCAAGCCAAGAAGAATTACAGCAATTCAGAATTCCCTCCCCTTTCACCAAAAGACAATATAGAGGATTCCTAAGACTTACTGTAGTCTGTCCATTTCCAACTTGTAATTATCTGCCTCCTCCTGTGACATCCCTGAAGCCATGACTAATATAGAGAACTTTCCCACTCTGGGTCTCCCAAATTATAATAAGCGGTTTTCTTTTTCTTGGTGCCTGAAAGGGATGGCCAAGCTCTTGGATTTTTAACTCAAAATCGTAATGGAAATCGGAGGCCCATTAGGCATAACAGTTGCTCTCCTAACCCAGGAAAGAAGACAGTAGCCTCAGCCGCATACCTAGACAGGCCATCTTATTTAAACTTAAGATCACCTCTTCCCCTCCAGTGTAGAGACTCTGGACTGAGGTGCTATTATAGCGTGTTCTCCCTCTTGCCTCAGGTGCAGTTTGTAGCTCCCTTCCCAGGTTGAGGGGAGTCACAGGCAGGGGGTGAACTATACTGAAAAAAATGAATCATGAATAGTGGATTTATGTGGCCATAGGAAAAGATCAAGTGCAGCTATACAGCGATTGTATTCATTAACTCCACGGGGAACGGGCAACAACAGCTGTGCAATGAAGAGTATGACGCGTTCACGTATGCACCAAGCTTTGAAAGCAAATGCTATTCAGTTAAGACGTGTAAGAGCACCGGGCTGGGGAGGAAAATAAACCGCCCCGGACCCAGCGGCCCACTTGGTCCGCGCGGGAGGAAAACTCCGTTTCTCCTCCAGCGGTTGGCAGAACAGGTGTCCGCGCGGCCTCGCGCGGCCCCGCCCCTTACGCGGTTCGCGGAGACCGGAAAAGCGCATGCGCAGGGCGGCGGCCATCTTGGCAGCGCGCCACTCCCGCGTCTGAAGCAAAGTCCGCGCCTCTGAGCGCACGGCCTCGGAGGGTCAACGCGGAAAGGAAGGACCCCAGGGGGGAGGCGCGGGGTTGAAGGTCCCTTCCTCCGAGAGGTGGGCTGGCTGGGTCCCCGGGGCGGTGACAGTAGCCCCGGGGGGAGGTGTGCCGTCCAGGGCTTTTCTGGTCGCGGTGACTCCGGCTCCAGCGTCCCCCGCCCCCGGAGCCTGGCGGTAGTTTCCTGCGGGCAGGCACGCGGTGCGCTTGTGGGTGTCGGTTATTGAAATTCGGTAAGTTCTCCGGTGAAGAGAGGGACCTTTGCAGGTTCTTACGGAGCACGTGTGTGTGACAAATAAATGCAGAAGTGAATGGATTCGCCTAAGTGCAAAACCTAGCGCGGCAGAGCGCTGCCAACGCCCGGAACCTCGAGTGTAGGAGTCTCTTGAGGGGAAGGACGAGGCTGGCTAGTGGCCGTTAGCTGGAATGGAATTGAACCTAAGTAAAATGAATGTGGACAGGTGGGTTTTTCTTTCGGCTGTTCATCTGGAAATTCGTCCTTAAAATCTGCAGCTGCAATAGAACGAACATCCGTGGAACCTTAATCCACGTTCACTGTTAAGATTTTCCCATGTATTGTTATGATACACCAACTAATGGTAAATTGCGGACATTTACTTCATCCCTTAATGGTAAGCATGCATCTCTTAAGAATTAGGACAATCTTCTACTAAAAACAGAACTCCATTGTCGGTCCAAGAAAGTAAAATTTCTCCAGTTTTCCTCAAGTATCTATTAGAGATGTCGGGATTTTTTTTGGAGCTAGCATCCTAACAATTTGCATACTGCATTATGTTTTAGCTCTCTGATCTCTTTTACCTAAAATATTTTGCCTGCATTTGGTTCTTGAACGTTTCAGGAGAATTTTATTGTGAAATATTGACATTCCAATATGATGCTGTTTTCCTATGATTTCATTTATTTTTTTTTAAGATTATATACATATATATATTGTCAGCGCACGCACAAGCAGGGGGAGCAGCAGGCTGAGGGAGAAGCAGGCTCCCCCCTGAGCAAGGAGTCTGATGTGGAGCTCCATCCCAGGACACTGGGATCATGACCTGAGTGGGAGGTGGACGCTTAAGCCACTGAGCCACCCAGGCGTCCCTTCCTATGATTTCATTTAATTAACTTGTCTATCTCTTGTAGAGTTGGGTCTAGAGCAGTACTGCCTAATACGTATATATTGTGAGGTACAGATGTAATTTTTTAAAATAATTTTTAATAACCAAATAAGAAAGACTTTAACTTGTGAAATTTTTAGTGTGTCTTATTTAATCCAACTTATCCAGTTATCAATATAAATTTATTAGTGAAATTGATGAATGTAGTTAATAGAGAATTATTAATGAGAAATTTTACATTTCTTTCCTTTTGTAATAAGTTGCTGGAACCGGGTGTGTATGCTGGATCTCAGTGTGGTTGCTGAGTTTTCATTGGAAATTTTTTTTAAATTTCTTTATAAAATTTTATTTATTTGACAGAGACAGCCAGCAAGAGAGGGAACACAGGCAGGAGGAGTGGGAGGGGAAGAGGCAGGCTCCCAGCGGAGCAGGGAGCCCTGTGCTGCGCTGGATCACAGAACCCTGGGATCATGCCCTGAGCCAAAGGCAGACGCTTTTAACGACTGAGCCACCCAGGCGCCCCTTCATTGGAAATTCTTGATCTGTTACTTAATTCTTGATTCTCTTAACTGTTTTACTGTAGAAAAAGAGCTCCAAACCCAGATTGTTCAAACATACTGAAAAGTTTTTTCAGTAACTGAATCAATTTTATTTGTAAATTCTAGTTAATTAAAAGTAAATTTAAGAATCTAGTCCCTTGGTCACACTAGCCACGTTTCATGTTCACAGTACCCAAAGAACCAGCCCAGTGCCTGCCTAGTTAGACTGCAAATTTAGACACTTGAACGTTTCTGTGTACTTTGTATTGTATCTCATCCGGAAGCAGGTAAGTGCAAGTTGTCCCATTGTTTATTAGGAATGAGAAGCATTTAGTCAAGGTGCGCTTCTCTCGTAGTCAATATTTTTTTTGAGGTAATCCTTGGGCGATACTTGGCAACAGGGAAATCTTTTTCCTAACAGCCTTTCATCCAAGGGTTTCACAACACTTGGTCAGTCTTTGCTTCAGTCTTTTTTTACATGGTGGGGGGAGTTACAAAATGATATTTTTCCCAGTTCTCATTCCTTCTCTATTCTTTATGCAGCTTTCTTTCCCCAGCTCCCCTGTCTTCTATACTTTTTTTTCTTTTTGGAGTATCACAATATGTTCTTGGACTTTTCTTTCACTCACTATTATTTTGATGCTCAAACTGTCCCAAATTTGCCCAGGGGTAGTCCTTTTGAATCCTGTGTCCCTTCAACATGAATCCTTTAGTCTTTAAACCCTATTAGTCTTTAAGTGTAAAATAAATTCCCAGTTCACTTTGTACTTTTTTTTTTTTAACACTTATTTATTTGAGAGAGAGAATACAAGCAAGGAGGAGGGGCCGAGGGAGAGTGAGAAGCATGTTGAGTAGGATGTTGAATGGAAGATGCTAGACACATTAATGCATATCATGTGATTTTATATGAAGTTCAAAAACAGGCAAAATTACAGTGTTAGAAGTCAGGATAGTGCTTCCGTTTGGAGAGGAGAAAGGAATAATTTAGATGAGGCATATGAGTGCTTCGGGGTGGAGGAATTCATGATAATGTACTGTACGCTTGTAATTCTACACTTGTTTGAATGTATGATTCAGTAAAATTTTTTTTTTTTTTAAAGATTTTATTTATTTATTTGACAGAGATAGAGACAGCCAAGCGAGAGAGGGAACACAAGCAGGGGGAGTGGGAGAGGAAGAAGCAGGCTCATAACGGAGAAGCCTGATGTGGGGCTTGATCCCAGAACGCCGGGATCACGCCCTGAGCCGCAGGCAGACGCTTAACCGCTGTGCCACCCAGGCGCCCCTGATTCAGTAAAATTTTTGAAAAATGAACTTAACTATAATTTCCAAGTGTTTGAAAGGACCAACAAAATGAACATAAGGCATAAGTTAAAAAAAATATATATGTGTGTGTATATATATGTATATATATTTATAAAAGGAAGGAATTTTAAAAAGGCAAATTTAATGAAGAAAGAACTAAGAGGTTCTTTTTTTAGGGAGAAAAGCAGATAAACTTTGGGCAGAGCCTGATTTAGCACTCCACCTACTCTCAACATTTTATACCCTCTGGTAAGACTTAGGGGATTGGTCAGATCTCTTACATGAGTGTTTCTGAGCTGATGTGCCATTGAAGTAGAGCAGTATTTGAAATGTATTCTGTGTTTACCATGGAATTGTTCTAGTGCTTTGGATCAAAAGTGGAATATCACTTTTTAGGCAAGTCAGATGTTAGTTTTTCAAGAGCCTCCTGAATTTTTTTTTTTCTATTCTGTCTTTATCTTTCGCAGAGCTAGTCCTGAGCTTGCTAAGAAAAATCCTGGGGTGTGTGTGTGTGTATGCGTATTGGGGAAGGCCGAAGATAATATTCCTTATCTGTTCATATTTAACACCGACTGTTGGAATACAGATTTATTGTTTAGTATCTGCTTAGCCCTTTGGAATGTGAAAAATCTAAGGTATGAGGCATTTTCTATTAGTTCGCTGTGCTCTCCTCAGTGCCTAGTATATTATGTAGCAGAGGGAAGGACGCTTCATAAATATTTGCATACTGAATAAAGACATAAGCTGATATAAGGGCTTGAAGTAAGGCAACTGGACCTATGTGGTTTTGCCAACTGGAGGAGCTCAAAGATGTTTGAAATAAACCGTTTGTGCTGGGCATCCTCAAGACCACCCTGCATGCTCAGCAGTGCAGTAGGACTCACAAGACTTGTGCTGTTAAACCCACCATTCTAGTTTATAGAATACAGATCAGAATCATCAAAGGGATAAGACACATGGGATTAATTCCAGAACAAACCAGGCACAACCATCCAAGTGTCTTTTCCCAGTGCAGTCAAATGGGCATTGTTTAATACTCCTAGTAATAATGTGTAACATTGCATGTGAAATATCGCCAACCAAGGAACCTCATCTGATACATTCGACTATTCAGTTGGACTGCTGTAACAGAAATATAGGTTGGGTGGCTTATAAACAACAGAAATTTCTCACAGTTCTGGAGGCTGGGAAAATCAAGATCAAAATGCCAGCAGGTACGGTGTCAGGTGAGGACCTACTTGTTCATGGAAGGCAGTCTTCTCACTGTGTTACCACATGGCAGAACGTTCAACGTAGCTCGCTGGGGTCTCTTACAAAGGCACTAATCCCATAATTACCTCTCAAAGTCCCCATCTCCAGAAACCATCACACTGGGGATTAGGTTTCAATGTATGAAGAGTCAGGGAGGTGCAGACATTCAGTCTATAGTCCCTGAGCTTTGGTGTCCAGGTCAATCCCAGAGGCATGCACCACCTGCATGCCTAACTTCAGCCACTTAAGCTCCAGCCCGAGTCCAAACTGTTAGAACGTTGCCCAAAGCCTCAGGTATATAAAAACAGATGTTCACCATAAATTACATTGTTAGCATAAACTATCTGGTCCAACTGGTAACTGGCCCAAGGCTTCAGGCATACAAACACATCAGGCAATGTATTCCATGGTCTCAGGTTGTCTCCCGCAAGCCCCACCAAGAGTAGATCTGAAGACAAGCTTTTCTCAGGAAAGTGCAGGATTTGAGCAACCCAGACCTGCTGAGTTAATCATTTCTTGCACACCGTTTTATAATCGTCCAGGTATGTTGGCAAATAACGATATCCTCAGGAGTTCAGGCTTTTGAGATAGAGTAACCTGTATTCAGACTCTGACTCTTCCTAATTGGTGATCTTGGGCCAGTGACTGCTCTCTCAATGCAGGTTGCCTCAACTGTGGAATGACAATAATAATAGCTATGTTGGTAATCATATGAGCTACCACTGCTTCTGGCACATAATAGGTTCTCAGTAAATGACAATTGTTATTTATATTCGTGTGGTATACTCTGCAATTTTTAATGGCTTTCACATAGTGTAACTTCATTTTCTACAGAGAGCTGACTAATGAATGATGCTTCATGACAGCTGAGTAATGCCTGTTGCTTAAAAACTGGTGGTATGTGGCAAGACGACTCCACTACTTAATTAAGAGTAATTGAGATTGACCTGTCTCCACTGAATTCAGACACTGTCTTGAAGGACTTTGGGAACAGGAAGAATTCAGGCACATTTTACTGTCATACCCCCAAGATGCCAGCCTTTGATTTTTTCTCTTGTGGTAAGTCCTTGTTGATGCTCCTGTCAGAGACTGTTTTACCTGGCCTGTGAACAGCCTGTCTTGTGGTCAGGGTCTAAGCAGTCCTGTTTCTATGCTGTCAAGGAGGGGTCTTAAGTAGATAAGAACATTCTGATGTTTGCATCCTGGGATTTGGGAAGAAGGGGTGAGGATGGGTATTTTTGTGGGAGAGAGTCTGTTTAATCACATAATGAGATTCATTATTTTTGGCCAAAGAAACCAACAACTTTAACTCTCTGGACTTTAAATTTCTTTTTCCATAAAATGGAATTATTAAACTGTTCCTCCCAAAGTTCAAAACCCTTCTTCTGATTTCAGATGAGGCAGGCTGCTTGGTATTTTATGGCAACAGCATGTGTGTCAGTTTAGAATTAGTGTGGAGTAGCTTCTAGCCTGAGTGGGAATCTTGGGCAGCCTGGGTTCTCAGGTTTTATTTCTTCTTCCCAAGGTCACCTTTCTCAAGATTTTTTCTGTCTTCGTGAGGAAAAGTCAGAAGAGGAAAGGACAATGACCAGGTGTCTGACAAATTATTCTCAGGTAAGTAGAAATTTTTTCTTTTATAAAAATACATGCTTCTTTCTACCAGGTAGGCATGTTTTCTTCTAGTGGAACAGAGTTTCCTTATGTGTATAGGGCCTGCCTAGGGACTGAGTTCTCAGTTAAATTTCCTCAGGTTTTGGGATTTTTTTATGTGGTTGACAGATGACATAGGGAAATGATAGTATTATCCCAGTATTTACTAATTCAGTCCAACCCTCATCCGTGCTGGTTGTGTTCTCTCAGTGTGCTGTGATACACTGTGAGGGAGTGGACATGTGTTTCTCACAATTTGTGCTATCACTGGAGGAATGATTCATTTATTCACCACCACTTATTGTGTCTGTAATGTGCTCAGACTGTGGTAAGTCCTGTCAGTAGAGAAGAAAAAGACTAGAAAAGTGTACGATGTAGTTGTGGTGAGATACATTCAGTTGGGTGAAAGAGGTGCTCTTAAAGCTATATGACTGGATGAAGTCACCAGTGAATGTGTCCAGGTAGAGAGGAGAATGGACATGAGGACCATCAAGCCCTGGGAGAGATGATGGGAGAACACGGAATGCTATCTAAGCTTTGGGTCTCCCATTCTCTTTCTTCAGTGAACACGGGTTTAGATGCAGCTTCCTGATGCTGGGATGTTTGTGATGGTTAAGGACCCAGTGACCTTTGAGGATGTGGCTGTGGAATTCACCCAGGAGGAGTGGACTTTACTGGATCAAACTCAGAGAAGGCTGTGCAGAGATGTGATGCTGGAGAACTACAAGAGTCTGGCTGCAATAGGTAAGGTTGGTGCCATGTCTTCGTTTAGTTTTTTCTGGAACAAATCTTTCTTAAATGACTGTATTCTAGATTCTGTGCTGACTAATGGCAATACAGTGGAAAAAAGAGCAGACATTGTTTCATTGATCTTGTAGATCTTATCTTGAAGTGCCTTCCTCTTGAAAATGAAGATCTGTTTGTTGTTCCAGTTTTATTTTCTCTATGGTTTGAAAGGCTTAGGACTTCAAAAATGTTTTGAAATACAAGTTTGAGCCTGGATTTCAGGGGAAAGATTGGCACGCCTTTTGGTGAACAATGAGAGTATGTGTTTGCATTTTAGTTTCATTTGAAAGTTTATTGGTCTGAAAAACGAAGTTTATTGGTTTGATAAAGTTGTCACAAACATTTTTTTGTTTCTCAAGTATACCTGACAGTATTTGGTATCCTTGGAGAGCAGAATCTTGGTCCTGGTTTATGGAATTTTTTGTCATCCCTTGAGTGTTTTTCTTGTATCAGGCTTCTTTCTCTGAGAGCCAGGTACCAGCTGTGCAGACCAGGTCTGATCTTTAAGGTGGAACAAAAAGGAGAGTGGAGGATAGTGGGAAGGTTTCTGCAAAGTAAGGGAAAAGAGAGAGGTGATTTCTTTATGAAAAACAGCAGGAATCCATGAGAGCTGCAGTCTATTTGGAAGTGTTAAATAGGAAGCTTTTGAAGATGGATTTTTACTGAGAATGCTGGTGTCTTTGGTTTCTGTGGTTCCTTGGGTACTTTAGACTTCTCTTTAACTTCTAATCCACTTTTCTGAAACTTCCGTTTGGCCTGACAGTACGATCTATTTCTTCTTTAAATTTTGCATATAGCTCTTTATTCATTTCCTCTCATTTTGCTTTTCCTGGTCATGCTCCTTTCTGGTCACCATCAGTCTCAACGTTTATAGAATCATTTCTTAGGAAATCACTACCAATTTGACCAACACCTTATCGTTGCCAAACTCTTAAGATAGTCAGATTTCTCAATCTCTGTATATTAATTTCTTCTAATTTTATATTTTAAGTCAGTCTTTGAAAGTAAGTAGACATTGTCCTTTATTTTTAACACTTTCCTTCCATCATTTATTTCTCCAAGACCTTAATGTTTTTTTTAATCTTATTTCAGATTGGGAGATTTGTCTTAATACCAAAAGTCAGCACCTCAGCAGAATATTTTGCAGGGGAAAACACCCAGTGTGGTAGAAATGGTAAGATTCACAGTGTGTAATTCCTTGCCTTCCACACCAGTGGAAGATTGGAAATTCCATAAGATAGAAAAGCAGCATGATAACCATAACAGACATTTGGGGCTAGTGTTATTCATCCCAAACAAAACTGTTTGTGATCACAGAGTCTGAGCATTATGAATTTGACAAACCCCTTAAATACTCCCTGAGATATATTCACACAGTGTTCACTCAGTATTTCCATATATATAATTCAGATAAAGTTTTGGATAAGTAATTTCATCTCAAGCAATTATCAGCTAAACTCTATAAAAATCCCTGTGAAAGTAAAGACTCCAACAGAACTTTTTAGCAGAATGGTCGCTTCATTCTGCTTGAAAGCACTCAGGTCTAGAGCCGTGCATTGCGTGTGGTGAAAATGGAAGAAAACAAAGAACTTCAGTTATACTGATTTGTTTCCTGTGTAGTATAACAGAATTTAAGGCAGAGTGGAGGCTCTCTGAATGTAATAAAGCTGGAAAACTTTTATAAGGCAACACTGATCTCTTCATCAACAGGAGAGAAGCCATATTGGAGAGGAATTGTTTAATTTTAACAATTGGGAAGAAGCCTTGAGTGAACACTCCTGCTTTAAGATTTATAGATTACGCACATTAGAAAGAAAACTTGTGAGTGCAACCAGTGTGTAAAAGCCTTCACAAAGAGCTCTGCCTTTAATCTACACAACAAAACCCATAATGGAGAAAAGCCTCCTAAATGTAATCAGTGTGAAACAGTTCCCAGCCAAAATCCACATCTGGTTCATGAGAAAACTTAAACTCAAAAAAAACCCTGTAAATGCACTGACTGTGGGAAAGGCATTCCTTCTTCCTTACACCTTAGAGAATGTATAAGAATTCATAGTGGAGAAAGGCCACATACCTTTAAGGAATGTAGGAAAGCTTTTTTCTCATTCTACAAGCCTTTTTGTACATATGCAAATGAACAATAGAAACAACTCCTACAAATCTGAAGAATGTGGGGAAACCTTTATTTGATCTTCCTGTCTTATTCATCATTTAAGAACTCAAAGTGAACTGATGCCTATGAAATGTAAGAAATTTGAGAAAGCCTTTTCTTGTTCCCCAAATCTTGCTAAATGTATACAATTTCATATGAGAGAGAAACACTGTGTTTGCAAGGAGTGTAGTAAAGAGTTTACTCGTTTCCCAAAGCTTAACATTCACATGTGAGTTCACACTGGAGAAAAACCATATGAGTGTAGTAAATGTCAGAAAACCTTCACTGATCTTCAGATCTTATAAAACACAAAAGAACTCACACTGGCAAGAAGGCTTATGAATGTAAGGAATATGGAAAAGCTTTGTTAGTTCCTCACACCTTACTGTACATATAAGAACTCACACTGGCAAGAAGCATTATGAATGTAAGGAATGTGGGAAAGCCTTTAGTAACTCATCTTGCTTTAAAAGTCACATGCAAACTCACCTTGAGTAAACTATAATTGTAATCAATGTGGGAAAGCCTTTATTTGATCTTCATTTCTTATTCAGCATTTAAGAATTTACAGTATAGAAAGACCTTTGAATGTAAGGAATATGGGAAATCATTTAGATATTCTTCGTACTTTAGTCAACATAACACATACTGGAGANACATTTAAGAATTTACAGTATAGAAAGACCTTTTGAATGTAAGGAATATGGGAAATCATTTAGATATTCTTCGTACTTTAGTCAACATAACACATACTGGAGAGAAGCCATGTGAATGTAAAAAGTGTGGGAGAGCCTTCACTATTTCATCAGGCCTTATGGTAGACATGAGAACTCATACTGGTGGATGACCTTTTGAATGTAAGGACTGTGGGAAAGCCTTCACTCAGTCCACGTACCTTTTTTTTTTTTTAAGATTTTATTTATTATTTGTTAGAACACAAGCAGGGGGAGCGGCAGGCAGAGGGAGATGCAGGCTCCCTGCTGAGCAAGGAGTCTGATGTGGGTCTCGATCCCAGGACCCTGGGATCGTGACTTGAGCCGAAGGCAGATGCTTCACCAACTGAGCCACCCAGGTGTCCCTTAGTCCACATATCTTATTCAGCATTTAAGAACTCAACAGTGGGGAAAAGCCATATATAGATGAGGAATGTGGGAAAACGTTTACTACTTCTTCATGACTTACGAATGTAAAAGATTTCACTCTTGAGAGAAGCTTATGCTTGCAAAGAATATGGGAAAGCTTTTAATACCTTCACTTAGAAAACACATACAGGGGCGCCTGGGTGGCACAGCGGTTAAGCGTCTGCCTTCAGCTTGGGGTGTGATCCCGGCGTTGTGGGATCGAGCCCCACATCAGGCTCCTCTGCTGTGAGCCTGCTTCTCCCTCTCCCACTCCCCCTGCTTGTTCCCTCTCTCACTGGCTGTCTCTATCTCTGTCAAATAAATAAATAAAATCTTTAAAAAAAAAAGAAAAAAAGAAAACATATACAAAATTCATAGTGAAGGTAAACTTATTAGTGAGGAATGTAGGGAGCCTTTAGCTCTGCCTTATACTTTACTATTCAGCTGTGATTTCACAGGTATGAAAAAATCTTTTAAATCTAAAAAGTGTAGGATTATTTTTTTTAATTTTTATCCCCACTTTGGGAAAATATGAAAGCATACATTAGTAAAAATCCCATGAGTGAAAGGAATATAGGAAAGCCTTTGATTATTCTTTGTTATTGGGAAACATAATTCATACTGGAGAGGAACTGTAAATTATAATTGTAGGGAATGTGGAAAAGACTGTTAATTTATGTTACATGTAAGTCACATTGGAGAGATTCTGTGTGAATGTAAAAATGGTGCTTTCAGTAAATACCTTACATATATTTTTTATAAAAATTAAAGTTCTAAAAGGGTTTTTTAAATGAAAAACCTTTGTTACAAGAGGTTTTTTGTTTGTTTTATTTTGTTACAAGAGTTCTGACCTAAAAGTGTAAAAATTTGGGAAAGTTTTAGAGTGTAAATCTTCACTTACTGCATACAAAAAAATTGATCTGGAAAAGAAAACCATTTTTATTTAAATGAGTTGTCCCTGTGTGTGTATCTTTTCTCAAAATAGACCCATAGTTTTAAAGACCAGTGATGTTGAACATCTTTTCACGTACTTGTCATCCATTTATCTTTGGTGAAATGTATGTTCAAATATCTTTTTTCTTGTTAGAGTCTTTGGTTTGTTATTAAGTTTGGTTTTTTTAATGAACAGGTTTATTGAGGTATAATTGCCAGGCAATAAGCTGTACATATTTTAAGTGTATGACTTAAGTTTTGATGCATACACACATCCATGAAATCATCAGTTGTTTTCCTATACACTAGCAACAAACAAATAGAATTTGAAATTGCAAACACAATACTATTTATATTAGCAAAACAAAAAATGTGCGAAGTCTATATGGGAAAACTTAAAACTCTGATGAATGAAGTCAACTAAATAAATGGAGAGATATTTAATGTTCATGGATAGACTCTGTATTGTCAAGATGTTAGTTCTTCCCAACCTGACTAATAGATTCAGTCCAATCAAAATTCCAGCAACTTTTTTTGTGGATATTGACAAACTGATTCTAATGTTTTTATGGAGATGAGAAAGACCCAGAATAGACAACACAATATTGAAGGAGAAGAGCAAAGTTGGAGGACTGAAACTACCTGGCTTCAAGACTTAATATAAAGCTACATTAAGACTGCTGGTGTTGGTAAGAGAATAGACAAATTGATGGAACAGAACAGAGAGGTGAGAAATAGGCCCACATAAGTAGTCAACTGATCTTTGACAGAGAGCAAAGGCAGTGGAATGGAGTAAAGGTAATTCTTTCCAACATATGATGCTAGAACAATTAGACATGCACATGCAAAAGAATGATTCTAGACACTGAACACTCTTCACAAAAATTAACTCAAAATGCATTGTAAACCTAAGTGGAAAATAAACTATAAACTCCTAGAAGATAACATAGGAGAAAACCTAAATGTCCTTGGATATAGCAGTACCTTTTTAAATATAAAACTGAAGTCTTGATCCATAAAAGAAATAATTGATAAACTGGACTTCATTAAAATTAAAAACTTATGCTCTGTGAAAGATCTTGTCAAGAGAGTGAGAAGACAAGCACAGGTTGGGAGAAAATATTTGCAGAAGACACATTTGGATAAAGGGCCATTATCCAAAATATACAAGGAACTCTTAAAACTCAACAGTAAGAAATAGCCTATCAGAAATGGGCCAAAGACCTTCACAGACACTTGTCCACAGAAGATGTACAGATGGCAAATAAGCATTTATGAAAAGATGCTCCACATCATGTCATCAGAAAAATGCAAATTAAAATGAGATACTACCACACATCTATGAGAATGGCCAAAATCTGGAACACTAACAGCACCAAATGCCTCTCTGCTGGTGGGAATACAAAATTGTACAGCTGCTTTGGAATAGTTTGGTGGTTTCTTGTAAAACTAAACATACTCTTACTAAATGATCCAGTATCCAGGGTCCTTGGTGCTTACCCAAAGAAGTTGAAAACTTACGTTCCTTCAAAAACCAACACATGCATGGTGTTTCTGGGGTTTTTCTTTGCACATGAATGTTTATAGCAGTTTTATTCCTAATTGCCAAAACTTCAGTAGGTGAATGAATGTCTTCAGTAGGTAAATGAATAAACAAACTGGTGCATCCAGACAATGGAATATCCAACACTAAAAAGGAATGAGCTATCAGGCCTTGAAAAGACATGGAAGCACCTTAAATGCATATTACTAAATGAAAGAAGCCCATCTGGAAGGGTATACGTACTGTATGATTCCAACTGTATGACATCCTGGAAAAGGCAGAACTGTGGAGATCAGTGGTTGTTGGGTTGGGAGGGGCAGCTTGGGGTATGAATAGGCAAAGCACAAGGGATTTTGAAGGCAGTGAAATACATTGTATGATACTATAATGGTGAATATGTCATTCTATATTTGTCCAGACCTTAGAATGCACAACACAAAAAGTGAATCCTAAGGGACTATGGGTGATGATGATGTGTCAGTGTTGGTTCATCAGTTGTAACAAATTTACCACTCCGGTGTGAAATGTTAGTAATGGTGAAGGTTACCCATATGTGGGGGCAGGAGTGTATGGGTACTTTGCTCAGTTCCATTGTGAGCCTAAAATTGTTGGGGGAAAAATAGGTCTTAAAGTGAATAGAAACCTTTGAATCCCCAAACTGTGGGCAGGGAGCAAGATGAAATAGGTCTGTAAAACTACTCCATTAAAAATACGGTCCTGTGGGAAAGCAGGTACGATTCAGGTAGCAGAACTCCACAGAGAATCATTCCTATGATGCTCCTTAAGAAAGGAATAGACAGGGGCGCCTGGGTGGCACAGCGATTAAGCGTCTGCCTTCAGCTCAGGGCGTGATCCCGGCGTTATGGGATCGAGCCCCACATCTGGCTCCTCCGCTGTGAGCCTGCTTCTTCCTCTCCCACTCCCCCTGCTTGTGTTCCCTCTCTCGCTGGCTGTCTCTATCTCTGTCAAATAAATAAATAAAATCTTAAAAAAAAAAAAGGAATAGACAAGATGTTCCTGTCTTTCAGAATTGCTATGGATCATTGGCTGCAGTAGGCCTCCCGTTACTCCCACTCCTTCCTTCCCCCCCCTTTTTTTATGTTATGTTAGTCACCATACAGTACTTCATTAGCTTTTGATGTAGTGTTCCATGATTCATTCCTTCCTTTTTTAATGATAAGCAGCCAGCATTTTATTTTTTTAAAGGTTATTTATTTTTTTTTAGTAATCTCTACACCCAGTGTGCGACTGAGCCAGCCAGCCAGCCCCCCCTTTCTTAATATGAATGTCTACTCTGATTATCCTTTCCTCCTCTCACAACTATATATATATATAGAGAGAGAATGTGTGGGGAGTAATTAACTTGTCTCTTTACCTCACAAATCTTGAAATCAAGAGTAACATACTCAAACCAAACCCAAGCAGTTTTTGTCAGATTGGACCTGATTTAGATGTCAAGATTCTGGACGTAGAGCTTGAATCTGATACTATGGGCCTAAGATTTTGGCATGGTTTTAATAGGCAGTGACTATTTGTGTATGTGGAGGGTACATAAATAATTTGTGGCAGACTGATGATTTTAAAATATGGCCCCCAAATTCTTTGACACTGTTCCCTTCCCTTGAATCTGGGCATACTTTTAACCTTTTCCTGGAGGAATACAACATATATGATGCCATGTGATTTCCCAATCTAGGCCATAAGAGGCCATGCTAGTCCCTCCTGCTTATCTTGGCATCTTTCTCTGTTGGGATACTCCCAATAGATATACTTCCCTTGGAAACAAGCAGTTACACTGTGACAATGGAGGGGCTGCATGGAGATGTTCCTCTCAACAGTCACCAGCTGTTCTCAGCCCTCTAGCTAGTTCAAGGAAGGCAACCAGATGCATGTGTGAGTTTTTAGATGACTCCGGACTTTTTTCTTTGGAGTCACCTTGAGCTGTGTGAGTCTTCCCAGGTAAGGCCCTGGTCTTTGTAGGGGAGAGACAGTCCATTCATTCCCTTTGTGTCTTGTCCAAATTCCTGACTTATGATATGTGAAAATCATAAAATGGTGGTGGGTCCACACCAGCAGTTTTCAAACTTTGTGACCTCAGGACTCCTGTATACTCTAAAATTGACCATCCAAAATGCTTTATTTTATGGACACTGTATGAGTATTTGATGTACTAGAAGTTAAGACAGGTGTTTCAAATATTTATAATTCATTTCATAATGTACATGTATATGAAAAATAACTGTTTTCCAAAATGAAGACAAAAAAGCATGAGAAGTGAGAGTCTCTTCTTGACCAAACTTTAGTAAGTTCCTGAACCTTTTCCAGGGTCCATCTGTGCACTTCCTTATAAAATCCAGTTTTAGCAAGAACCGTCCTAAGT
>NC_048221.1:6838525-6843954 GCF_002007445.2 Ailuropoda melanoleuca
GAGATTTTTAAGGAAAACTGGATTTTTTATTTATCATGAGTATATGGTAAAGAAGAATACAATGACTGTGGCACTTGATGCCACTGCCTCGATTTCTGCCAAGGCGCCAGCACTTTTATCCACCATTCCTTTTATATCATCAATAAAAATGTCAACATGATGAAATGGTGAATAATAGAACTATTACAACAATAGTTTTGACCTCACGGACTGCCTGAAAGTGTCATGGGGTCCCTCAGTCTGGCAACCACATTTTGAGAACTTCTGTTATATATCACTGTCTTTGGGGTGGTTTGTTACACAGCAATAATAACCGTAACAGACTTTCTCTTTTTTATGATTAGTCTCCAGTGGTCTAGACAGTTAACTGGGAAAATTCCAGGCTCCCAGTGTGCTTCAGAATTTGGCTTGCTTTTTGCCCAAGTAGAGCCTGGGTGTTAAGGGCTCAGATTAGAGCCTGACTGGTAGAGTGTGGGTCTTGCCATTGTTGCTTTTGAGCTATGTGTTTGGGTACTTCCCTTAGCCTCTCTTCCCAAGCCTCATTTCCATTTGCTAAATGAGATCATTATTAAGGCAAATGATTTGTTACCAAATGTCAGTGGAAACTTGCTAACAGTCGTGACTCACAGGGGCTGGTGAGAGCTCCCAGTTATTTTTGCACTTACTTGTATGCCCTGAAAGCTTTCCATGGACTGAGTCACTTCATCTTCGTTACAGCTCTCTGAGGGAGCCACTGTTCTTACTCTACTTAGAGCTAACAGAGGAACCCTAGCCACTGACTCCAGGCTTTCCAGCCTCATCCAGAATTAACAGCAGCCAAATTTTGTTCCTCTGTGTTCCGTATTACAAGTGGCCACATTTTCGGAATTACTGTGTTCCCATCAGCAGAGAACTCAAAATTCAATTGGAACACAGATATCTCCACACACAAACCCATTGTTGATGTTGCAGCTGACCCAGAACTGCCAGCAGAACTGAGTCTGCCCTTGCTCTCAAAATGTGGCCAACTACTAATTGTAAAGAATGTGAAACACGCATTTTGGTAAAAGTGGTAGTAGATAGTTGTACGCTGGACCTTGATAGGAGTGAAGACTGGCCCATGGTTTTGCAGCTGTGATTGAGTAATTTCTGTGAGTTTTTTGAATAATTTTAATGAATAATTTTTTTCTCCTTATTTTTACTCCTCCCGTTTCTTTCCCCTCTCTTGTTGTGGAAATTACAGGCAATTTCATCCATCTGATTGCATATGCATATANTTTTTGAATAATTTTAATGAATAATTTTTTTCTCCTTATTTTTACTCCTCCCGTTTCTTTCCCCTCTCTTGTGGAAATTACAGGCAATTTCATCCATCTGATTGCATATGCATATAGTGTACAGTCTTGTTAACATTAAATATTACAGAATACAAGCATGATAGTAATTAAGCACATGATTTTATTATTAATCCACTTACTCTGCTGATGCCAAAATGAACCTGAAGCCCCCCATGGCTGGCACCAGAGACCTGTTAAATCACAGTTAAATCATATCAGAACAAGATTGACCTTTTTGCTTCTCATTTTGCTTTTTAGTAATCATTCTTCAAATTCAGAGCCACAAATAGAAGGGATGTTTATTTTTCTCCACTGTTTTGGTACCTGTAGCAGTACAAATGATTTAATTTCAGGTTATCACAGTTATGTGTTGGTTTTCAGGAATTTCAAGAAAATGAAAAATTTTCTGTCATCAAAATAAGAGGAAATAAATCATTTGTCTGTTGTAAAAAAAAAAAAGCATTTGCCAAGGGCAGGTAGATAATTTTTTAAAAGTATACATGAGTATTTAATGAAGCTAGAGATTTTAATTTTGGAACCCTGAAATCCCCCAGATTAGTTTCTGGGAATTTTTATTGAAAGATGTCTCTGCACTTGGGGTGCCTGTGTGGCTCAGCCATTAAGCGTCTGCCTTCGGCTCAGGTCATGATCCCAGAGTCCTGGGATCGAGCCCTGCATTGGGCTCCCTGCTCCGCAGGAAGCCTGCTTCTCCCTCTCACACTCCTTCCCTTGCTTGTGTTCCCTCTCTGCTGTCTCTCTCTGTCAAATAAATAAAATCTTTAAAAAAAAAAAAAGATGTCTCTGCTCTTAACAGGAAGGAAGGAAGGAAAAAAGGAAAACAGGAAGGAAAAGATAGATGTCTCTGCTTCTAACCCATATGTAGTACAGTTTTGCCAGGTTTTGATCTTGGTATAAATGGTGAGGGACTTTTTTTTTTTTTTAATCCTAAAGTAGTCTTTTTTTTAATCTGAAAGTTTGGTCAATAATATACAAGCCAGAAATACAAATGCAAAGATTTCTAATGAAGAAGAGTTACTCATTGAGATTGAAACCTGTTCTCAGTTTGAGGTCCTTTTGCTTTAAGAGTGCAAGGATTTTAGGCAAATGCATCACAGTGTTATGGTATTTGTATGAGCCAGTGGTGGCTAGAATAAATGCAGTTATCCTAACCTGGCTTTTTGTAAATGCTTGTGAAGAAATCTCCAGCATTTCTACCCTACTTATCCCAAATCTGACTGGACTGTCAAAGCCCATAGGGGCCCCAGTAAGAGAAACCTGTGTCATTAGTTCTCAAACGAGATTCATCCAAATGGGAAATTCATATCTGGTGCAGTAGTTTTATGCCAACCCCATTCATGTCCCCAGGTTCTGCTTGACACCTTGAAGGCATCTATGTGGGTTCCTTCTGTTTATCTTTGATATAAAAATTAGTGCCCCACCCCATACCCACTCCCCTCCCCAAATGTTTGCAGCCATGGGAGGTAGGATTGGCCCTTGGTAGTCCTCTGAGTAGAAGAGCTCTGAGGTGAGGGCCCAGGGTTCACTGACAGCAAGGAGCAGAGCTGGTTGTAAGAAGAGACATTCCACTGTCTTAAGTTTCTGGACCATTTGACTCTGGAATTTCCTTTTTCCCCCAGCCCCCCCAAAATTGTTAAACAATGGAATCAAATTTCATTAGTGAACTCTTTTCTAGGCTGTATTTCTTTTGTTTTTTTAAAGATTTTATTTATTTATTTATTTGATAGAGAGACAGCCAGCGAGAGANGGGAGAGGAAGAAGCAGGCTTCCAGCAGAGGAGCCTGATGTGGAGCTCGATCCCAGGACCCTGGGATCACGCCCTGAGCTGAAGGCAGACGATTAACGACTGAGACACCCAGGCGCCCCTCTAGGCTGTATTTCTATGAACAAGCAGCCTGACTCTGCATCTGCATGTGCAGCTTTATCATTTCCTGTAGGAACAAGAGGCTCTGGGCTTCAGTGCAGTGCATGAACAAAGATGGCCAGGGCAGAGTTATTGCCCAAGGGGGGGTGTGTGTGTGTGTGTACAGTGGAGCCTAGGAGGGCTAGTGGACATTTTACTTCTGTCTCAAAATGTCATGCTTTGTGTCCAGAACAAAGCCAGCAGTCCTTGGTCAATAAAACTGTGTAAACATCCTCATAGTTCAGCTAGCATTAAGGCTGTGCTCATTATGTGGTAAAGACCCTAGCCTCCTTGAAATCTCTTTTCAGGGAAATGTAGATCGAAAATTTTACATTTTTGAGTTGTTTTTTTTTTTTTTTAATTTATTTAAGTAATCTCTACACCGGACATGAGCCTGGAACTTATAACCCCAAGATCAAGAGTCCCATGCTCCACCAACTGAGATAGCCAGGTGCTGGAAAATTTTCCATTTTAAACACATGGTTCTAATCTATAAATTGAATGTCAGTAACTGGGTTCCTAGCACTTAAAGGGCCTTCTGTTTACTGGTTGGTGTTATTATGGAGCCATCTGCCTAAGAAGCACAAGCCCACCAGGAAGGGATTGAGATTTCTTGTTAACCACAGATCTCCACTTCTGGGTAGCTTCATTAAATAGTAATAATGGTTCTCTTAATTCTTAAATCCTTCTGTGTCTGGGCAGATGTTTTATTTATGGGGGTTTCAGGAAAAGTCACAAAGAGGGGGTTATGGAGATTTTTTAAATCCTGAGTTTGGAGTTTCTAAATGTAGGAACAACAACCCCAAAGGACCTAAAAACCCCCTTTCCTCTACCAGATTGAGATTTTCACTTTTTTTTTTTTAAGATTTTATTTATTTATTTAACACAGAGCCAGTGAGAGAGGGAACACAGGCAGGGGGAGTGGGAGAGGAAGAAGCAGGCTCCCAGCGGAGGAGCCTGATGTGGGGCTCGATTCCAGGACTCCCGGGATCACGCCCTGAGCCGAAGGCAGACGCCCAACGACTGAGCCACCCAGGCGCCCCGGGATTTTCACTTTTAGATCATGGACGCCATTTATGCTGATTTAAATCCTTGGGACCCTAACAAAATACCAATTCTTTGCGGGTAACTTAAACCGCTGATTGAGACCCAACGTTTTAAGTTTTCCTTTTTGTTTTTAAATACCAGGATATAATTGTTTAAATTGAGTCCCACCTCGGTGGGGACTGACTTTGGTTAGGAAGACAGGAGGGGCAGTGACCTCACAAGTAATGCATAATAGCTTAGAAGTGAGGTTTTAGGCCCCTTTTTCCTTTGCCGCTCAGCTCCTTTTTCAGTGTTGGGGAGCTCCTACTCTTTCCCCTTGGGTAGATCGTATAGCGTCAAAGACCGCTCTGTGATGAAGAGCAGTTGGTCCACTCTTCCTGTTGCCCGTTCGCTCTTTTAATGTCTGCACGTAAAGTGGGGCGCGAACTCACCACCCGAGATCAGGTGTGCCGGGCCTTAAGGACTGAGCCAGCCAGGACCCCCCCCTCCCTTTTTAAGGGAATAAAAACTTTCCTGGACTTTTACCCAGCAGTGACTCCCAGTCCTTCCCCCGCACAGCAGGGCCCCTCTGGGGGCCCCAGTCTCTGAACGCGCCTCGCGCCGGCGGAGGCCGAGGCAGGAAGCGCGCCAGGTCGGTGCCCTCTTCCGGGGCTGCTACGGAAACTGAGACCCGTTTTTTTGCCCATTGGTGGTCTGCCTCGCCTGGCTCTACCCCTGGTGTGTATTCTGCGTGTTGAAGAGGGCTGTGCGAGATTGGGGAGAGGTCAAGGGCACGGTTTCCAGCGCAGCTTCTCCGGGCCTCGTAGCGCGCGTCTCCGCACCGGGGTGCCCCGGCTGTCCCTGCCTTTCCTCCCTGAGCCTCGACCCCCTTCCATCCGCGGCCACTCGGGACGTCGGGCCCCGCGAGGAGGCAGGTGGGGAGATGCGGTCAGGGTGCGTCGGCGAAGCCTTCAACCCAGCCCCTGTACGCGTCTCTTTAAAATTCTCCCTCAAATTAGTTATTTTTCCACAAGAAAATGCCCTTTTCTGTATCTCATTTTCTGCGTTAACGGCATTACCTTGAAATACTCATCACTTCACAAAGATCTCCCCACCCCCCCCACCTGGCTTGGATTTCTGCAGATGCATCCTAGTCCCCTGTGGAC
>NC_048221.1:6844082-6862624 GCF_002007445.2 Ailuropoda melanoleuca
GACCCTGGGATCACGCCCTGAGCTGAAGGCAGACGATTAACGACTGAGACACCCAGGCGCCCCTCTAGGCTGTATTTCTATGAACAAGCAGCCTGACTCTGCATCTGCATGTGCAGCTTTATCATTTCCTGTAGGAACAAGAGGCTCTGGGCTTCAGTGCAGTGCATGAACAAAGATGGCCAGGGCAGAGTTATTGCCCAAGGGGGGGTGTGTGTGTGTGTGTACAGTGGAGCCTAGGAGGGCTAGTGGACANGCTGTCCCTGCCTTTCCTCCCTGAGCCTCGACCCCCTTCCATCCGCGGCCACTCGGGACGTCGGGCCCCGCGAGGAGGCAGGTGGGGAGATGCGGTCAGGGTGCGTCGGCGAAGCCTTCAACCCAGCCCCTGTACGCGTCTCTTTAAAATTCTCCCTCAAATTAGTTATTTTTCCACAAGAAAATGCCCTTTTCTGTATCNGCCACTCGGGACGTCGGGCCCCGCGAGGAGGCAGGTGGGGAGATGCGGTCAGGGTGCGTCGGCGAAGCCTTCCACCCAGCCCCTGTACGCGTCTCTTTAAAATTCTCCCCCAAATTAGTTATTTTTCCACAAGAAAATGCCCTTTTCTGTATCTCATTTTCTGCGTTAACGGCATTACCTTGAAATACTCATCACTTCACAAAGATCTCCCCACCCCCCCCACCTGGCTTGGATTTCTGCAGATGCATCCTAGTCCCCTGTGGACAGACGAGTGGTGTTCCCCTGTTGACGGGCTTGTGCGTATTTCTTCCCATTTCTGCACCAGGGTCGATTTTTAGAGGAAAAGTTGTTGGGTCGTGTGTAGTATTTCTAAGTACTGCCAACCGCCCCGGTCCATGGGGCTTGTTCTATTTTGAACATTCAGAGTGTTTGTTTTCCACTCTGCAGCAAGCTGCAGACCTCTTTGGTTCTCAAGTAATTTACCTGTAGATTCTTGGATGTTTACATAATGCTCATATCGTCTATGAGTAATGACAGGTTTATTCTTCCTCTGTAATCTTCCACCCTGTTATGTCTCCCTGTCCTTGTCCCCACCTCGCATTTCTCCCCAACTCTCCCTAATACACAACACTGGTTAAGACTTCAGACTTGACTAGAGGAGTCACCTCTGTCTTTTTCCATGTCTCAAAGTAAAGGCCCTCAGCTTACCACTAGGAAGTTAGATGTTCGTTCTACCTTCTGATACATTTTCCAGTTAAAGACATTTGTTTCTATCCTTTCTTTGGTTTGTTTACCAAGATTGTTTTGTGTTAGTTGTCTTTGTTTTTAGAGATATCTTTTGAGAGAAAGCATGAGTAAGGGGGGAGGGGTAAAGGGAGAGAGAGAAGCAGACTCCCTACAGAGGGCAGGGGGGAGCTCCATCCAGAACCCTGAGATCATGACCTGAGCCAAAGTCAAGAGTCAGTGTTCAACCTAGCCACCCAGGCACCCCTTGAATTGTGTTTTTTAATAGAGCTGGTTAAGATTATTTTTAAGTTATGTGAAATGTTGACTATTACAAAACACTTTTACTATGTCATCGAGATGATCACACTGTTTTCTCCTTTGCTCTATGAATAAAACATTATATTAATTGATTTTCTAATAAGCATCTGGTATTCCTGGGATAGATGCAACTTGGTTCTGATGTATTAACGTTGTCATTTATTGATATATTTGGTTTGAACTTTAGGCTGTTTATATCTGTTTATTAATGAGATTTGTCTATCATTTTGGTTTTTTTAAAATCATGGCTGTGTAATGTTTGATGTCAATATTATACCAGTCACAAAGAACGTTCTTCTTCCCTTTATACCCTTTATCAAGGTAATCCCTTTGGTAAAGTCAAACTGTTTTGTAAAATTGTTATAAAAAAGGCATGTCCATCTTCTCCCCTTCTCCCAGGTGGTAATTGTATAAGATATTGGAACAGAATAATCAAAATGCAAACATGACATTTTGGGTCATGCACAATTCTGGAGTTTTGCACGATGCCTAAATTTATAAATTAAACCTTCTAAATATATAACTCTTGCTTTATAGATTCAGTAAGTTATTATCTTTACTAATGTTTAGTAATATACAAATACATGATGTAACCGAAGTCTTCATAAGTGTGTCTGATCCCTGGAAAATATTGAGTCAGATTGGAATTCTCTCCAATGAATGACAGAACCAACTTACACAACCCAAGCCTGGTGTTTTCTTTGTGGGTAAATTTAAATGCCTATATTTTGTTTTGTTTAAGATATCTATCCGGGCAGTAAGTTATTTGAGCAGGGGAGGCCTGAAATCTCTCTGAGAAGGTCAGTGTCAGCCCAGATTATTTTGGGGTTTTTTTCTGCATTTTTTTATTGTAATGAAAAATATATATAATATAAGGCACCTGGGTGGCCCAGTTGTTTGGGTGTCTGACTCTTGATGTTGGCTCAGGTCTTGATCTCAGGATTATGAGTTCAGGCCCCGTTAAATAAATAAATGCTGTATACAAATGTGTGTGTATATATGTCAAACACGTGTACATTTATCATGTATATATGTCGTGTGTGTACATAATGTGTGTTATATACATAAATGTGTGTTATATACATATATAAAAACGTAAAATTTGCCATTATAAGCATTTTAAATGTACAATTCAGTGGCATTAATCACATTCACAATGTTTTATAGCCATCACTGCCTAGTTCATTTTTTGTAATTTTAGCACTAAGTTTATTTCTGTAGAGTCATTTTTTGGTAAGTTTTATTTCTAAAGAAATGGATTTATTTCCTGTGAGTTTTGAGCTTGATTGGCATAAAGTTAATCATAATATCTTATATGTTTAATCTCTGCAGCATCTGTAATTGGGGGGGTTCTTAATTTTCTCTGAACCTTCTCCCTTTTCTTGAATAATCTTGCATGACTTCTTCCTATTTTATCAATTTCAAAGGACCTAATTTTAGGGGGGTTTGTTTCTTCTTAAGATTTATTTGCTTTAGAAAAAGACTGCACAAGTGGGAGGGGCAGAAGGAGAGGGTGAGAAAATCTCAAGCATGCTCTGTGCTCCGTTTGGAGCCTGAGGCGGGGCTCGATCTCACAACCCTGAGATCATAATCTGAGCTGAAACCAAGAGTTGTTGGCTGCTTAACCGACTGTACCACCCAGGTGCTCCTACTTTTTGTTTTCTAATTCTTTGGTTTTTTTCCTATTTTTCCTTCCTTCAACTTTCCTTCTTTTATTTTGGAATTTTTTTTTCTCTAAATTTTTTCTCTAAGTTTTTTCTTTAAATTCTTAAACTGGAAACTTGGACTAATTTTTAACTTCATTTTTCTCTAATGTAAGTATATGAAGCTTACTTTTTTTCCCCCTAAGCTCTACTTTAGCTGCAGCTTTCAAATTTTGGTATTTAGAACTGATCGATAACCATAGTATTACGTATTTTCTAATTTCCAATTTAATTTATTAATTATATATTTTATTCATGAGTTATTCATAAATATGATGTTCTCTGAACTCCAATTGTATGGCTTTTAATATCAGATTGAACCATATGAACCTGCTAACTTTCACCATTTTTTTACCTATAGAAATGGCAGTGTTGGGGCACCTGGGTGGCTCAATTGATTAAGCGTCTGCCTTCAGCTCGGGTCATGATCCCAGAGTTCTGGGATCGAGCCCCACATCAGGCTCCTTGCTCAGAGGGGAGCCTGCTTCTCCCTCTCCCTCTGCCTGCCGCTCTCCCTGCTTGTGCTCGCTTGCTGTCTGTATGTGTGTGTGTCAAATAAATAAATAAAATCTTTTAAAAAAAATGGCAGTGTCATATGGCTCAACATAATATTCTTTTTTAACTGAATTTCATTTTGGTCAAGGAAAACATCTGTATGTAAATCCTTTGAAAGCTTTAAAACTAGTGCTTGCATCAGCAGCACATATACTAAAATTGAAAGCTTTAAGAATAACTGTGTATTATAGAAGAGAGCTAGTTTTTGTAAACACTGCACGTGTGCTTGAAAAAAAATATGTGTATTCTCCATTTATTGAATGTAGTGTTCATAAGTGTTTTAGGTGAAGCTTGTTCATGTTACTATTCAAGTCTTTATTATTTTTTTCCCCACTGATCTCTGTATCACTGACAGTAGTGTGTTAGAGTCTGTGACACTGATGGTGATTTGTTTCTCCCTCCTTTAATTCTGTTAGCTCTTAGGAGACTATGATTGTGCACAACTTCAGAATCTTTATGTCTTCCTAGTGAATTGAACCTTATATCCTAATGTAGTTGCCTTTCACAGTGACTTTTGTTTTAAAATGTGTGAAATCAGAGGCTCCTGGGTGGCCCAGTCGGTTACGCATCCATATTTTGATTTTGGCTCAGGTCTTGATCTCACAGTTGTGAGTTCAAGCCCCATATTGGGCTCCACACTGGGCACAGAGCCTATGTTTAAAAAGTGTGAAATCAAACAATTTTGGCTAATATTTGCCTGGTGTATCATTTTTGTTTTTGAGATTCAGTCTTTCTGTGTTTTTTTTTTTTTTAAGATTTTATTTATTTATTAGAGCACAAGCAGGGGGAGCAGCAAAGGGAGAGGGAGAAGCAGGCTGCCCGTTGAACAGACAGCCTGACGCGGAGCTCTGTCCCAGGGTCCTGGGATCATGACCTGAGCTAAAGGCAGATGTGTAACTGACTGAGCCACCCAGATGCCCTTGTTTTGGTTTTAAATGCATCTCATGAAAGACCATAGAGCTGGAATTCATCTTAATCTAACATGTCAGTCTTTGCTTTTAAACTGTAGAATTTAATCCATTTACCTGTATATCCATTGTGATTATTGATACCAGTATTTTCTACTGTCTTGCATTGTGCTTTTTATTTTACCTGCTTTGTTTGTTTCTTTTTCCTGCTTATTTTTCTTACTTTTGGAATAATTGAGTTTTGGTTTTTTTTCCATTCCATTTTTTATTCTAGACTGAGTTAAATCTGCTGAGTCCTTTAGTAGTCACCCTTACTATTTATCAGACACACTTAAAGTCAAAAGCTAATCAACATTTCTATTCTCTCCCGCAAGAATACAAGGAACAAATTTATGTGTTTTTATTATTCAGTATTAGGGTTCTAGCTTGCTTTTCCATCTCACAAATTAGATACTATTATTACCATTTTATATGATCAAGCTTCACTTAGTTTTACCCATTTGATTTTTGTTCAGTCTGCTTTTTTAACATTTCAGTTGCACAAATTCCCATTTCCTGGAATACCGAGAATTTACATTAGTGATGATCTTTTGATGGGTAAACTCTTTCAGGTCTTTACTTAAAAATGTCTTTATTTTACCCTTCTTTTAAATTTTTAAGCTTTTCATATGGAAATTTTCAAGCATACACAAGAATAGAATAGTATAGTGAATCCTTATGTCATCAACACTCAGCTTTGACAATTACCAATATTTTACCTATCTTGATCATCATAGTCTGACCATCTAATACACTATCCACATGTGGCTATTTAAATTTAAGCTAAAATTTCAGGGAGAACTGTACAGATTAAGAGACTAAGGATGCGGTCCCACAAATGAAAATAAATGTTTAATGGGAAGCTTTTAGCATTATCACAAAACCTTATGATACCCCTCTAATGAATAGTATTTCTTGGTATTTTCTATTTGTCTTTGGCTAAACAAATTGGGCTACACATGTAGTTCCACAAGTTGGGTTTATCACTCCTTGCAGCAAGGAAGCACACATAACATTGTGCACCGTGGGGCCTGTCAGAGGGTATGGGCTCGTGCCAGGTGCTTTTGGGGGTTCTGGGTTAGATGTCAGGAAGTGAGAGCAACTCTGTGATTGGATTTATCAGTAAAGCTTACCTAGAAGGAAGGAAAACTCCTTCCAAGGGGCAAGCTGTAATTGATAAAGCAGCAGCAGTGGCTCATGTTGGCCAGAAAGGGGGGATGTTTGGTCATTTTTTAGGCCTAGATAATGTTTATGTATCATTTGTGTTCAGACATGATTACAGAATGGCCTTGGTTTAGTCTTACTATGTCACAATCTCGGAGCGGCCCTGTCTGCTGTTGCTGTTCTGTGAAGTTGCTTATGTTCAATGGGAGAACACACAGACCTAGCTGACAGTACCAGGGCAGCTCCTGGATGTCAGGCTGCTTTTCTCTTTACCAGTATCATCTAATACCCAATCTGTGTTCAGTTACCCCATAATGTCTCAAAATGTGTTTTTACAGTTGGTGTTGTCTGAGTCCCACATGCTGCAGTGGGCTATTATACTTCATAACCAGTCTCTTTGCCTGTAGCAGTCCTCCTGCTCTGTCCCCCAGTCTGGGTTTGGCTGTTTATATCTTCATGATGTCATTTTATTATTACTATTTTTAATTTATTGGAGATAGAGCAAGAGAGAGAGAGAGAGCACAAGCAGGGGGAGCCAGAGGCAGAGGGAGAAGCAGCCTCTCCGCTGAGCAGGAAGTCTGACATGGGGCTCGATCCCAGGACCCTGGGATCCTGACCTGAGCTGAAGGCAGACGCTTAACTGACTGAGCCACTCAGGTGCCCCATCATGATGTAATTTTAACATGTCCCTCAGTCTCCTCTCTCTCTTCTATAAACTGCTAATTACATGAAAGGATTTGTCAGGAATTTTTGGCAAAAATACTTCACAGATAGTGCTATTTCTTCTTACATCATACCAGAACTTCCATGCGATCCAGATACCTACTTTGTGATGTTAAGATTTATCAGCTGGTTCCAGTGTCAGCTTGATCCTTCCTTTATAAAGTTCTCCAGCTTGTTTATACAGTCTTCATTTACCCCCTAGTTAATAAGAGTCCTTATTACAACAGGAGAAAATGATTACTTAATAGAAGAACCTGTGGCATGCCACCTTAACCGTGTGATTAAAGTTATCACCAGCAAGGAGACAGACTGGATCATATGCCTCCTGAAGTGGCTCACTGAAAAGGACATGCATCAGTCATGTAATCCTTCATCCAAAAACGAATTTTCTGAATCTAACCATGAGAAAACACCAGACAAGCCAAAATTGAGGTGGAGTCTGTCAAACATCTGACCTGGACTCCTCATATCTTGAAAGATGAAAGGCTGAGGGATGCGTCCAGATTAAAGAACAGTAAAGAACTATGGTTTGAGGGGCGCCAGGGTGGCTCAGTCGTTAAGCGCCTGCCTTTGGCTCAGTCATGATCCCAGGATCCTGGGATCGAGCCCCGCATCAGGCTCCCTGCTCAGGGGGAAGCCTGCTTCTCCCTCCCACTCCCCCTGCTGGTGTTCCCTCTCTCGCTGTGTCCCTCTCTGTCCAATAAATAAATAAAATCTTAAAAAAAAAAAAAAACTACTATGGTTTGAGGGCATGGTCCCACATGGGAAATTTACAAAGTGACTGCTATAAAGGACATTATTGGACCAGTTAGTAAAATTCTGCATATGGAGTATATGTTACATAATAATATTAAATTCATGTTAAACATTCCTGATTTTGATCGTTGTGGTTATGTTAGAGAATGTCCAAGTTCCTGTGTCACTCAAATATATAGGAGGAAAGGGTCATGACATCTGCTGTTTCCCCTCGAACAGATTCTTCTCAATTCTTGCTGAAACAGGGAATGCTGAAACAGAGAAAGCAAATTTTAATGATGAAAAGTCTGTGGAAGTTCATCATATTCACACCATTCTTCTTTTCTTTCAGTTTGAGAGTTTTTTCAGAATTAAAAGTTAAAAATAAACATCCCCATTCACTTTTCACCCAATAATTTAGTAGCTGTTGATTGTCATTGCCATGATCCATTAATTTACTAGTGCTTGTGAAATGGTGACTTTCTGACTAGCGTTTTTCTTTATAATAAAAGAGGCTTCTTATAAAGCTTGTATGAGTCTTCTGTAAGGAACTTTGCCTCATCAAAACAGCTTGGCAATCACAAAATACTGTTCACAAAGGAGACAGGGATATATGCTTGATTCTTTCCTTTTAGAATCTTCAAAATTATGAGTTAATATCCAGGCCTCTGCTCATACTGACCATTAGGGGTGTTTTAAAATATCATTACAAACTCATGATTTGTTTTAGATTTGATGATTTCAACAGACCACAGTCATTATTTATTAAATTGTTCCATCTTAAGCCAGGGGAGCTCTTTTTTTAAGTTTTCTCCTGTGTCTTTTTGACACAACCCCATTAGTCTTTGCTGGGTTTTTTGCTTTCTGCTGTAAGATGTTGCAGACTCACCTTGAACATTTCATGTTCTACACTGGACTCAGCGATTTCTCAAATGAGCCCTGGTTTCTTTCATGGGCAAATGACATTTAAGAAGCATGTTGGTACAAGGGGGGCCCATTGCTCCCCATAGTGCCTATTAAGTGTAGGTATTTTTAGTAGTTCAGTCTAGGAAAAGTTTAAAAACTAAAAATAAGGGCATACTGTATTCCTAATTCCTAGTTGTTCTTGGACAGGGAGGTAGATTCCTAACAGTGAACTGTACTGTGGGTATGTATGTGTGTGTGTGTGGTCCCTCTGAAGCTACTATGAGGAAGCTTCTAGGTTGTAAGAGTTGAATATCTGTCAAGCCTAGACTCTTATGGCTTCTTTCTTCTCTAGGTCTGCTTGCTCAGAACCCTGTCTGGTAAGGAGAGAGACATACAAGAGGAAGAATGGCTGCAGGATTGCTGACAACCTGGTCACAGGTATTATAAAGGAAATTATTCTGTTTCCAAAAAACATTGCTGTTCCCAAAGGCCACAGCTCTTGCCCATGACCTACAGCTTCAACTGAGCTGGCCTCAGGCTTCCCCAGTTCTCTGGGCCTCTTAGAACGAGACAAAGAATGCCTTAGGAAAGACTTCTGTTACTACAACATTTGTTAATTTCTTTTTTTTCCCAGATCTTCCTCCAGGTTGAGTATTAGTTCCATATTCTGCTGGGTGCTATGCAGGACAAGAGAGATTTTTCACTAGGAAACTCATTCGTTTTCCAAGTATTTTTCTCATCCTGCAGTACAGTCTACACTCAATCTTGACTAAGACTGGAAGAGCCCTCACAACCTAGTAGTGGAAAGATCAGGTCAACTGCGTATTCGATAAGCTGCTGAAAGCAAGAGTCTGGATGAGATGGTCCAGGCAGGGAGAGTGAAAGAAGAGAGTTCCAAGAACTGAGCCTCGGGGCAGATAATGGGAGGCCTCCAGGCACATGTGAGCCTGCTGTGTGCTGGTCTCCTTCCCCAGTGCTGATAGCCTTCCCCACTGTTCTTTTGCTACATTGTTAGAGATGGGCCTTGCCTGAGCCACAGTGTGTGTGTGATTTCAGGAGTCAGTGACCTTTGAGGAGGTGGCAGTGGACTTCTCCCAGGAGGAGTGGGCACTGCTGGATGCTGCTCAGAAAATCCTGTACAGAGACGTGATGCTGGAGAACTACAGGAACCTGGCCTCCCTGGGTAAGATTGGCCTCATTCCTTCATTTTCTCATTTCTTCATGCAGCAGATGGTCCTTCCTCACATATCGTGTTCCAGGATATGTGAAAAGAATGGCAGTACATGATAAACACAAAATGAATGGCCCCTGCCCTTGTGGGGCAGTCTCATGGCCTCCCGTAAAATCGCACTGATTTCATTTTCATTATTATTACAAGATTTAGGTAATTTGCAGTATGTATCTGCTCTTGGGCTTGGATTTCAAGGGTCAGTTCCTTGTGAATAGGCCACACATGGTGTCTGTTTTGGGGACCTTGTAAAAGAGCTCGGATATGATTCTTTGGTAACTCCTGAAGTTTTACTTGCCTGTCTTCAGAATCCCTTAATATCAAAGTATTGGAATCCATTTCATGGACAGATTTCTTGTCTCCTTGCCAGTTCCCCCACCTCATGTGTCTTTCTCCATGAGCAGGGTATCCTCTCTGCAAACACAGTCTGATCACAGAGGTGAAGCAGGAAGCGCTGGGGACAGAGGAGGGGGGAATTCTCCAAGGTGCCTGTACAGGTGAGCCCCAGGCAGAAAGGAGTCATTACATGGAGCAGCCATGGTGAGGGACGGTCCATTTGGGAGCATCAGTTTGTGGGAGAAAGGCCGTTATGTGAGCTTTCCGTCTTTCACCATCTTGCCGTTCATTCACATTTTTCTGTCTCAGAGAAAAAGCTGGTTTAATTCCTCTTTCAATTTGATGTTTCCTTGATTACTTTTTGTTCCATTTTCCCTACTTTGTTTTCCAGGTAATACATTCTCCTTTATCTCCTTATCTCAAACCTCCAGAATCTTTTCCAAGTAAAATACTTCCCATTTCCATTGCTTGTTCCTATCATTGGCATCTTCTTCCAGAGCGAAGTTCCTACAACAGCTTCTCTGGTCACAGGTTACATCTTCTCTTTCACATTTCCTTTCCATATATAGTGTTACTCAAATCCATAGGGTGCCCACCTCCTTTTTTCTGTTATCCCCCCTTTTTATCCCAATAGTTACAAAAATTTTCAATTTCAGACTGGGATATTCAACTGAAATCAAAGGATGGAATTCCTATGCAGAATGTTCCTGGGGAAAAAACTTGCAATGGCATAAAACTGGTAAGATTCACCAGGAATGATTTCTGATTTTTTACAGTAGGAGAAGCTTTTGAATGCCATTGAGTTAAAGCACCAGCTTCCAAGGGAGGCGAGACAGTGAGGCAGGTGGCATTCACTCCCCAGAAAGCTGTCTCAGGAAAGTCTTCCTGAATCTCATAAAATTAGAGAAATCTCTAAACCAAGCTCAACACTTGCTGCCCCACAGAGAATACCAAAAAGCAAACATTTATTTAAATGTTATCCCTTTGTTAAGTATTTAATACACAGTTAATTCATTCTTCACTCATTATTGGCAAAACTCTGTATTTAGGATGCCCTTTGTTAGGAATGATGGAGTCCTGGGTTAGAGCATTCAGTTGATTCAACTTGAAGGAACTAATAGGGCAAAAAAAAAAAAAAATCACATCCATGCACTGAAAATAGTAAAAATATCTGTCATAATCATGTGCTTCCTATGTATGGCAGAATCCACACAGAAAAAAATTCCCATGAATGTAAAGAAAGTGAGAGAGTCTTCAGTCACCACTTACTCCTTGTTCTGCAGGCACCAACTCAACCTGGCAAGAAACCCTTGAAATTTGATCATTGTGGAAAATTCATCAGAAAGAACTATCACTTTACATGTACAAGATATTGTGAGGGAGAGAAATGCTACAAATATAAAGAATATGGGAAAGACCTTGGCCACCCCTCAACTCTTAGCAGTCATGTAAGTACTCACAGTGGAGAGAAAACTCGTGAGTTTAATGATTGTGGCAAAGCTTTCAGTCAAGAGGCATCCCTTAGGAAATACTTCAGGACTCTCACAGGAGAGAAATCTCATGCGTGTAATCAGTGTCTTATGTCCTTCAGCTTACACCCTTCCTTTTCAGTACATGTGCAAATACCTACTGGAGAGGAACTCTGTGAATGCCATGATCATGGAGAAAGAGCCTCCCTTGGTGTCCACAAAACAATGTGTACCATGGAAGAAAGCTCGGAATGTAAGGAGCATGGGAAAGCGTTCACCAGCTCCTCATCCCTTCAGAAGTGTGTGAGACTTCACGCCAGAGAGAAGCCTTATGAATGTAGTGACTGTGGGAAAGCCTTCATTTTCCAGTCTTCCCTTAAAAAGCACGTGAGATCTCACACTGGAGAGAAACCTTATGAGTGTAATCACTGCGGAAAATCCTTCAGCCAGAGCTCTCATCTTAATGTGCACAAAAGGACTCACACTGGAGAGAAACCCTACGACTGTAAGGAATGTGGCAAGGCTTTCACTGTTCCTTCATCCCTTCAGAAGCATATGAGAACCCACACTGGAGAGAAACCCTACGAATGCAGTGACTGTGGGAAAGCCTTCATTGATCAGTCATCCCTGAAGAAACACACGCGGTCTCACACTGGAGAGAAACCTTACGAGTGTAGTCAGTGTGGAAAATCCTTCAGCACAGGCTCTTACCTCATTGTGCACAAGAGAACTCATACTGGAGAGAAAACCTATGAGTGTAAAGAATGTGGGAAGGCCTTTAGGAATTCCTCGTGCCTAAGGGTACACGTGAGAACTCACACAGGAGAGAAGCCCTATCAATGTGTTCAGTGTGGAAAGGCATTCAGCACCAGCACTAACCTTATAATGCATAAGCGAATACACACTGGGCAGAAAGTATGAGTGAGATGACTATAGGAAAGCCTTTATTGGGCCTTTACACCTCATTCCTCATTTTAGAACTCACACTGAAGAACAGCCCTGTTGTGACCAATGTAGAAAGCCGAGGCACAATTCTTGTCTTACACTATACTGGGACCGATCTTACAAATGTTATTGTTCTGTGATTGTCTTTTATCAGTGAGTTTCTCATCCTGAAAGTGTGACAGCTTGTTAACTGATGAGTATTAAAGGTTATATGGCACTCTAATTTCCCCTTAATCTACATCACAAAAGTTTTGATAAATGATGTTTTCACCATAATTTAGTACTAAATGTGCAATCCTCATCAAGATGCCTTGGACCTGTAGGTTATTTAGAAATGTGTTTTTTAATGTGCAGACTCTGCATATTTTAGTTACGTTTTTATAGATTTTTAATTTAAATTGGATGATACACAAATGTGTGGTCTTCATGATGTAGATTCTGTATGACATTATTCAAACAAAGTTGTTGGAGACTTGCTGTGTGGCCCAATGTGTTAGATACAATGAGTATCCCCAGATCCATTCCTCCGTCCCTTTCCTAAAGTAACAAAACTACAATTGTATCCAAGTTGGCAGTGTGGACAATTTTTTAAGGAACTCTCTCAACTTTCTTTGCTGCCGTGAGTGTCCATGAGCCCATGGTTCTGGCCAGTGAGAAACAGGCAGAGGTCACTGCTTGTGGGTTCTAAAGAAGCCCATGGCAATGGGAGTATCTCAGCTACATTTTCTCTTCACCATTTGCCCTGTGTCTCATCTCTTTTTCTTTCCTAGAAAACAGACCAAGGGGAAGATAGTCAGAGGCTACTAATTCTACACAGGGACATACAGTATTATTTGGCTGTACCCGCCTTGGGTTGCTTATTTCTGGGTTTCATATAACATGAGAAGAATAAACTCCTAACTGATGTAAACCACTCTGGAGGGAAGATTCTGTTACAAGGGATTTCAGTTAACTGATAACATCTCATATGTGGTCAAGTTTAATGAATCCTTTAAGTATGGTTGAAAACAATGCCTATTCTGTAATTATTTGGTATAATCAGTGTGTCTGATGAGTCAATCTTTTGTGTTTTTAAAATTTGTATCATTACAAACCTTTTCTCCTCGTTTGTCCTTTATTAATGTGTCATTATCACTGTGGCTAGTCAGATTGTTTTTTTAAATTCTGTCTCACTTTGAGGCACTATAGCTAGATGCATACAAATGTAGTCACTTTATATTTTTTTAAAGATTTTATTTTTATTTTTTTTAGATTTTTATTTATTTAGTTATTCAACAGAGAGACAGCCAGTGAGAGAGGGAACACAAGCAGGGGGAGTGGGAGAGGAAGAAGCAGGCTCATAGCAGAGGAAGCCTGATGTGGGGCTCGATCCCATAACGCCGGGATCATGCCCTGAGCCGAAGGCAGACGCCTAACCGCTGTGCCACCCAGGCGCCCCAAGATTTTATTTTTGTTTATTTATTTATTAGAGAAAGAGAGCACGAGGAGGGTGAGGGGCAGAGGGAGAAGCAGGGTCTCTGCTGAGCAGGGAGCCCAATGCAGGGCTCAATCCTGGAATCATGACATGAGCCAAAGGCAGATGCTTAACAGACTGAACCACCCAGGCACCCCTCATTTTATATTTCTGATTAATTGTCCTTTCTTTTTTTTTTTTAAGATTGATTGATTGATTTGAGAGAGAAAGCATGAAGGGGGGAGGGGCAGAGGGAGAAACAGACTCGCCACTGAGCAGGGAACCTGATCTGGGGCTTGATCGCAGGACTCTAGAATCATGACCTAAGCTGAAGGCAGACACTTAACCAACTGAGCCATCCAGGCACCCCTGTCCTTTCATTCTTATATAGGGCCCATTTCCCTAATAATGTTATAATTCACTGGGTGTAAATGCAGACTGTTGACCTAGCCAGTAACATTTTCTCCTTACCAGTATGTAAGGATAATCAGAAACAACTTAACCTCTCCTCAAAACTATGTGGTGGTGTTCCCTGAACACCAAGGGGGATCTCCTTGGCTACCACATCTCCTGTGGGGGACAAAGAGAGCAGGAGGTCCTCAAGACAGCAGCAGCCCTCACATATGTCTCTTGTTCCTTGCTTTGCTTCTGTCGTGATTTGTTCTCCTGCCTACCTGGTGGGGGATGAGATCCATGTTTCATGAAAAAGGGAAAAGAGTAAGAACATTTTTCCCTGCTCCCTGTAAGAAACCTCAGGAGGTTTCTCAACTCAAACCAGTTTGTAAATCTCCTGGTCAGTGTGCATGGGCTCTCGAGTACCACTGCCTATCAATATGTAAGAGCATCTTCTTGAAAACCAAATGCTATAAAATTAGGATTCCCCCATATTGCTCTCCTGTAGAGAGACTCCAGTCCCTCTGAAGTTTAAAGGGACAGTCTAGAAAGGGAGGTCAACGCACATAGCAGAGGTCCACTCAGGACCATCAGGAGTTTATAGGTAAATACCTAAAGGGAAAAACAATGGGGAAAGATAAGAGATCAAAAGAAAATAAGTATAGCAGCAGGGGCTTTATGTGGCTACAAGTAATCCCTCCCTTCCCAAAGAATGGGAACTTTAAATCTTCTGTATCAAGTAACTGTCAGGTCTAAGAAACATAATGTTAGTCTTCAATTGCTTACTCATTTAAAAACAACGATGAAAAGTAAACTCATAGATACAGGGGAGAAAATAAAAGGTAAAGTAGATTATATACATTTGTAACATTTAGTATAGATGTATATATGTAAATTATAAAATACACACAAAACTAAATTAAAACAAAGATCCATAATTTGAACCAATTGAAAACCTAGTTTGTATAGTAAAGTTTATATGTTAAAAACTTAAGTTTTATATGTAATTATCATATATATATCAAATATGTAACAAAATTTACATATTAAAATTTATATACCAAAAAGATAAAAGGGGCACTAAGGCTTTTGCGCCTTTATAATTTAAGTTCTAAATTAAGCATAACATTGCTAAAATACACTAATTGACAAGGCTTCATAAATTGTAATCAATACTAGGACTCAAATTATGGTTATACCTGGGGACCCCACTAAATTTAAACATTATTCCTCCTACAATCATAAAAAATAATTAAAATAGAGGAAAATAGGTGTACTTTACTGCAATTGTAGTTGTTTCTAAATTTCCCATAGTTATTGTACCCATTGCCCTAAAATATCCCATCTTAAGCACAGATGCCCTGACAACAATGAAAAATAAATTAAGGTCTTTGGCTTTATTCCTTGATAAAATGTGACTCCATGGACACTTAGTTAAAATAATTAATATGGCTCAGTATGTGTTAAAACTGGCCTGCAAGGTTTAAAACTTATTATATAAACATAACTAATAAAGAGGTGCTTATCTCTATGGCTTCTCCACTTAATAATTCAATTTAGCCTACTTCAAAAATTGATAATAAATAAATAACTATATCTTTTGGTACTGAGTAAAGAGCAGTTACGCGTTCCCGGACCGTGCAAATGGCACTGCTAACTGTATGTGATGAAGCACTGGAATGTTACTGCTTTCCATCCCACTTTATACTATATACAAAAACTAGTGGATCAAAGATCAACCATTAGACAAAACTGCAAAATTCCTATAAGAAAGCATAGGAGGAAAGCTGCTGCTTTTTTTTTTTAAGATTATATTTATTTATTTGATAGAGACAGCGAGAGAGGAAACAAGCAGGGGCAGAGGGAGAGGGAGAAGCAGGCTTCCCGCCATGCAGGGAGCCCGATGCAGGGCTCTATCCCAGGCCTCTAGGATCATGACCTGAGCCAAAGGCAGACGCTTAACGACTGAGCCACCCAGGCACCCCAGGAGGAAAGCTTCTTGACATTGAATTTGGCAATGATTTCTTATATGTGATACCAAAAGCGCCTTGCAATCAAAGAAAAAATAGATAAATTGTAGTTTATCAAAATTAAGATCTTTTGTACATCAGAGGTCAATCATCAACATTTAAATACTTTTGTACTCCAAAGGACACATCAAGAAAGTGAAAGACAACCCATGGAATGGGAGAAAATATTTGCAACTCATATATGCAAAAAGCAACTTCTGTACAGAATATATAAAGAATTCTTACTACTCAACAATAAAAAAATAATCCAATTTTAAAATGGACCAGAGTTTTGAAGAGACATTTCTAAACCAAGGAGATAACAAATAGCAACAAATACACTAGTCATCAACATCACTGGTCAGTAGAAAAATGACCCAAATCACAAGGAGATATCACTTCTCACCACTTAGGATAGCTAATATATAAAAACAAAAATTAACAAGTGACATCGGGAAATAGGAACTCATACACTGATGGGTACAATGTAAAATGGTGCAGCCACTTTGGAAAACAGTCTGGTGGTCCTTCAAAATGTCCATGACCCAGCAATTCCACTCCTAGGTAAGATACCTATGGTAATTAATTCTATTTGTCAACTAGACTGTGTCATGAAATACCTAGCTATCTCGTTAAATGTAATTTCTGGTGGTGTCTGTGAGCATGTTTCAGGAGATTCACATTTGAATCAACAGACTGACCATAGCATATCACCCTCCCCATCACGGGTGGACATCATCCAGTCCAATTGAGGGCTTGAATGGACCAAAAAAGCAGAGGATGACTAAATTCTCTTTTTCTGTCTGATTGCTGAACTGGGATAGTGATCTCCTGCTCTAGGTGCTTCCAGTTCTCGGGCTTTCAGACGGGGACTGAAATCTACACCGTTGGCAGCCTGGCTCTCAGGTGTTTGAATGGCACCACCTACTTTCATAGGTCTCTCGATTGGGGATGGTAGATTGTGAGACTTCTCAGCCTTCATAGTTATATAAGTAGTTCCTTACATAAAAGTCATGTTTTGTGTACATAATAAGTACATATATGTTATGTCCATTGTATGTGTGTGTACTTAACAGATCTTTCTGAGCTCACCATAAAAGTTCAGGGCTATATGTTCTATTTCTCTGGAGAATTCTGAATAATACAATACACAGGATAAATTAAAATATGTCTGCACACACACAAAAATATGTGACTATTCAGAGCAGCATTACTTATAATACCCACAAAGTGTTAACAACCCAAATGTGCATCAACCGGTAAATAATACTAGTATATCCATACAATGGACTATCATTCAGTAACAAAAAATACACTATATATTACACTATAACACATATGAACCTTGAAAACACGCTAAGTGAAAAGAAGCTATTGGCAAAGGATTTTATGATTTCATTTACATGAAATGTCCAGAAAAGGCAAATGTGTACAGTCAGAAAATACATTCATGGTTACCTGCACATCAAGAGAGGAGGAAAATGGGATTATGACAGCCAAAGCGTTCTTTTGGAATGACAAAAAAAAAAGTTCTAAAACTGTGCTAGTTTCACAACTCTGGGATTTAAATTTTTTAAAAAACTGAATGTTGAAGTTTCAAATGCACAAATTAAAGGTTATATGAATTATAGCTCAATAAAGCTGTTCGAAAAAACAAAAGAAAAAAAAATCATGGTATAGCTGCATCCTTAGAAGCATAAAAAATGTCATGTCCCTGAAGCACCTACAGAAGGTGCAACATATATTAGCTGCCATTATATTTTTACCACTAAGTATTGGAACTTAATATTAAGCTATTATAATAAAAAAAGTATGATATGGGCATTAGTATTACTGGCACAGAAGAGTCTAGAAACTTATACTGGCACATACAGGAATTTATTTAATAAAGATGGAATTTCACATGACTAGGTGAAAAGAAGTTTACTGGTAAGCAGTACCACAACTGGCCATCTTTTCTGGAGGAAATAAAATAATTGGATCCACTACCCCACACCACATGGCAAAATAAACTCTAGGAGGATTAAAGATTTAAATGTATTTAATAGGGGCACCTGGGTGGCTCAGTCGGTTAAGTGTCTGCCTTCAGCACCAGTCATGATCCCAGAGTTCTGGGATTGCGCCCAGTACTGGGCTCCCTGCTCAGCGGGGAGTCTGCTTCTCCCTCGCCCTCTGCCCTTCTTTCCCTCTCTCACTCACTCTCAAATAAATAAAAGTTTTCAAAAAAATGTCTTTAATAAATGTAAGAAACAAATTCAATATACACAGTTTGAAGACTTAAAAGCAAGAAACAAATTATTTTGGGGGCACCTGGGTGGCTCAAGTGGTTAAGCCTCTGCCTTCGGCTCAGGTCATGATCTCAGAGTCCTGGGATGGAGCCCTGCCTCGGGTTCCCCACTCAGCAGGGAGCCTGCTTCTCCCTCTCCCTCTACTGTTCCCCCGGGTCTCCCTGCTTGTGCTCTTTCACTCTCTCTGTCA
>NC_048221.1:6864847-6901845 GCF_002007445.2 Ailuropoda melanoleuca
AGAGACAGCCAGCGAGAGAGGGAACACAAGCAGGGGGAGTGGGAGAGGAAGAAGCAGGCTTCCAGTGGAAGAGCCTGACGTGGGGCTTGATCCCAGAATGCCAGGATCACGCCCTGAGCCGAAGGCAGACGCTTAACGACTGCGCCACCCAGGCGCCCCAGGTTTGCTAATATTTTGTCAAGGACTTTTGTATCTATGTTTATCAGGGATGGTGGCCTGTAGTTATCTTCTTTTGTGGTGTATTTGTCTGGTTTTGGAATCGGTAACACTAGCCTCATAAAATAAGTACACAAGTGTTCCCTCCTGTTTTTTGGAAGAGTTTGAAAAGGATTGGTATTCATCTTTAAATGCTGGTTGAATTCACCAGTGAAGCCTTCTGGTCCTGGACTTTGTTTACCGAGAGGTTTTTGATTCTTGATTCTCTTTAATCAGTCTGCTCAAATTTTCTTTTTCTTCGTGATGAGGTCTTAATAGGTTGTATGTTTTTAGGAATTTATCCATTTTTTATAGGTTGCCCAGTTTTCTTATGTACAGTTGTCCACAGTAGTCTCTTAGGATCCTTTACACTTCTGTGGTATCAATTGTAACACCTCCTCTTACATACTTAATTTTACCTCTTTTTTGTGTGCGAGTCTAGCTAAAGGTTTGTCTGTTTTATCATTTCAAAAATTCAGCTCTTAGTTTATTGATCCTTTCTATTGCCTTTTTTGTNACTTTAATGAGCTAAGCTATGTGCCAGGGGCAGGGAAGTAATGGCCATCAAAGCAGAGATGGTACTGCCACTATGGGCCTTACAGTCTACTGAGGAAGACAGATTTTAAAGATTTTATTTTGTTTATTTGAGAGAGAGCACAAGCGAGGGTGAGGGGGGCAGAGGGAGAAGCAGACTCCCCACTGAGCAGGGAGCCTGNGATGTGGGGCTCAATCCCAGGACCCTGGGATCATGACTTGAGCTGAGGGCAGATGCTCAACCAACTGAGCCACCCAGGCGCCCCTAGGAAAACAGATTTTAAATGAGTACTGGCCAGTTTGTTCTCTGGACATAATGATGGATTAAAATGAGGGGAGAAGATGTAGTGGGCAGTGTTGTTACTAAAGTTGAGATTGAACTAGAAAAGGGTATAGAGTGAGAATTCAGATGAGGGAACTTTATAAGGAAAATACTAGAACAGTTGAGATCTTAGTGTATTTCCTAAGCTGAGGAAAGAGTGGTTAGCTGAAGCAGCACAACCAGAGAATGGTAGGTAAATTGGCTGNGACCAGACAGGAAGTGTGTTTTGCTTTGCAGGACAGACAGTCTTGAATTAGTTCTGCCTTTGTAGTGAAGGAGCCATGGATCTTAGTAAATGAATGGATATAACTGTTTCCCCATAAAACTTTATTTACAAAAACAGGCCTGTGACTGTTTTGCTAGCTCTTGGTCTAAAGGCTTCAAAAAATCAATTACAAAATACTTAGTAGGTGATGTTGTGTATCTCAAGTTACATTTCATCATGAAGACATAGATTTGTATCATCTTCCTGTTAGTGATGGTGTGTATGACTACTTAAGATAGTGATCACCTGGCCTGTCTATTTTAAAGCTAGACTTGGCCTCTTGAATAAGAAAGTACAGGCATACCTCAGATACGTCACAGTTTTGGTTCCATATCACTGCAATAAAGTGAATATTGGTAAATTGAGTCAGATTAACTTTCTGGTTTCCCAGTGTACATGAAAGTCATGTTTACAGTCTACTGTAGTCCTTACCTGTGCAGTAGCATTGTGCCTAAAAAACAATGCACAGGGGGTGCTGGCTGGCTGGCTCATTCAGTAGAGCGTGCAACTCTTGATCTCGGGATCATGAGTTGAAGCCCCATGTAGGGCCTATAACTTAACTTAAAAAAAAAAAACTGCTCAGGAAGCATAAGGAAGAAATTTAAATTTTAACTGCAAGGCACCGCCTTGCAGTATTGAGTAACAATACCCAGTACCTTTTTAGAAGTACAGCGTTTGGCTTATATTGTATTGTGCACTGACATTCTGTATAATTCCTATTTAACTTTTGTGTTGTAGTTCTAATTTGGGGGGACTTCAGTTTGTACATGCGTATGTTGTACCATTTTTATGGGGAATGCAATACTCTGCCAATCCATAAATGATCATTGAATAACTTTAATGAGCTAAGCTATGTGCCAGGGGCAGGGAAGTAATGGCCATCAAAGCAGAGATGGTACTGCCACTTTTTAAATATTTTATTTTGTTTATTTGAGAGAGAGCACAAGCGAGGGTGAGGGGGGCAGAGGGAGAAGCAGACTCCCCACTGAGCAGGGAGCCCGATGTGGGGCTCAATCCCAGGACCCTGGGATCATGACTTGAGCTGAGGGCAGATGCTCAACCAACTGAGCCACCCAGGCGCCCCTAGGAAAACAGATTTTAAATGAGTACTGGCCAGTTTGTTCTCTGGACATACTGATGGATTAAAATGAGGGGAGAAGATGTAGTGGGCAGTGTTGTTACTAAAGTTGAGATTGAACTAGAAAAGGGTATAGAGTGAGAATTCAGATGAGGGAACTTTATAAGGAAAATACTAGAACAGTTGAGATCTTAGTGTATTTCCTAAGCTGAGGAAAGAGTGGTTAGCTGAAGCAGCACAACCGGAGAATGGTAGGAGGTAAATTGGCTGGTGGACACAGGACCAGGGGAGTTATGTACTCTGGGCAAGTCTGTCAGTTTCCTTTGTCTAACAGCATTTCCTCACTTTGTGTCTCTCTGTCACATTTTGGTAATTCTAGCAATATTTCCAGCTTTTACATTACTAATACATGTTATGTTATTACCGTAACATTTATCGGTGATTATAAGTCGCTGAAACCTCAGACAGTGGTTAGCACTTTTTAGCAATAAATAAATATTTTTTGTTTATTATTTATGTATATGTGTGTGTGTATAAACTCTTTGCCCAACATTGGGCTCGAAGTCACAACCCCACAATCAAGAGTCACGTGCTCTACCAACTGATCCAGGTAGACGTCCCCAAGTTCTTTTATTTTATTTTATTTTTTTAAGATTTTATTTATTTATTCGACAGAGATAGAGACAGCCAGTGAGAGAGGGAACACAAGCAGGGGGAGTGGGAGAGGAAGAAGCAGGCTCATAGCGGAAGAGCCTGATGTGGGGCTCGATCCCATAATGCCGGGATCACGCCCTGAGCCGAAGGCAGACGCTTAACCGCTGTGCCACCCAGGCGCCCCCCCGAGTTCTTTTAAATTAAGGTAAGTACATTTTTTTTTTAGACATAATGCTGTTGCTCACTTAATAGACTATAGTGTAAACATTTACATGCACTGGGAAAACAGAAAATTCATTTTACTTGCTTTATCATAATACTTGCTCTATTGTGGTAGTGCAGAAGTAAACCCACAATATCTCCAGAGTATGCCTGTCTTCTCGTAATATGAACGTTGTTCCCATTGACAAGGAGCTCAGCTTTTTGCTCAAGTCCAAAGGCTTGACAGACATGTCTAATGGGAGAATTCTAATATTTCACTAAACTAGAAAAATCAGGATAGACATTTGAAAATGATGTGGAAACTGCCTAATGCAGGTGTCCCCCACTTTATGAAAGCCTGTGTTGGGCCATTTCACTATTACAAAAGATCTGCATTAGTACGGTAAGGGCTTTTTTTCACAAAACTGAAAATCCTCTTCAGATTTCTTTCAGTTAGCAGAAATGGGAACTAATGTAGGTCTTTTGTAAAAGCAAAGTTGCATAACAGTTTCAGAACCTGGGGGTTACTCTTTGCTTTGTGTCATTTCAGCACAGAAAAGAAAATTTTTCAAAGATTATTTATTTGTTTATTTATTTGATAGAGACAAGTGAGAGGGAGGAGCAGAGAGCCCAACGTGGGGCTTGATCTCAGGACCCTGAGATCATGACCTGAGCTGAAGGCAGACACTTAACTGACTGAGCCACCCAGGTGCCCCCAGCACAGAAAAGTTTCATAAGAAAACTCTGCTTTTGGATAGCAGGAAAAGTATACACATATCCAAGTAGTGTATCTGAGTAACTGATTGAAATCAGAAAGTGCCTGGGACACCTGTGTGGCTCAGTCAGTTAAGCAGCCAACTCTTGATTTCAGCTCAGGTCATGATCTCAGGGTCCTGAGATTGAGTCCTGCATCAGGCTCCACACTCAGCAGGGAGTCTGCTTAAGATTCTCTCTGTCCTTCTCCCTCTGCCCTCACCCCCTGCTTGTGTTCTCTCTCTCTTAAAAAAAATAAACCTTGCTTATAGAAAAAGGGAAAAAAAAGAAAGTGCCTGTCTGGGAGTGAGGAGGAAGGAATGAACTGCAAGGGGCAAGAAAACTTCTAGGGAATAAATATGTTCTGTATCTTGTTGAGGCTTGTGATCACGTGATACATGCAATTGTCAAAACTCATCTAAATACTTAAGATCTCTGCATTTAATTATACATTAATTATATCAAATTATATTATAATGTTGGTTGTCTGAAAAGACACATAAAATGCACTTGCGTTGAGCGAGTGTGGCATGGCATTGCCCCTCCCCCAAGGCAAGGGGAAGCACACATCTCTGATTGGAGATTCCAGCCAACACCTGTGGGAGCTTCTCAGCACTTTAATATATTCTGAGTTATTTCATAAAAATTTTGATATTCCTTTTCTAATCTTTTTAGGTTAAATATGGAAGAGCTAATGATTCCCTTTTTCTCCATTGTCTTGCCCAGAAACCAACAGAATGTATGTGGGGTGTGTATATAGGACATCCTTTTTTTTTCCCCTACCTAGTTTATTTTCCCAAGTCACTTATGAATTGATATGTCAATTATTACTTTATTTTCTATCTTCTACAATAAGAATGTTGAATCTTTTATGCCTGGGACTTTTTCTGTATATGTCACTGTTCTCATGAGTATCTGCCACAGACATAATTTAATAATTATATACTGAAAGGAAAAAAGGAATTAGCAATAAGAATTGAAACAGACAAGAGCTTTAAACTTCACCACCCAACAANTATTTGAGAGAGAGCACAAGCGAGGGTGAGGGGGGCAGAGGGAGAAGCAGACTCCCCACTGAGCAGGGAGCCCGATGTGGGGCTCAATCCCAGGACCCTGGGATCATGACTTGAGCTGAGGGCAGATGCTCAACCAACTGAGCCACCCAGGCGCCCCTAGGAAAACAGATTTTAAATGAGTACTGGCCAGTTTGTTCTCTGGACATACTGATGGATTAAAATGAGGGGAGAAGATGTAGTGGGCAGTGTTGTTACTAAAGTTGAGATTGAACTAGAAAAGGGTATAGAGTGAGAATTCAGATGAGGGAACTTTATAAGGAAAATACTAGAACAGTTGAGATCTTAGTGTATTTCCTAAGCTGAGGAAAGAGTGGTTAGCTGAAGCAGCACAACCAGAGAATGGTAGGTAAATTGGCTGGGACACAGGACCAGGGGAGTTATGTACTCTGGGCAAGTCTGTCAGTTTCCTTTGTCTAACAGCATTTCCTCACTTTGTGTCTCTCTGTCACATTTTGGTAATTCTAGCAATATTTCCAGCTTTTACATTACTAATACATGTTATGTTATTACCGTAAAATTTATCGGTGATTATAAGTCGCTGAAACCTCAGACAGTGGTTAGCACTTTTTAGCAATAAATAAATATTTTTTGTTTATTATTTATGTATATGTGTGTGTGTATAAACTCTTTGCCCAACATTGGGCTCGAAGTCACAACCCCACAATCAAGAGTCACGTGCTCTACCAACTGATCCAGGTAGACGTCCCCAAGTTCTTTTATTTTATTTTATTTTTTTAAGATTTTATTTATTTATTCGACAGAGATAGAGACAGCCAGTGAGAGCGGGAACACAAGCAGGGAGAGTGGGAGAGGAAGAAGCAGGCTCATAGCAGAAGAGCCTGATGTGGGGCTCAATCCCATAACGCCGGGATCACGCCCTGAGCCGAAGGCAGACGCTTAACCGCTGTGCCACCCAGGCGCCCCCCCGAGTTCTTTTAAATTAAGGTAAGTACATTTTTTTTTTAGACATAATGCTGTTGCTCACTTAATAGACTATAGTGTAAACATTTACATGCACTGGGAAAACAGAAAATTCATTTTACTTGCTTTATCATAATACTTGCTCTATTGTGGTAGTGCAGAAGTAAACCCACAATATCTCCAGAGTATGCCTGTCTTCTCGTAATATGAACGTTGTTCCCATTGACAAGGAGCTCAGCTTTTTGCTCAAGTCCAAAGGCTTGACAGACATGTCTAATGGGAGAATTCTAATATTTCACTAAACTAGAAAAATCAGGATAGACATTTGAAAATGATGTGGAAACTGCCTAATGCAGGTGTCCCCCACTTTATGAAAGCCTGTGTTGGGCCATTTCACTATTACAAAAGATCTGCATTAGTACGGTAAGGGCTTTTTTTCACAAAACTGAAAATCCTCTTCAGATTTCTTTCAGTTAGCAGAAATGGGAACTAATGTAGGTCTTTTGTAAAAGCAAAGTTGCATAACAGTTTCAGAACCTGGGGGTTACTCTTTGCTTTGTGTCATTTCAGCACAGAAAAGAAAATTTTTCAAAGATTATTTATTTGTTTATTTATTTGATAGAGACAAGTGAGAGGGAGGAGCAGAGAGCCCAACGTGGGGCTTGATCTCAGGACCCTGAGATCATGACCTGAGCTGAAGGCAGACACTTAACTGACTGAGCCACCCAGGTGCCCCCAGCACAGAAAAGTTTCATAAGAAAACTCTGCTTTTGGATAGCAGGAAAAGTATACACATATCCAAGTAGTGTATCTGAGTAACTGATTGAAATCAGAAAGTGCCTGGGACACCTGTGTGGCTCAGTCAGTTAAGCAGCCAACTCTTGATTTCAGCTCAGGTCTTGATCTCAGGGTCCTGAGATTGAGTCCTGCATCAGGCTCCACACTCGGGGAGTCTGCTTAAGATTCTCTCTGTCCTTCTCCCTCTGCCCTCACCCCCTGCTTGTGTTCTCTCTCTCTTAAAAAAAATAAACCTTGCTTATAGAAAAAGGGAAAAAAAAGAAAGTGCCTGTCTGGGAGTGAGGAGGAAGGAATGAACTGCAAGGGGCAAGAAAACTTCTAGGGAATAAATATGTTCTGTATCTTGTTGAGGCTTGTGATCACGTGATACATGCAATTGTCAAAACTCATCTAAATACTTAAGATCTCTGCATTTAATTATACATTAATTATATCAAATTATATTATAATGTTGGTTGTCTGAAAAGACACATAAAATGCACTTGCGTTGAGCGAGTGTGGCATGGCATTGCCCCTCCCCCAAGGCAAGGGGAAGCACACATCTCTGATTGGAGATTCCAGCCAACACCTGTGGGAGCTTCTCAGCACTTTAATATATTCTGAGTTATTTCATAAAAATTTTGATATTCCTTTTCTAATCTTTTTAGGTTAAATATGGAAGAGCTAATGATTCCCTTTTTCTCCATTGTCTTGCCCAGAAACCAACAGAATGTATGTGGGGTGTGTATATAGGACATCCTTTTTTTTTCCCCTACCTAGTTTATTTTCCCAAGTCACTTATGAATTGATATGTCAATTATTACTTTATTTTCTATCTTCTACAATAAGAATGTTGAATCTTTTATGCCTGGGACTTTTTCTGTATACGTAACTGTTCTCATGAGTATCTGCCACAGACATAATTTAATAATTATATACTGAAAGGAAAAAAGGAATTAGCAATAAGAATTGAAACAGACAAGAGCTTTAAACTTCACCACCCAACAAGGCAAGCTCAGTGGTATTGACCGGAAAAAAAAATATTCTTTTTTATTCCTTTATATGGCCAGCAGCAGTCTCAACCAATGCTGTCCAGTAAAAGTATAGGTAGACCATGTATGTAATTATTTTCAGTATCTACAATGAACAAAAATGAAAATGTTGATTATTTCGAGGAATATTTTACTTCTTTATATAATAAAATAGTTACTAAAGCATGCATTCAGTGCCAAAAATTGAGATATTTTGTGTTTTCTTCATTCAAAGTTAAAAATTCATTGGACACTAAATTTTTATCAGATGTCCTTGATTTGTGTTTAGATCATTACAGCTGAAAGAATAGATTGATCCTTAAAATCTTTAAAAAAACAAGGTGGGGGAAGGGTGCTTGGCTGGCTCAGTGAGTACAGCGTGAGACTCTTGATCTCAGGGTTGTGAGTTTGAGCCCCATGTTGGGTGTAGAGATTACTTAAAAATAAAATCATTAAAAAAATAGATTCCGATATATAAATTTTTCCACCGATAGGTCACCTAAAAACTCCTAGTAAGACATCTGATACGTAATGGTCCTCAGTTAATGACAGTTGATATTAATAATCTTTTGTACACCATACTGTTGTAGTAGCTTTCATGCATGTCATCTGCACAGAAGTAGTAATTGATCCTGTAGAATCATTACTAATCAATATTTTTAATTAATTAATATGAGCCCAACTCCAAATAAGCTGATCTCCAGAGGGATGGAGATGGCCCTATTCACTTAAATTCCTAAGCTGCTCTGAAATGATCTTGTTTCACACAGTGCATTATTCAAGCAGATTTCACCCTCAGCTCTGCAGGATGGTGGCCTGGGATATGTCCCATGGTAAGTCCTTGTTAAGGCCCTTTTTCAGAGATTCTGCTTTAGGTTCTGCCTGCACAATATAGAGTGCTGAGGTCAGAGCCTGATTGTGCTCTGGTTCACCTAAGAGGAGCTGGAGTGGGCCAGAGAATGCTCTTCTGTATGTCAGGTTCCTGTTACGTGTACATGGAGTAGAATTGCTGCATAATCTTAATTAATTTTATTGCCTTCACAAAGGAAGAATCACATGACTCGAGGCTTAAGTGTGTGAACCTGTGACATGAAACCATGACTTTCCAGATCACATCTCTGTATAGGTTTCTCTGATGGTTTAGTAAAGTCTCCTCCTCTTTGGTGAAGTCCACAGGCACGTCATTGAAGGTCATGAATTCTAAACTATCACATATGTGCTGGCTTTAGTAAAGTAACATTGCCATCAGCCTTCATTGGCGAATTAATATGGGAGACCCAATGGCAGTAGAAGGTTTCAGGGTCTCTCTTCATTTTCCCCCAAGGCACAGTGTTCCTTGAGTGAACCAGGCTAATGTGCCATCTTAAATCCTCCCTTTTTTTTTTTCTTTTTTAAGATTTTATTTGAGAGAGAGAGTGCGACTGTGAGCACTAGCAAGGGGAAGGGCAGGGGGAGAAGCAGACTCCCTGCTGAGCGGGGAGCCCAGCACAGGTCTCGATCCCAGGACCCTGGGATCATGACCTGAACTGAAGGCAGCAGACACCCAACTGACTGAGCCCCCCAGGTGCCCCTTGGACAAATCCTCCTTGGGGACCATTCTATGACTTCAGCTCTTCTTGCTCACAGCAACCCCCAAATTATTTCCCCTTTGTTTAACCACACCCTTAACTATACCTTCAGGGCATAATGTCCTTGACCTGCCCTGCAGATATGACTATGGCACACTTCCACTGTGAAACGTTCTCCTCTTGTGTGGTACCCCAGCATGTACTCCCAGCCTCTAGGGCTATAATAACACATCTTAAAGTTCATGGGGTTGCGGAGACCTTTTTGTCTTGTGGCTACCCAAGGCACACTTCTGTCTGTGACTCCCCTTAATAAACCATTTCTCATCAAACTACACTTGTCTGCCTTCTTTGGTCTTACATCTCTTTTGGCCTTTGGAGTGTGTTTTGCATATGCCTTTCAGAAAACAGTCCTAAATATTCTTCTCTCTATTGATAACTCATGGTTGATATACTTCAGTCCTGGCTTTAATGAAACCTCCAGTACATAAACTTAATACAAATCTAGAAGCTCTTGTTCAGTTTTCTTCTTGCAGCAAACTCCTGAGAAAAGAGACACCTGTATGCGCTGATGAATATATAAACTGAGGAATGCACACTTGCAGCCTCATTATGTCAAAGCACCTACCAAAATAACATGCAGTCACCATTACAAAATGCAAATACTGAGATTATTTGGTATTCTCTCATCATTCTGATAGGCTCTACTTTGTGAGAAAATTCAGCAGGGCTCAGGGTGGCTCTGTTCCTTTAGGAAGCTGTGGAAACAGGTCTACCTAGAAGGAAATGTATGTTATCTGGTGGATGAACTATGTCATTTTTGTTGAAGGACAAACTTTTCTTACCTGAGAAGAACCTGTTAAACATTCATCTTTTCTGCCTCTATCTTTGTTTCAAGAAAGAACATGTCCTTAGAAGGAAAACCTAGGAGAAAAGAAAGAAGGCTGAACACCAGAGATGACTATAATTGCCACATTCACCTGACTGGAATTCATTCCATTCTGGCTTGAAATTCCCGAATATCTCTCTGTGTTCAAGTAACTCCAACAAACAGACACTACTGCCATACAGTGCCGCAGTAGTCCTCTCTCACATGTAGCCAGAGAAGGGCATTGTGAGCCATGCTGCCCTTCAAGAAGAGAGTCATGGTGTTTAATGTCATAGTCACTTTTTTCATCAACTTCTCAATATCATTACTAAATCGTTGACATAGCCAAACTCTTCAAATCTATTGTACTGTTTCTTGGCATGTTAAATTTTGTAACAAATTCAAATGAACCTCACTATTTTTAACTCCTTTAACCTACATTTATTTCTACAATTTCTTATATTCTCTCTTACTGTCAAACAGGAAATGCAGCATAAAACCAAACAGTAATTCAGCAGGATATTTTGGTAGAAAAAACATCCACTATGATAGGAACAGTAAAATCACTATGTTTATAAAGTGATTTTTTTTTTTATTTTCCACACTTGGAAAAGATTGAGATTTTCCATAGGTAGAACATTAGCACCAAGTGATAGATATTTGAGATAAGGGACATTTTCCAAAGCCAAACAATGTACCTTGTGAGATTTTCTCAGTGTGATGAATTTGGGGATATACTAAGCCTACCTTGAAACTTGTCACTTCACAATTCCCAAAGTATTCATTCCCACATATATAAATGGATGTTGAGTTTTTAAAACAATTCCATGAAACAAAAGGAATCCCTTTAGGATTATAGGAGATGGAATTATAGATTAGGATTAACACAGAAGGAATCCATCATCCTGCCGGAAAGAAGGAAACAGGGCAGGAGGTGTATGAATACACTGGAAATGGTGAGAATCCTAGTCAGCATGGGAATGCTCTTTCTATTTTGAGATGGGGTAGGATCAATTAATGAGTCTCAGGAATCTTGGAAGCATCATTCATCTGTTCCCCGACAGGCAAGAAACCATGTTGAATGGGAACTCTGTGAGCACATGGAAAAAGACTTCAGTGAATGCTCATGCCTTTAGAAAGACGGGAGAACTCAAAATGGAGAGCTTACGAGGATCAGGAATACAGAAAAGGCTTCCTTTCTCTGCAAAAGAAAACCTGAAATGGAGACAGACTTTCTGGGTATAATCTGTACAGAAAAACCCATCTATCTGATTCTAAATATTTTGTACTGGAAAACCAGCACCCAAGAGAAAGCCTTCACTTGCAGTGACAACGGGAAGGACTTCCATGATCAGTCTTACTTCAAAGCCACATATGACAGCTCATGATGGAGAAAGTCTATGAAAGCAAGGAAGGTGATGTGACACCTGTTCTTCATGAGTGCATGAAGAAACTTGCCTGCTAACAGATTTCTGAATGTAAGGAACATGATAAAAATACTCCCATGTTGTGCAAACTTTTACATACACATGTGAATTGACACAAGAAGAACCCTATAAATGTAAGGAAGTGGGAAAGCCTTTATTACATCTTCCAATTTTAAGAGATGTACAAAATCAGATACTGGTAAGAGTACTTTTGTATGTAAGGAATGTGGAAAGCTATAAAAAGTTCTTCATGCCTTAATCACATTTGAATTCACACTGGAATAAACTACTACCAATGTAAGGAATGTGGGAAAGCCTGTACTGCATTCTCAAAACATACTGAACATACAGAAGCTCACACTGTAGAGAAGCCTTTTAAATGTGACACTTCACTACTTTCTCATGTTTTATTAATCCTCTCAGAACTCACAATGGAGAGAAACTTTGTAGTGTGTGTAGGAAAGCATTTGCCTGTTTTGACTTTATCACTCGCGTACTTACACTGGAGAGAGATGCTGTGAGTGAAGAAATGCGGAAAAGCTTTTATCAATGCCTCAAAAGTAGCAAGACCTTTAAGAATTCATACTGGAGAAAACCCCTGTAAATGTAAAGGATGTGGGAAAACCTTCATTAGTAGTTTTTCTCTTAGTAAACATAAAACATTGCACTCTGGAGAAGTACTTTGAATGTAAGGAATGCAGAAAAGCCTTCCAAGATTATTCATCTTTTAATAATCCCATTTGAATTCAAACTGGATTAAAACCCTATGCGTATAAAGCATGTGGGAGGGCCTACGATGCATCCTCAAGCTTCACTGAACATAAAATGACAGAAGAGAAGCCTTTTAAAGATTTATTTATTTTAGATAGGGCAGGGGAGGGACTGAGGGAGAGGAAGAGGGGAAGATCCCAAGCATATTCCTTGCTGAGCGTGGAGCCCAACACAGGACTTGATCCCAAGACCCATGAGCTCACAACCTGAGCTAAAACCAGGCACTCAACCACCTGAGCGACCCAGGCACCCTGAGATGCCTTTAAAATATAACAAATGTGGGAAACCTTTGCCACTTAAATCCTATTTACCTTAGAATCACATTGGAGAAAAGGTGTAATGTGTGGGGGAAGGCATATGCCTGTTATTCGTGCTTTATCACTTACAGACATGCTCACACTAGAGAGAAGCCTTTCAATACAAGAAATGCATAAAACCCTTCCCTTTTTCCTGAAGACAAACTTAAACATGTAAGAATTCATACAGGAGGGAAACCCTATAAATGACAAATTTCTCCGTGATGTAGCCTTTCAAAACAAACACATGCAAAGAAACCCAGAACGTAAACATTTTGAGAAAGTCTTCCAATTACTCCAATTAATATTAGATACATGAAAATTCACCCTTATGAATGTTAAAACTGTGGTACAACCAGCAGTTCTCCCCAGTTCCTTTAACTGTCATGAAAGCACCCTGGAGAGTAATTCCATCAGTGTAAGGAATGTGCTAAAGCCTTCAGTACTCCCCCCTGACTTTGAAGATACAAAAGAAAAACTGGAGGAATGGCCTCCATGTGTAAAGAATGTAGTAAACCCATCACTCTCCTGAAAACCCAATATGCTAGCTCTCACAGCGAAGCCATGCTATTAAGAAGCATCTGGAGCACTTTACTGCTTCCTCAGTGAAATATATTCCTTAAATGTGGTATATGTGCAGTGCAGAGAATCTTCTATATGATATGTGGGAAAACTTCATCTCTCCTGAATTCCTCAGTGTTCACTCGTGATCTCACTGTGCAATATGCTCCATTGGTGTAAGTTTTTTTTTTTTTTAAGATTTGACAGAGGCAATGAGAGAGGGAACACAAGCAGGGGGAGTGGGAGAGGAAGAAGCAGGCTCTCAGTGGAGGAGCCCGATGCGGGACTCGATCTCAGAACTCCAGGATCATGCCCTGAGCCAAGGGCAGACGCTTAACGACTGAGCCACCCAGGTGCCCCTGGTGTAAGGTATTATTTTACATTAGATAATTCCTCATCCTTAATAAACACAAGGAGACTCACACTCGAGAAACCACGGAATACTGGAAATGATACCGAGTCAGAATCTTAGGTTCTGCTGGGGCGCCTGGGTAGTTCAGTTGTTTGGGCGTCCAACTCTTGGTTTCAGCTCGGGTCATGATCTCATGGGTCTTGGGATTGAGCCCCACATAGGGCTCCGCACTCAGCAGGGAGTCTGCTTGGGGATTCTCTACCACTACCTCCCCCCCACCACCACTGCTCGCGCTCGCTTGCTCTCTCAAATCTTTTTAAAAACAAGAATCTTATGTCTGTTGACAGGCATTAGCCTTGTGGGTAGTTGTAAGATCTCTTTTAGAAATTTATCGTGTCCCAGCCTTTTCTGGGGGCATGATGTATCTGCCCTGATAGGCCTGGCCAGGCCAGTCTAGTTCCTGCATCTTCCATGTTGCAACCTGCCCAAAAGTGAGCCTACATGATTCACACGTCCTTAATCTGTTAATCTTCCTGTTTGCTTTTGTGATAGTCTTTTTATACATTCTGGATGTGGAGTTGTGTTTTTTTAAAGATTTTATTTGAAAGAGAGAACACAAGTGGTGGGTGAGGGGAGGCAAAGGCAGAGGGAGAAGCAAACTCCCCGCTGACCAGGGAGCCCACGGTGGTGTTGGATCTCAGGACCCCAAAATCATGACCCAAGCCGAAGGCACACGCTAAACTGAGCCACCCAGATACCCCATGGAATTTATCTATTTGAAATCACACTTTAAAATCCTTTTCTTTCACAACATTACTCCATAATATAACATAGTTACTAATAAATATGGATTTATATCTTGCATCTATTTTCCAGTATTTATTTCCCCCTAATTCATGAACCAGTATATTGCCCCTATCCCATCAACCTCATATTTAAGCCTTTATTTCCCCTTATTTCTTTTTATGTTGGACACAATGGTAAACTCTAATCACTGATTCCTTGTTTTCAGTGTAATGATATTTTTGTAAATCTTTCGTATTTTTGTGGGTTTTTTTTTAAAAAGCACTGACACTGGGCATTCTTCCCTCACTCAGGAATGGTTCTGAACTTGTTTGCCATGACTTCTTTGTAGAATTAATAAAAATCTTCTAAAATGCTGGTTAAGTTACACATTTCATCAAGACTTGTGTGCATCATTAAATATATTCTGTGCATCAACTGAAATACCTATTTTGTTATGTTAGAGACTCACACTTAGCAGTACAAAATTATTATTATATAGGCAGAGAAGCATTTTTGAAATGTTACCTGGTTTTCCTACCTTGCCTTAAAAAGTCCCTTCAAACACTTGACTATATACAGGCTTTATAATTTACTTCATAAGTAAATCTGTTTTAAAATACTGAACTCTTTTTCTTTTTTAAGATTTTATTTATTTGAGAGAGACAGAGCTCAAGTGGGGGGAGAGGGAGATGATGACTCCTTGCTAAGCAGGGAGCCTGATGCAGGGATTCATCCCAGGACCCACGAGACCATGACCCAAGCCAAAGTCAGAGGCATAACTGATGGAGCCACCCAGGTGCCCAAAACACTGAACTCTTTAATCCTCAAAGAACGTATTTTAGTATGTGGGGTGGGGTACTGGATCCAGCCACTTCTTCCTCCCCGCCCCCCCCAAGGAAAAGATGGCTATATGATTCAGTACCACTTATAAACTCTTCTTGACCTGCTTCAAATGAATTTGAAATACCAACTTTATAAATTCCTGTTTCAGGCTCTAGACACTTCTGTGCTAATAATATATTTGCTTATGCTAATATCACACTTTTGATTTAGTGCTATTGTAAGTGTTAATATTTAGAGGTAAATATATAAAGGTTGCTAATGTTTGTTGCATTTACCATTATAGATGCTCACTTGTGGGTATTTCCTGTGGTGATAGCATGTTTACCTAATGCTTTACCAATGTGATCATTGCCTCTTTGCATTATGTCTGCACATTTGAGTAATCTCTCCCCCAGTCTTTACAGGTTTGCCTTAGTAGGTAAAGTCCTTCACCTGTCAGCTCAGCTTTTAATAGCTTTTTAACGGCTCTTTAATGCTCTGCTGGTTGTCTGCAGGTAACTGGGCCTTCCATTGGGGTCTCTACATGTCAAGGAGCAGCTGACTCTTTCAGACTTTATAGACTGTTTTCATAGATAAAAACTGTCTCATGTCAGGTCCCTGGACTGAGAGTTTCGCCCCAACAATCATAGTGGGGTTGAGGCCATGTTACATGGATGCTGTTGGGTCTGCATTGGGAGTCTGTGGTACACAATCCCATTACCAGGTCCCTCCAAAACCTTGGGCAGTAGGGCTGACATTAGGACAAGGGATCGCTTCAGGGTCCACAGATGGCAGGGCCATTTTTCCAGGTGGAAGGGGATGGCTTTCTTACTAGGCATGCATGATTGGCCCAGGAACACAGCTGAAGAGGGCCTGCAGCCATGTCACCGAGCTGCCTTAGGGCCCACATCCATGACTGAGTTCTGCAGGTCTGCCTCAGAGGCACTGATAGGCGAGTCTCCCCTCAAGTCTCTAGGTGAGGATGTTGCCTCCTAGATAATGACCAGTGTCTGGTGGTGGGTTATGGGCTGCTTCAAGGTCTGCAGTCAGAGAGGTCAGCAGACCTCCTTCCAGGGACACAGAGGGACATGTCCTTCTTATGCCTACATGGGAAAGAAGAGCTGAGAGGCTGGAGCTGGGTCACAGGCTGGCTGTTCAGCCTCTGCATCTCATAGTGAGGTCAGCAGGCCTGTTCCCTGAGGCACAGGTGGACGTGACTCCTATCAGAGCCTGAAGGATGACCCTGTCAAGGCCAAATGGGGCTGTAGCCCCGTCCATATGGGAACATGGACCATAGTCAGCAAGCCTGCCACCAGGGCATAGGTTGTGTTCTCACACAGCACTACAGAGATGAAAGGCAAGACTGTCCTTTCAGTAAATGGTCCAGGTAATTTCGGTATCTAAGCAGTAAGCAAGAGATAACTAGACATACAGTGACACCACATATTAAAATATATTTCAGATGGAGTAAATAAACATAAAAATATGAGGTAACAGTATATAAAACACAAGGTAAAAGAAAATAGCTGCATACATGACAAAATTATACGGCTCGCACAAAACTAAGAATTCCTTTTCATTAAGAAAACATGGGGGAAAAAACTTGTGGCAGTTTTTCACATCAATATGCCACTTTGTTATCCACTAACAGATTATCAGCACATCTGTTTGATTTATTGCATGCAGTATTTAGTAATGCTATTACTGCAAATCCAAGCAGATAAGGCCAACTTGCAGTATGGACCTCACCCATGTAACTCGNGTACATGACAAAATTATAAATATGGCTCGCACAAAATTAAGAATTCCTTTTCATTCTCAAACACTTGGAGGCTAAGAACCATCCTGCTCAAGAATGACTCGATAAACCAGGAAATCAAAAAACAAATTAAACAATTTATGGAGACCAACGAGAATGAATACACAACGGTCCAAAACCTATGGGATACTGCAAAGGCAGTCCTAAGGGGGAAATACATAGCCATCCAAGCCTCACTCAAAAGAATAGAAAAATCTAAAATGCAGTTTCTATATTCTCACCTCAAGAAACNGGGCTCACTCTCATTCAATTATAACAAGTTATGCTAGGTACGACATACAGGATTTGACATGACTAACGATGTCACCTGAGGCCAGTGTATACACTGCAACACACACAAAGCAGTGAACAGTACACCCATACCCAAGAGAATCACACTGTAACCCAATCGCCTCCAAACACATATATACCATATATATGCCCGGGTCACTTCTGATCAGGATTTATCATTAACCTTTGGAGTGTACTACCCTGGTTTCATTAACCCCCAAAGGAAGTGACATTAAGCAGCTGCAGCCTCCATGGCTACCCACAATATATCTAAGGCTAATCAAGTGTCTTAAGTATAACCAATGCATTGAAACAAGGTTGTAATGGTTTCTGTCACTATCCAAAGGCCACTTTCAGGAACTACCAGTGATGGCATCAAGTACATCAGAGTATCAGGACCTGCCATATTCACACGGTTTTCTCCTTCACAGCATACGCAAGGATGAGAAACTAACCAGGAAGTCACATGTCAGCTGCAGTTGTTCCTCAACAAAGACAAACATGGTGGTTCTTCCAGGCTGTGGTGATCTAAGAACAAAGAAAATATTCTCCATTCCCAGCCTTTCCACGAACTGCCAACATTAGAGGCATTTCCTTCCCTAGTGCTGGGCATCTTGCTCTCCTTCTATGGCCATGACATCAGGGTGTATAGCCACACCATTCCTAAAGTCTTTCCTGAGCCAAAAGGACCAAGTATGAGAGAGGGGACAGAAAATTTAGAAATCTATATCCCCCAGCTTAGTCAGCATGAGGCACTATAGATGAATTCCATGAGCTGTGAACTAATTAAAGTGGTCACCATCTTCAAAGTATTAGACAAGATCAGTACAATTAGAGAATCCAGGTGGTTTTGAACAGCATTAAGTCTAAGCTGGTAGTCCTATGTGGGGCCAGGCTGCAACCATGCATAAAAACCGAACTGGACTAGCATGGATACCTGAGGAAAGAATGCCAGATCATTCCCCAAAATGGTCAGGGCAGAGTGACACATGTCGAAAATAGATCTACAAAACCAGCCTGTTAGCTGAGTTCCACGTGTCTCCCGCATTTACAACTTCACAATGTCATTCCAGCAAGGGTTGTAGAATATCCTGATTGCTTTCCTACATTGCTTAACTTCGTAGAGCATCCAATAACTGAGTTGTTTCATGTACTCAGAATCAAAGGAACACTTGTAGGCTTTGCCACATTCCTCATACTCACATGGTATCCCTCCAGTGTGGCTTTTTTCATGTTTCTGAAATTGAGGCTTTCCCACATTTATTATGTATGTAAGTCTTCTATCCATTGAGCATTTTTAGGTGTTTACTAAGTCATGACCATGATGTGAAGACTTTCTCACATTCTTTATGTTCACAGGGTTTCTCTCTGGCGTCAATTTTTACATATTGAATTAGATTTGAGTAAACACTGAAAGCTTTCTCTCAATATGTACATTCATGGGCTTTGTCTCCAGATGTAAAGGTAGTGAAGAATTTCCCACTTTACTTACATAGAGGGCTTCTCTCTAGTGTGAATTATTAAATGTTGAATGAGGCTTGAGAAGTAGTGAAGACTTTCCTGCCGTCCTTACATTCATAGGGTGCCTCTCCACCTGGAGTTCTCAAATGGTCATTTATGTATGAGGAAGTACTGAAGAATTCCCCACATTCACCACCTTACAGGGCTTCTCTCCACTGTGAGTTTGTAAATGTTTTTTAAGTAATGAGCGCCAAGCAAAAGCTTTCCCACATTCCTTACATTGATAGGGTTTCTCTCCTGTATGAATTGTTAAATGTCTAATTAAGCTTGAAGAAAGAGGGAAGGATTTCCCACACTCCTTGCATTCATAGGGTTTCTCTCCAGTGTGAATACTCAGATGTGCATTAAGTACTGAGGAACGACTGAGGGCTTTCCCACATTCCTTAAATTTATAGGGCTTCTCACCACTGTGAATTTGAACATGTTTACAAAGAACTGACAGCCAAGAGAAGCGTTTCCCACATTCCTTACATTTGTATGGCTTCTCTCCAGTGTGAATTCTCAAATGTAACTTAAGTTGTGAGGAAGTTGTAAAGGCTTTCCCACATTCCTTACACTCAAAGGGCTTTTCTCCAGTGTGAATTCTCAAATGATAGTTAAGATATGAGGAACTACTGAGGGCTTTCCCACATTCCTTACATTTATAAGGCTTTTCACCTGTGTGAGTCCGAACATGATCATGAAAGGCTGACAGCCAAGAGAAGTGTTTTCCACATTCCTTACATTTATATGGCTTCTCTCCAGTGTGAATTCTCAAATGTACATAAAGGCAAGAGGAAGTATTGAAAGCTTTTCCACATTCACTACACAGAAATGGTTTTGTTCCAGTGTGAAGTTGAATGATGTGTTTATTGAGGCTTTTCAAATCTGTGCAAGTCTTCCCACATTCCTTACATTCATAGGCTTTTTTAACAGTGTGTGTTTGCACATGCTCAGCATGGCTGGGTGGGGGAACTGAAGTTCTTTTAAATTGCTTCCATTCATCAAAATCTCCTCCACTGTGAATTCTTGTGTGTGCCTGAAAGCGTGAATGACTAACGAACATCTTCCCGCAGTCACTGCATTCAAAAGACTTCTCTGCCACGCTGGTTCTCATACATGGTATGTGGAGTCAGGCTGAAGACTTTACCACACTGATTAAATTCAGAAAGCTTCTCTCTAGTAGAGCTTTTATTTTTCAGAGTATGGGAGCCATTGGCATACTGATTATGCTCAAAAGTGTTCTATTTTCAGTTCTCATGCATGGCTTAAGGATTAAGTGTTTACTTGAGACTTTCCCACTTTGCTTATAGTCAGAGTGTTCTGCTCCACGGTGGGTCCCTTCCTGTAGATGAAGGGATGAAAGATGACTATAGGATTTTCAGATTCATTATAGATTTCAACCCTTATCAACCTAAAAGTATTATTATGATGATTACGCTTAGCATTTTCATTACATAAACACAATTCCTGTTGATTTCATTCAAGTGAAATGAGGGAACCCCTCTGACAAAAACTGATGCCATCTACTCTGCTCTTATGAACATTCCATTAAAATTTCATTAAAATATTTAGACTCAATCCCTCATTACGTATGTGGGACTGTGTACCTGTGGTATCTAGGAAGCAATAATTCTCAAAATAGATTTGCATTAACCCCCCCATATCATAATCAGAGTATCTGTGAAGTGCTTTCTCTTGGGTAAATGCCATTTGTCTCAAATATCGCCCATTTGCACTGATTTTATAATGTTTTTTGAATGTGGAAAAAAGGAAATAATCACAACTAAACCTTACTTTTTAAATTTTTCTGGCTGTTTTTCCTTCCAAAGAATCCTGGTGAGATGCTGATGCTTTGGCTTGATGTTGCATTTCCCATTCTGAAATAAAACAAAAAACAAAAACAAACAAATTTAAGCACACAGAAACAAATGAAAGATTAAACAATTTTAAAAAGAAAAGTCTTGGTTTTCTTTATTTTTATGTTAAAAATGGTAATAAATAAATAAATAAATAAATGAATATTTCAGCAATTTGTGTATGGGAAAACTTTGACACTAAGTGTGTATGGTCAAAATTTGGTGGTTTACTAAAACAATAACTTCCTAAAAATTAAATATGATGGTTAGCAGTAACAGAATATCAAGGAAGACAACTGGGAAACCTCTGGACATGGAGGATACAACAAAACAGTAAAGAACTAGAACAGGTCATTTTGTGACATAGAATTTTTTAAAAAATATTTTATTTATTTATTTATTAGAGAGAAAGAGAGCATGAGAGGGGAGAGGGTCAGAGGGAGAAGCAGACTCCCTGCCTAGTGGGAAGCCCCACATGGCTCTCAATCCCAGGACTCCAGGACAATAACCCAAGCCTAAGGCAGTCGCCCAACCAACTAAGCCACCCAGGTGCCCTGACATCGTAGGAATTTTAAGTAACAGAGTGAGGGAAGTTCAAGATATCCAAAAACATCAGAGACAAATGGCATCAGACCTCTGAGACAAATCAGATCCTAAAAATTTACACATTAGTTTCAAACATACTATACATCACATTGACCACATGACATTCTTCTCGTTCACCAGTGAAGTTTCTAACTCACCTTGGAAAACTCTCTTCTCCACTGTCCTCAGCTCTTGTTGTTCCAACCAAGTGATCAGCTTAGGTTTCGGCAGTTGATATCCTATCCACAGGGAAAGGTACATTAGTAGGAGAGGCTCATGCAAGTGATGACAAAGCTTCTGATAAACCCAAGATTATATTTGTAATGAAACCAGTGAAATCGTTACAGAAGGACAAACAGGGGAAACGTCCCTTTCTCTGGCAAAAAGATTAGTTATGCCTGACCCACAGAAACCAATTTCAAATGTATGTACACATTCACAGAGCATAAAGGCATTTATTCAAATAGGGAATAAAGGAGATGAGAAAAAGAGATCTTCCTTCTGATGGGGAAACCACTAAAGCAATGGTGCTCAAATGCTGGAGTGCATCACAATTATCAGGATGGCTAACTGAACAAAGAAGATAGGGCAACAACCTTAGCTTTATAATACAGAATGTCAACAGCGGAGTCTGAAAATGTAAATTCCTAACAGAGTGATTCTGTTGCTGTTGGCCCCAGGGCCACATTTACAGAACCAGATTAAAACCCATTACTGTAGTAAGGGGTGCCTTGGTGGCTCAGTCAGTTAAGCATCTCCCTTCACCTCAGGTCATGATCTCAGGCTCCTGGATCAAGCTCCGTATCAGACTCCCTGATCAGCAGGAAGTCTGCTTCTCCCTCTCCCTTAGCTCCTCACCCCTGTTTGTGCTTGCTCTCTCTCTCATAAATAAATAAAGTCTTTAAATAAATAAATAAACTATTAGTGTAGAGAAGATGCATCTCTGATTGCCTATTATGTTCAGATTAGGCATCACCAATGCTGGAACATATTAAGTATGTGATACATATCTGTTTCCTGAGAAGTTACAAGGAATGGTAGCAGCTTTACCTACTGCTACCAGGTTCTGGTAGTTTTCCAGCATCACATGTCTATATAGGCTTCTCTGAGTGAGGTCCAGTAGTATCCACTCCTCCTGGATGAAGTCCACTGCCACATCATTGAAGGTCACTGTAATCTAAACCATAACACCCACGTTGGCTTGAGACAAGAAACACCACCAAAGTTCATGGGAGAAATGTGGACAGGAGATTCAATATCTATGCAGGGTTATGGGCTTTCTCATTATCTTCCCATGGTTCTATGCTCCTAGGTACACTTCTCTTGATCTAGACTCACTCACTACTCATCTCCACTCATGGCTTTAATGGCATCCTTCAAACATGACCTTATGACAACATAACCACGATAGCAGCTCTTATTTCCCTCTACTGTAACATACATCTGAGCACACTACAGAACCTTCAAAAACAGCACAGAATGACTGAATCCTTTAAGAAAAGAACACTTAAACCTTACCATGTCAGAGCAAGCAGCAAGGCGGAAACCTGTAGTTGGTATCTATGAGCTTCAGGATTGCTTACTGAAATACTGAGATTTGTTTCAGGGTAATCCCTTTTTGATATGAGAGTTTCCACTTCCAGGTAAAATGCAACTGGGGATTCAGTCCTTGTATGGGGCTTTATTTGCTTTAGGAAGCTCAGGACACAGGTGTGCCTAGAAGGAATGTATCCACCTGGTGGATGTAAGGATGGCATTCTGCTGATTGATATGGTTACTACTTACCTGATTATCATTTTTCAGCCAGACAACCACCATCCTTTCTGCCTCTGTGTTTTCTTCATGAAGGGAGAAAGGATTCCTAGAAATACCTTGGAGAAAAGAAAGTACAATTCTGAATACAGATTGACCCTATTTCCCAGAATCACCCACCAGAAAGTCATTCCATCCTAGTCTGAGATTCCCATATATCCCTGCACACTCAAAAAGTCTTGCATACATACACAACACTGCCAGAGTATACCTGTCTCACCTGAAGCCAGGAAAGGGACCTGGTAGCCATGAGGAAAGGAGTAACAGTATTATTTTATAGGTAAGGAAACTAATCCCTGAGAAATGTGACTCTTTATTTGCCCCAGTAATAAAACTCATCAATGGAATTATATAGCACCATGTTCAAAGCACACATTCAAGGAAACTGACTTAGATAACAGCATTCTCTGGAATACGTTGGCTCTTTCTAAATAAACCAGCAGCATGACTGCTTAGACCCAGATCGCTGGACACTATGTTGTGTAGGGATGATCTATAGAATCCTCTGAAAACGAGAACCAACATGACTTACCATGGGTCAAATCAATAGCTACCACCCTGGTAGTGACGGTGAAGAAGTCTACCTAATGGAAAATTTCATCACTTCCATACAACTTACGAATCTATGTGAACACGGCAATCTTCATTACTCTTGGCACAAGTTTACCTGGAGTCCTTTTCGTATCAATCATTAATCAGCAAGCATTACTAATCCATCATCAAACATATCCTAGCTTTCTCTCTGCAGATGATTAACTGAAAATGGTATAATCTATGGCATGAAAATAACATAAATTAGTATTCACTGAGGACTGATAGGTGACAGATGTCTTTCTCACTAGGAGCTATATATCAGTTCACTTAATATATATATAGTTAGCTTCATAATTATTTAAGATTACCTAAATAGGGGCGCCTGGGTGGCACAGCGGTTAAGCGTCTGCCTTCGGCTCAGGGCGTGATCCTGGCGTTGAGGGATCGAGCCCCACATCAGGCTCCTCTGCTATGAGCCTGCTTCTTCCTCTCCCACTCCCCCTGCTTGTGTTCCCTCTCTCGCTGGCTGTCTCTCTGTCAAATAAGTAAATAAAATCTTTAAAAAAAAAAAAGATTACCTAAATAATCTTAATTATCATAACAGCCCTCATCCAGAACTGAACAGAGATAGACTCATTTCAAAAGGTTGATTTCCTGAAGGTCTTGTTCCCAAATATGATCAGAAATCAGTCTAGACCTGCACTGTCCATTTTGATAGCCAACAGCCACATACGCTATTGAGTACTTGATATGCAGTTAGTAAGAGAGGATTTTACTCTTAATTAGGAGATCACGGGCAGCAACCTCTTTGACCTCGGCTACAGGAACTTCTACCTAGACATGTCTTCAAAGGCATGGGAAACAAAGGCAAAAATGAACTACTGGGACTTCATCAAGATAAAAAGCTTTTGCACAAAGGAAATAGTCCACAAAACTAAGACAACCTACAGAATGGGAGAAGATATTTGCAAACATCTTATCAGATAAAGGGCTAGTATCCAAAATCTATAAAGAATTTATCAAGCTCAACACCCAAAAAACAAGTAATCCAGTTAAGAAATGGGCAGAAGACATGGACAGACATTTCTCCAAAGACATACAAATGTCCAACAGACACATGAAAAAAATGCTCCATATCACTTGTGGTCAGGGATATACAAATCAAAACCACAATGAGATACCACCTCATACCAGTCAAAATGGCTAAAATGAACAAGTCAGGAAACAACAGATGTTGTCAAGGATTCAGAGAACAGGGAGCCCAGTTCTCCCACTGTTGGTGGGAATGCAAGCTGGTACAGCTGCTCTGCAAACAGTAGGGAGGTGCCTCAAAAAGTTAAAAATAGAGCTACCCTACAACCCAGCAATTCCACTACTAGGTATTTATCCAAAGGATACAAAATAGTGTTCCAAAGGTGCACACGCACCCCAATGTTTATAGTAGCAGTGTCCACAAAAGCCAAAATATGCAAAGAGCCAAGATGTCTATCGACAGGTGAATGGATAAAGATGTGGTATATATACAATGGAATATCACTCATCCATTAAAAAAAATCTTACCATTTGCAACAACAAGGATGGAACCAGAGGATATTAAGCTAAGGGAAATAAGTCAGAGAAAGCCAAATAGCATGATTTTACTCATATGTGGAATTTAAGAAACAAGACAGATGAACATAGGGGAAGGGAGGAAAAAAGACAATAAGATGAAATCAGAGAGGGAGACAAACAGTAAGAGACTCTTAACCATAGGAAACAAACTGAGGGTTGCTGGAGAGGAGGTGGGGGGATGGGGTACCTGGGTGATGGGCATTAAGGAGGGCACTTGTAATGAGCACTGGGTGTTATACACAACTGACAAACACTAATTCATTCAGCAGTTCTTATGGCGGGGGAATCAAATAGGTGAGAAAATAAAGAGTATCCTATATACAAATAGAAAGTAGAAACAAATATTCTGTAATGCTTCTTGTGCATGGTGATGACATTAAAGGAAAGTAACCATTGACTAGTCTTAATCTGACCCAAAAAGATAAGAAAAATAATGCTAGAAGGCTTTTACAAAACTCAAAAGACATTTCAACTATTCAGCAGCCTCAGCAGGGTCTTCAGTGAGGTTCCACTCAAGCACGTTTGCTCACTGCCCCTCACCCTGGTGAAGGAGCAATGCCAAGTCAGACTTTGCTCCACACTGCTCTATTTTGAGTCTTCCCAGAGTACCTCCTTTTCATATTATTTATCAGTTCTTTTTTTCTACTAAATTTTCCTTTCCTTTTTTTTTTAAGATTTTATTTATTTATTTGTTTGTTTGTTTATTTATTTATTTGACAGTGAGAGAGAGAGAAAGTGTACAAGCAGGGGGAGCAGCAGACAGAGGAAGAGGGAGAAGCAAGTTCCCTGCTGAGCAGGGAGCCTGACTGGGGGCTTGATCCCAGGACCTGAGATCATGACTCAAGCCGAAGGCAGACACTCAACCAACTGAGCCACCCAGGGATCCCTTCCTTTCCTTTTGATTCCTTTTTAAGACACCCTTCTCATTTTGTTATCTTTCAACCTTATACATTTTAAAGGATAACTTAAAAAAAAACTATTTATTTATTTTAGAGAGAGAGAGCACGAGTGGGAGGGGCAGAGAGAGAGAAGGAGAGAAAGAATCTCAAGCAGACNGGAGAAGCAAGTTCCCTGCTGAGCAGGGAGCCTGACTGGGGGCTTGATCCCAGGACCTGAGATCATGACTCAAGCCGAAGGCAGACACTCAACCAACTGAGCCACCCAGGGATCCCTTCCTTTCCTTTTGATTCCTTTTTAAGACACCCTTCTCATTTTGTTATCTTTCAACCTTATACATTTTAAAGGATAACTTAAAAAAAAACTATTTATTTATTTTAGAGAGAGAGAGCACGAGTGGGAGGGGCAGAGAGAGAGAAGGAGAGAAAGAATCTCAAGCAGACTCCACACTGAGCATGTAGCCCAATGCAGGGCTCAATCCCAGCACCCTGAGATCATGACCTGAGCCGAAACCAAGAGTTGGTTGCTTAACTGACTACGCCACCCAAGCACCCCTTAAAGGATAATTCTTGTTAAAAATTAATGACTCTCGGGACACCTGGGTGGTTCAATCAGTTAAGTCCCTGCCTTTGGCTCAGGTCATGATCCTAGGGTCCTGGGATCAAGTCCCACCATCAGGCTCCTTGCTCTGCCTACCACTCCCCCTGCTTGTGCTCTCTCTGTCTCTGACAAATAAATAAATAAAATCTTTTTTAAAAAAAATTAATGACTCTCGGGACAGCTGGTTGGCTCAGTCAGTTAAGTGTTTGCCTTTAGCTCAGGTTATGATCCCGGAGTCCAGGAATCGAGACCCACATTGGGCTCCCTGCATGGTGGGAAGTCTGCTTCTCCTGCCCCCCACCCCTCTCTTGCTCTCTTTCACATGAATAAATAAAATCTTTTAAATTAAAAAAAAAAGCCATACCTCTTTGTTTACTAAGGACTATGGTTGCTTGTGCACCACAAAGGCAGAGCTGAGTAATTCCCAGTCTTCTGGCCTGCATAGATTAATGCACTTACTGAAAGAGGACTTCAACTACCTTTGTTTTTGACCCCAAACTTTCTGATTAAGGCTTTTTTCCAGCTATCTCTTAACTTAGACAAAAGACCATGGAAGCAAACGATCACCTGGTAGGAACTGAAACTTGCCCCTCAAGCTATAAGGACTGACCTTGAACCAGGAAGACACGTGTGACTGACTCCAAGACAGTGATAGGACTAAACTTTACCACTCACCTACAGGTACACATTTGACCCCCATTTTTCTTATATAAACCTAGTACTTTCAACACTTTGGATACAGTTTTGAGATACTAGTTCCCTGTCTTCCCAGCATTGGCCTCACTGAAATATACTTTTTTTAACCACCACTCATTTCTCTGCCTTTGGATTTTGTCAGTGGAGGGTAACCAAAGCTGGTCTGTTTTGGACCAGGTTCTGTTTGGACCTGGTCTGTTTTGGATCAGGTGCTCCTGCACCCCAGCTAGCTGGCTACATTACTACCTAAGCCCTTTCAGACAAAAGATCTACCAACCTCTATACTAGACCAAACTACTAGTTTACAGAATTACAAGAAATTAAGGAAACATTTAAACACATCATGATAGGGTGCCTGGCTGGCTCAGTCAGTGGAGCATGTGACTCTTGATGTTGAGGTCATTAAGTCAAGCCCCAAGCTGGGTGTAGAGATTACTTTAAAAAATAAATAATAAGCAAACAAGAGTAACAGACATAAACAATGGTCGTATATAAATCCTGATTGCATCCCAGATCCAAAAATGTATTTTGAAACCATGTGGAACACTTTAATTTTTAAAGAATAGATATTAGATAACATTATTAATTTTTTTGGGTGAAATCACTATATTATGGTTTTAGCAGCAAAATGTCCTTATCTTTAGGAGATGCATTACCAAGTATTTAAAGGTCAACTGTTATGTCTGCAGTTTCCTATTTACTCTCAAACAGTCCACTAAAAAATGTCTTTCTTTATCCAGAGAGAAAAAACGCAAAATGCTAAAATGGTGAATCTACTTCAGGGGACATTCATAGCACCTGTTGTTTACATTTGATTTTTCAAAAGAAAAAATGTCATAAAATAACACACTTCATCCAAATGTCCTATTAACGTGAAATTCAGTTATTTTAGAGATGGGAGATGGCCACTGAATGGCTCTCATGGATTTCCTCCTTCCATTCGGTTGGGGTCTTGGTTTGGCTCTTTCAGCTGCTCTAGGAAGCCTTTTGGTTCAGTTACTGAAACTCCAACTTTTGGGGAGGAACAATGAATGAATGGTAACAGGTACTCCTGGCTTCCTAAAGTAGTAAGTTTTGTTTCTTCTCTGTTCTTTCTGAACTTTCGCCTAGGAAGATAAGGAATACTCCTGTTTTCCAAAGAAATTCCATTAGGACATATCTTAAATAAATGGTACAGAGAGCTGAAAAGCAACCACAGGCGGGGGGGGGGGGGGGGGGAAGGACAGGACGGACACGATCCTGTTCTGCAGGAGGAAGAGGCAGGGAATGGAGAAAAGGGGATGTTAGTCCAAACTTTGAGTCTACCTCTGGCATTTCTGGCAACACCCTCGTACCTCTGCCTCTACCCCTCATCCTGTTTCTGCACCACCGTGGGCACAGGTCAAATCACTGGATCCTGTCCCATCCTCAGTGTTTCAGGCCCCACTGGCTCCTGCTCCTCCCACCCTCGCTATCAAGGAGCAAAAAGCACCTCAAGCTGTTAGGCCACCTCCTCATGAGGTTCAAGCTAAAGTACCTCTGAAATCAACATGAAGGGATCCCGGAGCCCCCCTAAACTTGAACTGCCCACTTCAGATCTTCCTGCAGCTGCCCCAAATAAAACCTGACAGTGAGAACAAATCAACTGACTTTTTAGGTGCAACATACTCAATATTAAAGGTACTTCAAAGTTGTTGGTTTAATTAAAACAGGCATGTTTCTGGAGTTAGCAGCATTGCATGTGATAAAGATAATCAGCTTTTGTTCCACCCGCATTTATTAACTTAAGCTCCTGTTGTATCTGTTGCAATTTGTCAGCAAAAAGATGACTTAAGGGGCGCCTGGGTGGCACAGCGGTTAAGCGTCTGCCTTCGGCTCAGGGCGTGATCCCGGTGTTATGGNCTGTTGTATCTGTTGCAATTTGTCAGCAAAGATGACTTAAAGTGATAGGTAATGTTGTCTCATAAGTTCTTCATGGGTAATTGTTAAGAACAGGTAAGTTGAATAAATTTTAAAAGTTTATAGCTTCCAAAATCTTTAGTAACCTGAAACTTTAAAGTTTTGCTAAGTTCAATGATAAATTAGGTTGAATTCATTGGATAGCTAAGTGTTTTCCAAATAAGAATATGAAAGCATCGATTTCTGAACATCGGTTTATCTGCTCTGGCTTCCTATGAGGATACTTGGCTCTGTTGGTAAATGTGCTTTATGCTTTATTAAAAGACTGTACAATGGAGAAACACGTTTCTAGAAATTATTAAATATATTCATAAATTTACAATCTAAAGAATTCTGGCATAACAGTTCACACCTGGTTACTAGTTTTCGCTGGAGACTAAGGTTTCTAAGAGTTAAAATTCTGCCATATGTAATTAAGAGTAATGGAAATGATAAAGCAACACTGCAGGTAGTAAGTAGGAGATGTGTAAGAAAAGTAAGAGGAATGGGAACACATTTTTTTGAGGGAAAAACAAAGTAATTTTGTCCTAAAATGAAACTGGTTATTTAAAGAAAGCACGTTTAGGGGGTACGTGGCTGGCTCAGTCGGTTAGACAGCTGCCTTTGGCTCAGGTCATGATCTAGGGGGTCCTGGGATTGAGCCCTGCCTCAGGCGCTCTGCTCAGCAGGGAGTCTACAATCCTTGCCCTCCACCCCTCCCTCTCCAATCATGCTCTTGCTCGTGCTCTCTCTTTCAAATGAGAAAAAGAAGATCTTTAAAGCAAGCAAGCTTAGGACAAAAATCTGAATGAAAGAGAAAGGTGTAGAAAGGGTTTGTGAAAGGAAAACTTTGGAGAAGAATTTTATGTGTGGTCAGGACTAGGGTTGAAATGAATGGATTTTAAAAGTACACTGGTAGAAGAGTGAAATTCTGTTTTTCTTTCTGTTAAACAAGTTTTGGGGGCACCTGCATGGCTCAGTTAAGCATCTGCCTTGGGCCTAGGTCATGATCCCAAGGTCCAGAGATCGAGTCCCGCATCAGGCTCGCTTTTCAGTGGGGAGCCTGCTTCTCCCTCTCCCGCTCCCCCTGCTTGTGTTCCTTCTCTCACTGTCTCTGTCAAATAAATAAAATCCTTTAAAAAAAAAAAAGTTTTCTTGAACTATTCTCTGTTCTTCATAAGAAATTGTAAACATTTTTTTAATCTGCCTAGAAAACAGTTTGATTACCTAAGAGAACTAAAACTTCCCAATATTAACGGAGCTAAATTTTGCTAAAAATTGTATAACCTGTAGAATCTCTTATTGCCACCTGGGTTAAATAGATAATGAAATATGAAATTTTGTAATGATCTGCAATCCTATTTAGGCATGTACTTTGAAACTTTCTGAGGTTTGGGCGCCTGGGTGGCTCAGTTGTTAGGCATCTGCCTTCGGCTCAGGTCATGATCCCAGGGCCCCGGGGTTGAGCCCCGCATCAGGCTCCCTGCTCAGCGGGGAGCCTGCTTCTCCCTCTCCCTCTCCCACTCCCCGTCCTTGTGTTCCTTCTGTCACTGTCAAATAAATAAAATCTTTAAAATATATATAATAGAACTTTGAGGTTTTTAACAAACTTCCCAAGATTCAAATTCTAAAAGAAATCTTTTTGACTAATTAGGCTTGTTTAAACAGTATGTTCAGTTACTTGTCAAACAAATGATGATATACCTTCTTAGATTATATCACGTAAGTGCTATAACTGTTCTAGAAAATATAGGAAATTCCTGAAGTTTTGATCGGTTCTTCACGTGATCACTCGACATCCTAATTACTGAAATGTGGTTTATCACAGAAATAACTAATTTCCTTGTCAACTTCATTATAATGAATTCTCATCAGATCTTTAATCATGCCATTTTTTAGTCTCCTGTCATTTATATTCTGAAGCCCTTGCAAAATGTGTCTCATCTTCAATGAGATTCATAAAAAGAACTTCTTTTTCTTTAAAGATTTTAATTTATTTGACAGAGAGAGTGAGAGAGAACAAGCAGGGGGAGCCAGAGGCAGAAGGAGAAGCAGGCTCTCCACTGAGCAGGAAGCCCCACGTGGGACTCGATCATGACCTGAGGGATCATGACCTGAGCTGAAGGCAGACGCTTAACTGACTGAGCCACCCAGGCACCCCAAGAACTTTTGACAAATACAGGTTTCTGCTCTTTAAGAGCATTAAAACTAAAATGGGTGTGAATTTCCAGAACTCCTGAAAATGCTGCAAACAGAACAAAAACGACTAACATAGGACTGAATGAATTAAGTAAGATGATTATAGATTTTGTGACCCTCGTTTGAAACATTGCTGGTTCTGTACTGTTTGCTCTTCCAGATTTAAGGAAGCTGCTTATACAGCAATGTGATAAAATAGTCCTTTGTTAACAAATTGAAGCATTTCACTTTTCTCCCTACCTGACCCCTCCAGAGAAACTCTCAGTGAATACTCTTTCGTTCGTTCACGGCAAATTATAATTATTTGCATAAGTTCAATAAGACCCTGTTCTTGTAACAAGACACCACCAGAACTGCAGGTTATTTTACCAAGGTTTTGACTGGAACGTCATATTTGAGAGAGACTCAGATATGACCAGACAGCTTTAAGGAACTAAGGCTGACTTTATGAAGCATGGAGCTATAAAGCCCCTTGGAATTGTTGGCCTGATACCTTGCTTACAGAGTTCCGAGCAGCCTTACCAGGTGAGTAAATAATGTCACTTCCTGGCAAGTGCAGGAAACCTCAGGATACGCTGAGGAACCTCGGTAAGAGGAATTCACCCAAATCTACAGGTATTGCAGGCAAGTCTGATGACAAGTATTTGACTTGGGAATGATAAAATCCACAGTGAGGAACTGAAGGCCCCTTGGCCCCTCATGTGAACCTACTAGTCTTTAAGCTTTAGCAAGTGCCCTTAGCCCATGTGGTTAACTAACATTTATTTGTTTATTTTTTTGGTGGGCAGCAAAGTTTATTTAGAGTACAGTAAAATACAGATAATACGAAGCTCCCAAAAAAGGAGGGGACCTGAGAGGGTTGCCCTTAACTAACGTTTCTTTGTAGATCTATGGATCAGGCATTCTTTCCTAGAAACAACAAAGTACTTCTGCGCTTCCCTGGGCCCCCTTTGCACTGCCTGAGCACTGAGATAACGTCTGAAGCTGGCACCAAGAGAATGCACATAACCAGGAAAGATCAAGGTGACTATACTCCCTTTACTGATTGACCCAAATACCTTTAAAAACCCTTGAACCAGGCAGAATCCTCCGAGGTGACCTTTAGACAGGAGTCCTCCTTCACCCCAGATGACTGGCCTCCTGAATAAAGCTCATATTCCTTTGCAATAAAACTGATCTCCTGAGTGTTGGCCTTAACAGCAATGGGCAGTAGAACTTGGTTTCTGTAACAGTGGTAAGGGAGGAGAACGCAAGCTGAGGACAAAACACAAGCTGACACCCCCCCAACCTCCCCTACTTCTAGATGGGATGTGTGTAACATTCCTCAGGCACTCCTGCCTGCCCTACGGCTAAGGGAAGAAAAACAAAACAAATGGTTAACTAACAGAGATCACAGTCCAGCAAGACAGGAGTCTCCCTCAGTTTACCGATGTCTTAGTGATTTACAAGAAAAAAGCATCACTTCCAGAAGGAAACTCCCAACTATCTTTATGTTAATGCTTTACTAGAGGGAAAAACAGCCTTAAGTTGACAATGCCAAGGCCTCCAGTATCTTGTAGGTCCTCCTTAGCAAACAAAGTTCTAACACTTTCACTGCTAAGGCTGCGGTCCTCTGGCCCATGGCAACTCTACAGGGAGGAGAAATCCTGCCTTTTGGCTGCAAGTCAGTACGCTGGCCAGAATGGTAATAAGACCCAGGAACTCGATGCCCTGTCTTCATTCCAGTCCTTATACAAAGTTGTCTGTCTTGGGCACGGGACAGCCACCGAAGTCACCAGGACAGCTGCCAACCTTTAGATTCCCATGTGAGGTTTCCTCCTCATTAGTCTGATGTGATCCCGTCCACATCTCTGGTCTAGCCACTTCTGGCTGTGAGACCTCCACTCGGAGCCGGATGAAACCAGTACCCAATTGAATTAAAACCCAACCAGAGACCTGGCCTAGGGAAGTTGGCTCTAAAGACTACTTGTGTTGGAATGCTGCTTAGACCATAATGGATTTCTATCTTTACTGTTCTCTGTGAATGTCCTCTACTAACTACTTAAGCTACAAAATTGGATAGGGGAAAATCTAGGGTTTTCCATGGGTTAAAAATGGTGGGTGCTTCAAGGTACGGTATTTTGGTCCATAAGCCAGATACCCATGTAGCCTAGGATGCAATGGGGAAGTGGAGGGAACTCCTCCAGGGCCTTTATCAGCAGTGGTGGTCATAGCAATTTTGTTCAACGGACACTTCCAGTCACTCTGACACTAGGAACCTCGGACTTATCCTGCGTGTGGGACACCACCGGGGGCAGTTTTCCAGGTAATAGACCTTCTCCACTCATCTCTTTTCTTCAGTTCCCAAGGACACTCCCTTGGGGTGCCTTTTAACCCACTGTAAACAACTCAGACTGCAAAACTTAGGAAAGGACTCAGCTCCTTTAACACCTCATGGTCTCAGTGGGATCCATCAGTTAGATCTCTTCTGCAGGAAACAGGGCAGAATGTGTTTGCCAGAATACATCGGCTAGTAAACTCCCTCCTGACATACTGGATGGTAATTATTTAAATAGGCCTCCTCCAAATAAACCAAGGTTGCTGGAGGAAACAGGCCATCCCTAGCAAAGGAAACTCTCTCTCACTGTTCCTCCTTAATAGATTGGGGACTTCTCCCTCATTTCCTGGGTTAATGGCTATAACTGTGATGAAGGATAGCTGGAAGAAAGGCAGGTATGGACAAGGGGGCCCAGACCTAAGAGGAAACAAACTTCATAGGATTTTACACCACCCTGGAAGGAGCCCAACCCCCTTTCTCAGGTGATAAAACCTGATTGGATGATGGGCACATGGAGCATTAATCAGATTAAAACAGCCTACCCATGAAACCCCCTAGATCTAAATGCCCAATCAGCAACCCTCTTGGGTCCCTCCCTTTTCAGTAAACTTTACTATTGCTCAATAAACTTTGCCTTGCTGCCCACCATTTTTCATCTGGTCTACTTCTTCATTCTTTGAAGTGGTGTAACCAAGAACCACGGGCACAAAAGGAAAAGAAATCCTGCAACACTTTATGGGGGCTCATCTGGGATCTCCACCATTGTTAAAGACAACTAACCATGAGTAGTGGGCAGCAAGTTTGTCTCTCTCTCCTTCTCTCCCTCTCTCCATTTTGTTTGTCAAAACAATGGGCACCCCTCAGCAATGTAAGAGCAATTAGCACAGCTGCCATTCTCCGTCTCAGGTGATAGGCTCTCTGGACTCCTTTCCCACTGATCCCCCAAAAGAAGTTGGGAATGTAGGTTTGGTAAGGACTCAGAACTCCTTTCGGAGCAGATTACAGATGTGAGGGGCCTAGGGAAAACTGAACAGCAATTGAGGGGACTGACCAAGGATAGCCTTTGTTGGACGCCCAAAGGCTCTCAGAGGACCTGGTTCCTTACTTGCCTGTCCTGGCATCGGGAAAGAAACTCCTCTATTAGCCTTCTCTCGGCTGATTCCTCCCCTAGGAGAATGAGTGGGAAAGCCCGGGACAGTCCCCCGGATATTCTCTTGTGAGTGGTTCAGGTGGCCTCCAAGGAATCACACTCACAGTTCCCTGTTACAGTGAGGAATAGTCTCCTGTTTCTGATTCCTATCCTGGGCATTACTAGGACCACCCCCCCCCCGACTGGCTACACCACCTATGTGAAGTAATGCCCAAGCAGGGCAAAAGAACTAATGTCTCTCTAAGGGATCTCCCAACTTCTGATTCTATCCGGGCTTATCCCAGTGGATTTCCCCTCCCTGGGTGCCCTATCTTGTTCTTCCATGCCAGCGATGCCAGACAGAACAACTCTACTAAAAGAAGTCTAGTATATTCATTGACTTCTAAGAGAGTCTTAAGGGCGGGGGAAACCAGGGTCACTCTCTGGAGGTAGAGACAAGCCTGGGTAAGTGCAACTTCTCCCAGCACCTCGCAGAGAGGACAGGGGCTCTGGCTGTCAGTTGCATGAGTAGCTAGGGGCCACAGTTAGGAAAAAATGAGGAACTGAGGTGGGGAACGCCTTTTCCTCTCCCCAAGTCTTCCTGATCAGCTGTAAGAAACAGAGGTAAGGGACACCTTTTCCTCTTTTCTTGAAGACAGGCAATTCCCTGACCAAGACCTGTACTCCTTTAGAGTCCCTTCCTGGCTGTAGGAAGAGTATTATAGGCTGTAGGAAGAGTATCAGACCCGTTAAGATGCTCAATAACGTTTACTTGGATGCCTTCCTGGTTTTACCTAGGCCAAAGTGCCTCGTTTTCTTTTGTTCTGAGGCATGGCTACAGTATAAGTTGGAAGATGAGACATGGCCACCTGAGGGACTTTTGCCTTCCTGGTTTTAACCAGGAAAAAGGTGGCTCATTTTTGTTCTGATCTCAGCAGTGTAGGATTGATCCCAGCCTCCTGGCTGCTCTCTTCCATGCATCCCACCCCCCCAACCCCCGTTGGGCAGGTGGGGTGGAGGAGAGGAACAAAGGAACACCACACCCACATCAAAAGTAGAGTCAGATCAATTTATCCAGATTTAAGAATCGCCTTACCTGTCCAAGCTACCCCTGCCAGTGCTCGAGGGCTTTACTCTCTGTAAGAACAGGTAGTGCTTGGAGGGGGACCAAGGGGAGATGCTGCTACAAGATCTGAGACAAAGGGGGACCTTGGAAATTTTTCTGAACCTGGAAGTTCTGTTAAATCAGACCCTCTCCAAGGCAGAGAAACACGGGGTTCTGGCCACTGCTAAAAGATATGGGGATCAAGGGATGGGTGAGCTCAATTTCGAACTGGAGCCCAGGCTGTACCACCTCAAGACCCCAACTGGGACCCTGATGATCCCCTTGGCAACTGGTATTGCCGTCACTTCTGAGCCTGCATCTTGAGGGATAGAGCAATACATGGGGGGGCTTCTCGAGACCTCATTCATTTCCAGGTTAATGGCTATAATTGGAGCCAACTGTGGTTAGTCTACCTCAGGACAGATTTTAAGGAATATTCCCAAGCAGCTGCCGAAAAATTCCCTTTGTTTCAAGGAAATTCCCTGTCTTCTCTGGCCTAACATGGACCGTGTATCTCTAGCCTAACATGGACTGCGTACTTCCAGTTTGGTGGAAACAAACATGGTGTCTGCTTGTCTGTACAAGTTGACAAACTTTAGAACGGGGAATGATTCTATCTAGGTTTACTGAAGGTCAAATAAGCTTGGGTAAAATGGCGGCTAATCTTGTCTGTCTCAAAGTATTCAAAGTCCCACACCTCTCTTTGGCTCAGGGCATGATCCCAGCATTCTGGGTTCGAGCCCCACATTGGGCTCCTCCGCTGGGATCCTGCTTCTTCCTCTCCCACTCCCCCTGCTTGTGTTTCCTCTCTCACTGGCTCACGCACGCCCTCTCTGTCTCTCTTTCTCTCTCTGTCAAATAAATAAATAAATAAATAAAATCTTTAAAAAAAA
>NC_048221.1:6901984-6908576 GCF_002007445.2 Ailuropoda melanoleuca
CCCTCCCTTTTCAGTAAACTTTACTATTGCTCAATAAACTTTGCCTTGCTGCCCACCATTTTTCATCTGGTCTACTTCTTCATTCTTTGAAGTGGTGTAACCAAGAACCACGGGCACAAAAGGAAAAGAAATCCTGCAACACTTTATGGGGGCTCATCTGGGATCTCCACCATTGTTAAAGACAACTAACCGTGAGTGGTGGGCAGCAAGTTTGTCTCTCTCTCCTTCTCTCCCTCTCTCCATTTTGTTTGTCAAAACAATGGGCACCCCTCAGCAATGTAAGAGCAATTAGCACAGCTGCCATTCTCCGTCTCAGGTGATAGGCTCTCTGGACTCCTTTCCCACTGATCCCCCAAAAGAAGTTGGGAATGTAGGTTTGGTAAGGACTCAGAACTCCTTTCGGAGCAGATTACAGATGTGAGGGGCCTAGGGAAAACTGAACAGCAATTGAGGGGACTGACCAAGGATAGCCTTTGTTGGACGCCCAAAGGCTCTCAGAGGACCTGGTTCCTTACTTGCCTGTCCTGGCATCGGGAAAGAAACTCCTCTATTAGCCTTCTCTCGGCTGATTCCTCCCCTAGGAGAATGAGTGGGAAAGCCCGGGACAGTCCCCCGGACATTCTCTTGTGAGTGGTTCAGGTGGCCTCCAAGGAATCACACTCACAGTTCCCTGTTACAGTGAGGAATAGTCTCCTGTTTCTGATTCCTATCCTGGGCATTACTAGGACCACCCCCCCCCCGACTGGCTACACCACCTATGTGAAGTAATGCCCAAGCAGGGCAAAAGAACTAATGTCTCTCTAAGGGATCTCCCAACTTCTGATTCTATCTGGGCTTATCCCAGTGGATTTCCCCTCCCTGGGTGCCCTATCTTGTTCTTCCATGCAGCAATGCCAGACAGAACAACTCTACTAAAAGAAGTCTAGTATATTCATTGACTTCTAAGAGAGTCTTAAGGGGGGGGGGGAACCAGGGTCACTCTCTGGAGGTAGAGACAAGCCTGGGTAAGTGCAACTTCTCCCAGCACCTCGCAGAGAGGACAGGGGCTCTGGCTGTCAGTTGCATGAGTAGCTAGGGGCCACAGTTAGGAAAAAATGAGGAACTGAGGTGGGGAACGCCTTTTCCTCTCCCCAAGTCTTCCTGATCAGCTGTAAGAAACAGAGGTAAGGGACACCTTTTCCTCTTTTCTTGAAGACAGGCAATTCCCTGACCAAGACCTGTACTCCTTTAGAGTCCCTTCCTGGCTGTAGGAAGAGTATTATAGGCTGTAGGAAGAGTATCAGACCCGTTAAGATGCTCAATAACGTTTACTTGGATGCCTTCCTGGTTTTACCTAGGCCAAAGTGCCTCGTTTTCTTTTGTTCTGAGGCATGGCTACAGTATAAGTTGGAGGATGAGACATGGCCACCTGAGGGACTTTTGCCTTCCTGGTTTTAACCAGGAAAAAGGTGGCTCATTTTTGTTCTGATCTCAGCAGTGTAGGATTGATCCCAGCCTCCTGGCTGCTCTCTTCCATGCATCCCACCCCCCCAACCCCCATTGGGCAGGTGGGGTGGAGGAGAGGAACAAAGGAACACCACACCCACATCAAAAGTAGAGTCAGATCAATTTATCCAGATTTAAGAATCGCCTTACCTGTCCAAGCTACCCCTGCCAGTGCTCGAGGGCTTTACTCTCTGTAAGAACAGGTAGTGCTTGGAGGGGGACCAAGGGGAGATGCTGCTACAAGATCTGAGACAAAGGGGGACCTTGGAAATTTTTCTGAACCTGGAAGTTCTGTTAAATCAGACCCTCTCCAAGGCAGAGAAACACGGGGTTCTGGCCACTGCTAAAAGATATGGGGATCAAGGGATGGGTGAGCTCAATTTCGAACTGGAGCCCAGGCTGTACCACCTCAAGACCCCAACTGGGACCCTGATGATCCCCTTGGCAACTGGTATTGCCGTCACTTCTGAGCCTGCATCTTGAGGGATAGAGCAATACATGGGGGGGGCTTCTCCCTCATTCATTTCCAGGTTAATGGCTATAATTGGAGCCAACTGTGGTTAGTCTACCTCAGGACAGATTTTAAGGAATATTCCCAAGCAGCTGCCGAAAAATTCCCTTTGTTTCAAGGAAATTCCCTGTCTTCTCTGGCCTAACATGGACCGTGTATCTCTAGCCTAACATGGACTGCGTACTTCCAGTTTGGTGGAAACAAACATGGTGTCTGCTTGTCTGTACAAGTTGACAAACTTTAGAACTGGGAATGATTCTATCTAGGTTTACTGAAGGTCAAATAAGCTTGGGTAAAATGGCGGCTAATCTTGTCTGTCTCAAAGTATTCAAAGTCCCACACCTCTCTTTGGCTCAGGGCATGATCCCAGCATTCTGGGATCGAGCCCCACATTGGGCTCCTCCGCTGGGAGCCTGCTTCTTCCTCTCCCACTCCCCCTGCTTGTGTTTCCTCTCTCACTGGCTCACGCACGCCCTCTCTGTCTCTCTTTCTCTCTCTGTCAAATAAATAAATAAATAAATAAAATCTTTAAAAAAAANGAAACAAACTTCATAGGATTTTACACCACCCTGGAAGGAGCCCAACCCCCTTTCTCAGGTGATAAAACCTGATTGGATGATGGGCACATGGAGCATTAATCAGATTAAAACAGCCTACCCATGAAACCCCCTAGATCTAAATGCCCAATCAGCAACCCTCTTGGGTCCCTCCCTTTTCAGTAAACTTTACTATTGCTCAATAAACTTTGCCTTGCTGCCCACCATTTTTCATCTGGTCTACTTCTTCATTCTTTGAAGTGGTGTAACCAAGAACCACGGGCACAAAAGGAAAAGAAATCCTGCAACACTTTATGGGGGCTCATCTGGGATCTCCACCATTGTTAAAGACAACTAACCATGAGTAGTGGGCAGCAAGTTTGTCTCTCTCTCCTTCTCTCCCTCTCTCCATTTTGTTTGTCAAAACAATGGGCACCCCTCAGCAATGTAAGAGCAATTAGCACAGCTGCCATTCTCCGTCTCAGGTGATAGGCTCTCTGGACTCCTTTCCCACTGATCCCCCAAAAGAAGTTGGGAATGTAGGTTTGGTAAGGACTCAGAACTCCTTTCGGAGCAGATTACAGATGTGAGGGGCCTAGGGAAAACTGAACAGCAATTGAGGGGACTGACCAAGGATAGCCTTTGTTGGACGCCCAAAGGCTCTCAGAGGACCTGGTTCCTTACTTGCCTGTCCTGGCATCGGGAAAGAAACTCCTCTATTAGCCTTCTCTCGGCTGATTCCTCCCCTAGGAGAATGAGTGGGAAAGCCCGGGACAGTCCCCCGGACATTCTCTTGTGAGTGGTTCAGGTGGCCTCCAAGGAATCACACTCACAGTTCCCTGTTACAGTGAGGAATAGTCTCCTGTTTCTGATTCCTATCCTGGGCATTACTAGGACCACCCCCCCCCCGACTGGCTACACCACCTATGTGAAGTAATGCCCAAGCAGGGCAAAAGAACTAATGTCTCTCTAAGGGATCTCCCAACTTCTGATTCTATCTGGGCTTATCCCAGTGGATTTCCCCTCCCTGGGTGCCCTATCTTGTTCTTCCATGCAGCGATGCCAGACAGAACAACTCTACTAAAAGAAGTCTAGTATATTCATTGACTTCTAAGAGAGTCTTAAGGGCGGGGGAAACCAGGGTCACTCTCTGGAGGTAGAGACAAGCCTGGGTAAGTGCAACTTCTCCCAGCACCTCGCAGAGAGGACAGGGGCTCTGGCTGTCAGTTGCATGAGTAGCTAGGGGCCACAGTTAGGAAAAAATGAGGAACTGAGGTGGGGAACGCCTTTTCCTCTCCCCAAGTCTTCCTGATCAGCTGTAAGAAACAGAGGTAAGGGACACCTTTTCCTCTTTTCTTGAAGACAGGCAATTCCCTGACCAAGACCTGTACTCCTTTAGAGTCCCTTCCTGGCTGTAGGAAGAGTATTATAGGCTGTAGGAAGAGTATCAGACCCGTTAAGATGCTCAATAACGTTTACTTGGATGCCTTCCTGGTTTTACCTAGGCCAAAGTGCCTCGTTTTCTTTTGTTCTGAGGCATGGCTACAGTATAAGTTGGAGGATGAGACATGGCCACCTGAGGGACTTTTGCCTTCCTGGTTTTAACCAGGAAAAAGGTGGCTCATTTTTGTTCTGATCTCAGCAGTGTAGGATTGATCCCAGCCTCCTGGCTGCTCTCTTCCATGCATCCCACCCCCCCAACCCCCGTTGGGCAGGTGGGGTGGAGGAGAGGAACAAAGGAACACCACACCCACATCAAAAGTAGAGTCAGATCAATTTATCCAGATTTAAGAATCGCCTTACCTGTCCAAGCTACCCCTGCCAGTGCTCGAGGGCTTTACTCTCTGTAAGAACAGGTAGTGCTTGGAGGGGGACCAAGGGGAGATGCTGCTACAAGATCTGAGACAAAGGGGGACCTTGGAAATTTTTCTGAACCTGGAAGTTCTGTTAAATCAGACCCTCTCCAAGGCAGAGAAACACGGGGTTCTGGCCACTGCTAAAAGATATGGGGATCAAGGGATGGGTGAGCTCAATTTCGAACTGGAGCCCAGGCTGTACCACCTCAAGACCCCAACTGGGACCCTGATGATCCCCTTGGCAACTGGTATTGCCGTCACTTCTGAGCCTGCATCTTGAGGGATAGAGCAATACATGGGGGGGGCTTCTCCCTCATTCATTTCCAGGTTAATGGCTATAATTGGAGCCAACTGTGGTTAGTCTACCTCAGGACAGATTTTAAGGAATATTCCCAAGCAGCTGCCGAAAAATTCCCTTTGTTTCAAGGAAATTCCCTGTCTTCTCTGGCCTAACATGGACCGTGTATCTCTAGCCTAACATGGACTGCGTACTTCCAGTTTGGTGGAAACAAACATGGTGTCTGCTTGTCTGTACAAGTTGACAAACTTTAGAACTGGGAATGATTCTATCTAGGTTTACTGAAGGTCAAATAAGCTTGGGTAAAATGGCGGCTAATCTTGTCTGTCTCAAAGTATTCAAAGTCCCACACCTCTCTTTGGCTCAGGGCATGATCCCAGCATTCTGGGTTCGAGCCCCACATTGGGCTCCTCCGCTGGGATCCTGCTTCTTCCTCTCCCACTCCCCCTGCTTGTGTTTCCTCTCTCACTGGCTCACGCACGCCCTCTCTGTCTCTCTTTCTCTCTCTGTCAAATAAATAAATAAATAAATAAAATCTTTAAAAAAAATAAATTAAGTTTTGCTTGGACATCTAGGTCTTTTCCAAATAGGATAAAGTGCTAAAGTATTGATTACTGGAAGTAGGTCTGTACTTCTGAAGGGTATTTGGGTCTGTTGGTAAAAAATGGTGGTTAATCTTGTCTGTCTCAAAGTTTTCATGGGTAATTGTTAAGGTAGCTTTCAAAGTCTCTGGTAAAGGATATCTGGGTCTGTTGGTAAATTAACTGTCAACCCAAACTCAGGAAGAAAACCCAACAGTTTTCTTAGATTGAGAGAGGCTCTCATTAAATACACCACTGTCTCCCCCCCGCCATTCCTCCCAAGGCCAAGATCATTCTTAAAGACCCAGCTGGCCCGATATTTGGGAAAAACTGCGGAAGTTGGCTGCTGGCCCCAAGGGGACACTAGAAGACCTCTTATGAGCTGCCNGCCCGATATTTGGGAAAAACTGTGGAAGTTGGCTGCTGGCCCCAAGGGACACTAGAAGACCTCTCATGAGCTGCCAGTGGGTCTTTTACAATCACTACCAAGAGGAGAGTAAGAAACAGAAGCTAAAGAAGTCATCTGAGGCTTTGGTTGNCACTGTCTCCCCCCCGCCATTCCTCCCAAGGCCAAGATCATTCTTAAAGACCCAGCTGGCCCGATATTTGGGAAAAACTGCGGAAGTTGGCTGCTGGCCCCAAGGGGACACTAGAAGACCTCTTATGAGCTGCCAGCGGGTCTTTTACAATCACTACCAAGAGGAGAGTAAGAAACAGAAGCTAAAGAAGTCATCTGAGGCTTTGGTTGTGGCCTTGCACGCCGTTGCCAGCTCAGCCTCAGCACCAAATGCCCTCTCTGTGGCCACCTGGGACACTTGAAATGAGAATGCCCCCAATGGCAAAAACCAAGCCCCATAACCCTTGTCCCGCTGGTGGAGGGGGACACTGGAAATCTGAATGCGCTCAGGGACGTCAGTCTGCAAGGGCTCAGGTCTCCATGCAGTGGCTCCTCTGAAACAGCTCACCACAGGGAACCCAGAGCCTCAGGTAATTCTGGAAATAGAAGGAAAACCAGTTGGTTTCCTTCTTGATACTCCAGCCACCTTTTCTGTTCTACTCTCTGCCCTGAGCCAACTGTCCAATCGCAGTGGCATCACTGAGTGACCCATAAGCCAAATTCTTCTCTCGCCTTCTGGGATGCACCTGGGGAGATGTATTTTCTCTCACTCTTTCTTAATGCCCTAGAGTCCCACACCTCTCTTAGGTAGTCCATGGGCAAACTAGCAATTGCCTTCCCTTAATAGAGGCTGGTATTAATCCCCAGGTCTGGGCAACTCAGGGAGAAGGAGATAGGGCCTCAGCTGCAGTGCCCATTCCCATACACC
>NC_048221.1:6908676-6915996 GCF_002007445.2 Ailuropoda melanoleuca
AGCTTCTCTACTGAGCTAGACTGCCAGGCTTCTCCCATAGGAAAAGGAGATCACAAGCAGTGAGACCCACAGGTGGGAAATGCTTCATATTTCTTATTAAGGAAGAGACAATCCCAGAGTACGAAAAGAGGATCCCACTGAGACGAAAGTCAGCTAGCATTGTTATGGGCACACATAGATGTTACTGATGGTGGTATCAAATTGATGGATTTAGGACTTGTGGGTTTTGAGATAATGTCACTTAAGGCCAGTGTTATTATATATTGCAATACACACAGTGCAGTTAAGACTATACCCACACTCAAAGAGAATTACTTCATATCTCAATCACCTGCAAACACAAACATAGAGGAATGTACCCAGCTCACTTCTTTTTAGGTAGGCTCCACACTCAGCCTGAAGCCCAATGCACGGCTTGAACTCACAACCCTGAGATCGAGACCTGAGCTGAAATCAACAGCTGGGACGTTTAACCAACTGAACCACCCAGGTGCCACTATCCAGGTCACATCTGATCAGGAGTTATCATTAAACTCGATTTGGAGTGTACTGCACTGATTTGATTAAGCCAGAAGGGAAGTGACAATAAGCTGCTCTAGCCTCCAAGGCCACCCATGACGTAACTAAAGGCTGCTCAAATGTTACAAGTATATGAATGTGTTAACTCAAAATTTGAAACAAGGTTCTGATGGATTCTGTGTCTCTGTCCAAAGGCCACTTTCAAGAACTGCCAGTGGGGCATCAAGTATAATAGAGTATCAGGACCAGTCCTATTCACAAGGTTTCCTATGTCACAGCATTTGAAGGGATGTAAACGAACCAGCATGTCACATGCCAGGTGCAGCTGTTTCTGAACACAGGCAAAGGACATAATTGCTCTTCCAGGCTGTGGTGATTTGGGAACAAAGAGAACATTCTCTGTTCCCAGCCTCTCCACGTACTGCCCGAGGTTAAAAGTACTTTCTAACCTAGTACTACGTGTGTTGCTCTCTTTCCAGGGCTATGAGATCAGGGTGTATAACCTCACCATTTCTAACATCTTTCCTGACCAAGAAAGATCAGGTGTGAGAAAGAAATGGAGCGTTTTCAGGAAATTTATAGAAACCTGATTTTCCTCCCCCTTCACCAGCATGAGGCGCTGTAGATGGGACTCTGTGAGCAGTGAACTGATTCATGTGTTCACCATCTTCACACATTAGACAAGGTCAGTGTACCTAGAGGATCCAGGTGCCTTGCTTGTATAGCATCGAGTCTAACGGTGGCAGTCCCACGTGGGGCCAGGCTGCAAACCAGGCATAGAGACAAGACTGGACAGCACGGCTATCAGAGGCAGAAAGCCAATGACCAGGGCAGAGTGGCACGTGTTCACAACACATCTACGAAGCCAGCCTGTAAGCTGATTCCCACACATCTCTCACATTTAACAACTTCACTGTGTTCCTCCAGCATGGTTTGTAGGAGACTCTGATTGCTTTTCCACATTGCTTAACATCATAGGCATCTAACTAGTGAGTTCTTTCACGTACTCAATGGGCCACCTGTGGGCCTTTCCACGTTCCTCATATTTATTCATACGGTTTCCCTCCAATGAGGCTTCTTTTATATTTTTGAAATGCACTGGAATAACAGACCTTGTCACACTTACTATGTATGTTAAGTCTTCAATCTATTGTGCATTTTTAGGTGTTAACTCACGACTACAATGTGAAGCCTTTCTGNATCCCACAACGCCGGGATCACGCCCTGAGCCGAAGGCAGACGCTTAACCGCTATGCCACCCAGGCGCCCCCTATTGTGCATTTTTAGGTGTTAACTCACGACTACAATGTGAAGCCTTTCTCACATTCCTTACGTTCAAGGGGTTGCTCTCCGGTATCAATTTTTTCCATGTTGAGTTTGGCTTGAGGAAACAGAGAAGGTTTTCCCTCAGTGTTTACATTCATAGCGTTTATCTCTAGTGTGACTTCAAATGTGCAAGTAGTGAAGGCTTTCCCATAGTCCGTACACTTACAGGGTCTCTGTCTACTTTGAATTTGTATATGTTTATGAAGCATGGAAAACCAAGTGAAGCCTTTCTCATATTCCTTACATTAATAGGGTTTCTCTCCAGTGCAAATACTTAAATGTCAAATCAGGAGGACAGCACTAGTGAAAGCTTTCCCACAGTACTTCCGTTCATAGGGCTACTCTCGAGAGTGATTTCTTAAATGGCTATTAAAATATAAGAAAGTCCGAAAGGCTTCCCCACATTCACCACATTGAAAGGTTTTCTCTCCAGTAGGAGGTCTCAAACGTTCATTAAGATATGAGGAATTACTGAAGGCTTTCTCACATTCACCACATTCAAAGGGCTTCTCTCCACTGTGAGTTCGTAGATGTTTTTTAAGGACTGAGGGCCAAACAAAAGCTTTCCCACATTCCTTACATTGATAGGGTTTCTCTCCGGTGTGAATTCTCAAATGTACACTAAGTCGTGAGGAATTAGTAAAGGCTTTCCCACATTCCTTACATTTATAGGGCTTCTCTCCAGTGTGAATTCTCAAGTGTTCATTAAGAATTGAGGAACTACTGAGGGCTTTCCCACATTCCTTACATTTATAGGGCTTCTCACCACTGTGAGTTTGAACATGTTTACGAAGGACTGACAGCCAAGCGAAGTGTTTCCCACATTCCTTACACTTATAGGGCTTCTCTCCAGTGTGAATTCTCAAATGTTCATTAAGAACTGAAGAACGACTGACAGCTTTTCCACATTCCTTACATTTATAGGGCTTCTCGCCACTGTGAGTACGAACATGTTTACGAAGGAGTGAGGGCCACTGGAAGTGTTTCCCACATTCTTTACATCGATAGGGCTTCTCTCCAGTGTGAATTCTCAAATGCACATAAAGGCGTGAGGATGTAGCGAAGGCTTTCCTACATTCACTACATTCAAAGGGTTTTCTTCCAGTGTGAAGTCGAATGATATGATTATTGAGGCACTTGGAATCTGCATAAGACTTCCCACATTGTTTACATTCATGGAGTTCTTGAGCAGCGTGTGTCTGCACATGCTCATTCTGTCCTGCTGAGAAAACGGAAGCTTTTATAAATTGCTTCCATTCATTGAACTCTCTTCCACCGTGAGTTTTCCTATGTGCCTGAAGGTGTGAACGACTAATGAATGTTTTCCCGCAGTCATTGCATTCAAAAGTCTTTTCTGCCACGCTGGTTCTCTCATACACTGTATGTGGAGTCCGGCTGAAGACTTTACCACACTGATTAAACTCAGAAAGTTTCTCTCTAGCGGAGTTTTTCTTTTGCAGATTAAGAAGGCCATTGTGATACTGATTACACTCAAAACTGTTCCCTCTATTTTGAATTCTCATGTGTGTCCTAAGGTTTAAATGTTTACTCAAGACTTTGCCACGTTGCTCACAGTCAGAGAGTTTTGCTCCATGGCGGGTCCTTTCCTGTTGATGAAGGGATAAAAGTTGATGAGAGGATTTTCAGACTGATTATAAATCTCAACCTTATAATACGAGAAACATGATGATGATGACTCTTAGCGTTTTCATTACATAAATACAGTTTCTGTTGATTTCTTTCAAGTTAAACCAGGGAACTCTTCTGCCAAAAACTGATGGCATCTACTCTTAAGATCATTCCATTAAAATTTCATAAAAATGTTTAAAGATTCCATGACAAGTTATATATCTGGGAATGTGTACCTGTGGCATCTAAGGAACAATAATTTTCCAGACAGATTTGGATTATAAATCCCAAATCATCACATTCAGAGTATCTCTGAATTACTCTGTCTTTGGTGAATGCCATTTGTCTCAAATATCTCACACTTGCACTGAATTTTATAATAGGACCACCAATCTTTTTTCAACATGGAATGTAAGAAATGTCACATATCAATCTTACTTTTTGTATTTCAATGGCTGTTTTTCCTCCAAAAAAATCCTGGTGAGACGCTGACCTTTCAGTTTGAGGTTGTGTTTCCCATTCTGAAGTAAAACAAAAACACAAATTTAAATATTTGAAGAAATCACAGGCTAAACAATTTTAAATTAAGACTCAGTTTTTCATGGAACACTACATCAAAAACTAATGATGTACTGTATGGTGACTAACATAACATAATAAAAAAGAAAGTTAAAAGAAGACTCAGTTTTATTTTCATATTAAAAATGATAAAATAACAAGAAAAAAGGTTCACCAATTTGTTTATGGGAAAAATACAACAAGTGTGTAGGGACAGACTTAAGTGGCTTACTAAAAAATAATTTCCTGAAAATCAAACACGAGGTAAACAATAACAAAATATTATCAAGGAAATATATCATCAAGTAGACACGTGAAAAATACCTGGACAAGGAGGATACACCAAAATGATAAACTTAAAGACTTAGGACAAGTCATTTGTGCGATCATAGAAATTTTAAGTAGAAGACTGAAGGAAATTGAAGATATCCAAAAAACATCAGAGATAAACGGTTTCAGCCCTCTGAGACAAATGTATCTTAAAAATTTTACACATTAAAGTTGAAAAGATTCCATCCCTCGGACTGACCAGTTAAGTCTGTTAACAACACTCACCTTGGAAAACTCCCTTCTCCACTGTCCTCAGCTCTTGTTGTTCCAACCAAGCGATAAGCTTAGGTTTCGACAGCTGATATTCTGTCCACAGGAAAAGGTACATTAACAGGAGAGCCTCATGCAAGAGATGACACAGCCTCTGATGAATCCAGAACTGTATTTCTAATGAAAGCAGAAAAATTATCCCGAAAGGACCACGAAAGAGGCAAATACTCCCCTTCTGTGACTAGAGTACTTATCTCTTGACCCCTGAAAGCCAAATTTGAATGTATGCACGTGTTTAAAAAGCATAAAGATATTTATTCAAATAGGAAATAAAGGAGATGAAGAAAGGAGATCTTCGTTCTGATGGGGAAACCACTAGAACAGTGGTCCTCAAACACTGGAGTGCATCCCAATTATCAGGATGGCTTAATGAAACACAGAAGATGCGGCAACAATCCCAGCTTTATCATTCAGAACGCCAAAAGTGGAGTCTAAGAATGTAAACTCCAGAGTGATGGTGCTGCTGTTGGCCTCAGGGCCACATTTACAAACACTCGTTGCATATCATGACCCATTAGTGCAGGGACTGTGCACCTCTTTTTTCCAATAATGTGCAGACGGCATCATCAAGGCTGGAAACACATGAAGTATATGACACATATCTGGAATGTTGGCAGCCTTACCTACTGCGACCAGGTTCTGGTAGTTCTCCAGCATCACGTTTCTGTATAGGTTTCTCTGAGTGAGGTCCAATAATAGCCACTCCTCCTGGGTGAAGTCCACTGCCACATCCTTGAAGGTCACTGCAATCTAAACCATCACACCCATATTGGCTTGAGACAAGAAACATCCACACCAACGTTCATGGGAGAATGAGGGCGCAAGACTCAATACTCCTGCAGGGCTATGAGATTTCTCATTATCCTCCCACAGTGCTAGCTCCTAGGTCCTCTTCTCCCCATCTAGACTCATTCACTACTCATCTCCACTCATATGGCTTTAATGGCACCTTTTAAGATTTTGAGTTTATCTCAGTAAAACCAGAGCAGTTCTTCTTATTTCCCTATATTGCAGCAGACTTCTGAGCACACTAAAGATCCTTGATAAAGAGGGTAGAATGACTAAATTCATTGAGAAAAAGGCACTTACACCTTCCTTACCATGGCAGAGCACACAGCAAGGTGGAAACATGCCCCTGGTATTCATGAGGTTCATAAATGATTAGTGAAATACTAAGATTATTTTCAGGATACTCCCTTTTCAATATGAGAGTTTCCACTCCCAGGGAAAATGCAACTGGGGACCCAGTCCTTGTGTGGGGTTTATTTCCTTTCAGGAGCTCAGGACACAGACGTGCCTAGGAATGTATCCACCTGGTGGATATAAGTATGGCATTCTGTTGATTGATACGCTTTTTTATTACCTGTTGATAATTTTTCAGCCAGACAGCCACCATCCTTTCTGCCTCTGTATTTTCCTCAGGAAGAGAAAAAGGACCTCTAGAAAGATCTTCGAGGGAAAAAAAGAATACGTAGAACACAGCATGACCATATTTCCCAGAATCACCTACCTGAAAATCATTGCATCGTAGTCTGAGATTCCCGTATATCCCTGCATGCTCAAGAAATCTCACACAAATTCACACTACTGCCATAAAATATCAGTGTGGCCCTGCCTCCCCTGGAACCATAAAAGGGACATGCTAGATATAATGCCCACGAGGAAATGGGTCATCATCTTATTTTAGGTATTTAGGTATATGGAAACCTAATCCCTGGGAAATCCGATTTTTTATTTGCCCGAGATCCGACACCTAAATCCCAAACCATACACACAAGGAAGCTAACTTAGATAACAGCATTCTCCAGCATATTTCAGCTCTAACTGAACCAGCAGCCTGACTGCTTAGTCCCAGATCCCTGGGCCCTATATTGTGTAGGGGTGACCTTTAAGAATCCTCTGAAAATGAGAATCAACGACTTACCATGGGTCAGATCAATGGCTGCCATCCTGGGAGAGTGATGAAATTTGCCTGATGAGAAATTTGATGCCAAGATCACTTCAGTGCAACTTAAGAATCTAAGTAAATATGGCAATCATTACTCTTGACACAGTGTTACCCAGAGTACTTTTCATATCAATCATTAATCAGTAAGCATTACTAATCCATTATCAAACATCATATATTAGCTCTCTGTAGATGATATATGGGAAACTCACCAAAAATGTTATAACCTTTGGCATGAAAGTCAGTAACAGCTATTACCATATCCTGACGACAGATACATGACAGATGTGTGTCTCACTAGGAGCTGTACGTGCATCAGCTCACCTAATTATCCTAACAACCCTTTACAATAAATATCATAGCCCTATTTCATAGCTGATACAGCTAGATTCACAGAACGCTAATCATTGGCCCAATACCAACCAATTAAGAAAAAAAGAGAGCCACAATTGAATGCAGATAGGCTTCTCTCAAATGTTTGAGATTCTGAGGTTCTTATTCCCAAATATGATCAGACATCATTCTAGAACTGCACTGTCCATTTTGTAGCCAGAAGCCACATACACTATTGAGTACTTGATATGCAGTTAGTAAAACAGGATTTTGGATTTTAATTATTTTTAATTAAATTTTAAATTTAAAACTTTTTGCAGATTTACTATTAGAAAACTTAAATATGTTTGCATAAACTTAAATACATCTACTTTCTCAACTGTACTTATTACATGATTCAAACACAT